>NW_021605377.1:11241243-11258871 GCF_004785775.1 Grammomys surdaster | reverse complement strand
GAGAGAGAGAGAGAGAGAGAGAGAGAGAGAGAGAGAGAGAGAGAGAGCAAGAGAGAGAGTGAGAGAGAGAGAGAGAGAGCAAGAGAGAGAGAGAGAGAGAGAGAACATTATTTACGGTTGCAATTGCAGGTTTTCTAAAGTAAATGCCCTGATCAAAAGCTTGTAGCCAGTGAGAAGCCTGCCCAGTTGAGAGGAAACAGGAAACACGAATGCCATCTGGACAACTTGGGAGAAAAAAAAATCTGTATTCTTTCTTGCTATGACATAGTATAAAAAGTAAGTGCTTACTCCTGTAGCTTTATGAATCACTAGCTTCAGATATTTATTCAGAAGTTTACTAGACATCTATGAAGTGACACATACTGGACTTAAAACAGGAAATTATGAGAAATTAAAAATATTAAAAAAGAGAGAGGGAAAAGATAATACTCTGGGAAGATTAAGGAAGTGTGGAGCCAACGGCTGTGTGGGTTTGCTCTATGTTTAATGTTTGTAAATATCACATTTCAAATGATTTGGCATAACTCGTTGCCTAAAAGAAAGATGAACCAATTATTTTAAAAGCATTTGCTTTTCATATAGCATTTATTATTTAAAATCCACATCTTAAAATTGTACCACATTTGTCCATATCATAGATCTATTGGGATTCAATAGAATTTATCAAAATATGGAGCCAGATAAATTGAAAACGGGATCTGTGAGATGGCACAGTGGGTAATGGTCTTTGCCACCAAGCCTGAGCCCCTGAGTCTGGTCCTTGAAATCCACGTGGTGAGAGGAGAGGATATCCCCATGGGAAGTTTGCCTCTTAACTTCACACACAAACACGCAGAATAAATATATCGATAAATAAATATGAAAACGTTTGTAAGTACAAGCAAACCTGTATAGGACAACCGTTGTAATGGTGTGACCCTTTGATACAATTCCTCATATTGTGGTGATTCCCCCAAGCATAAGATGACCCTGTGAAAGGCTCATTCGACCCCCCAAAAGCATCTTGGCCCATAGCCCATAGGTTGTTGAACCACTGGTCAAGGAGAAAAATGGAGTCTGAGAGGAAGGTGAAGAAAGTAGAATGGAAAAGATAAGGAGTATGGATTAATATGTTTGATGTCCATTACATAGTTGTATGGAAATGTCCTTATGAGAATAGTACCATAGAAATGGATATAGGCAATGGTACCTTTTATGAGAAAATACATAGCCCTATTTTAGGTATTAACTTAAAAAAAACAGTACATTGTTTGCCTTTTGTTTACTCGCTCATCTGTTATTGATCTGAACTCTTGTCATTTCTATTGCTGGAAGCTAACATCTGAATATTTGCCTCTTTAGTGTCTGGATATGAATTTGTTTGAACAAAGAATGACACCATGAAACATTTTGAGTTTTGTTTATTGAATTTCCACATAATCCCTGAAAGCAAAATCACAAACAAATTGGGTTTGAGGTTCTGGTCTGGGTGACTGTAAAAATGGAAATGCCACTTCGTCTCTAAGAATAGAGATCTCAGAATCTATAGAATCTAAGAACACATACCTAAATGATACCCTCAGGGCCAAGCACATATATGAGAGCTATCACCCATTCCGAGGCAGAAATTTGTTAAGACTTTTAGGGAAAATCTTGTAAAACCCAGAATATCTCCAATTAATGTATCCATGGTGATAATCAACAAATTCAGTGAGCTACAATAATGAGTGTATCAAAAGGCCATTTTTCTGCTTTATATCACAGGAGGGCAAAACATTTCCCTTCACATCCCTGCATAGTTTTTGAAATGTTTTAAAATTTTTACCTGACCTCATCACACCACAGTGCTTCAAAAACGTGTATTTCATTTTGTAGCAGCCAAGCCAAGCAAACATATCCATATCTCACTACCACTCATGTGGTGGTTGAATTTGGCTTCTTGTTATATGAAGTAGAAATGGGACTTATAAATTATTGAATGCCTAACAAAATAACTGAACTTTGTGATTTTATAAAGCACAACATAAAAAATTCAAGTGGTCTGAAAGCTAAGCCTTTCATTTGAGTGGTAAAATGGGGGAACAGTTTTAAAACAGAAAGCAAGTGCAGTTTTTCATCCGTAAAGTCGATGTCATTGATTAAAAGCATGTGTAGTTAGAGTGCCACCTAGTGGTAATGCACAGTAGCCCGCCTGCGCCGCTGTGGTCTTCACAAGCTGCTCCCTGACTCTACTTTTGTTTTTTGCAAGACTAGAAACTGAAGGCTAAGAAAGTGAACGTGTCCTTTTGGGAGAGATTCTTAGAAGACATCACTGAGGGAAAACAGGCAGAAGCTGGAAACTGATAGCGATTTTAATTTCTCCACAAAGCTTAGTGTCCAAAGAGATTGGGGGACAGGCAGGGGGAACCCCATGTTCCCTGTGGTTCCTGGGCCAAGTTGGTCTTGGAGCACGTTACAGTTGTGAGAAAAGTCGAGCATTCTCAACAATATGAACAAGAAATTTTTTCTTGTACTGCTTCTCAGTACTGAGGATTCAAAACCAGAACTGTGTCTTCCTTTAAATATGTGTGTGTGTGTGTGTGTGTGTGTACGTGAATGTGTATATGATGTATGTATGTATATGTATATACCTCTCTCTCTCTCTCTCTCTCTCTCTCTCTCTCTCTCTCTCTCTCTCTGTGTGTGTGTGTGTGTGTGTGTGTGTGTGTGTGTGTGTGTGTGTGTATTCTAAATTCCTTTGCCCTTATTTCTTATGAGAAGGAAAAAAAAAAACTATGGCTCACCAAACAAGTGTCTAGAACCCCTGGAAAAAGAATAACATCTTTGTAGATGAGAAAACTGAAATTTTGTTTTGCTTTGGTTTTGTTTTAGTTTTTGTTCTTCTGGGGGTAGGGGAGAGGATGTATGTAAGTTTTTAAGTCAGTACCCTAAATTTCAAGAATCAATGCCCAAGCAGAATCTGCCTCCAGAACCTGAATTAAAGTCTAACAGTCTCTGCACTAGGTGGCTCTGCGTGATGGGAGGCTCTCCCTCCGATGTGCTTTCCAGAATCACTGCATTCAAATGCTAGAGAGGTAGTTCTTAAAGTTAATCTATCTGTCCTATTGGCTCTGCCGAAAACATCCAAATGTTTCTTTCCTAGTGAGTCACCAGCACAGGGTGAGCATACTGCAGGCACTCAGTTTGCTCTTCCTTTAGTTACATTGTGTCTTAGCTGTCTCTAGTGGTGTTTTTTTTCTTCCCTCTTATACTAGCCAGAAGAAAACAAGCCTATGCTTGTTCGACTTTCTATGATTGATTCGTTTAAGACACTAAGAGCCCATTGTCCTCATCTTAATAGAAATCAAGGTGGATTTGAGCAGTAAATATGGAAAGCAACAATTTGACAGTTTTTGACAGCAAACATGTGAGATTCAAATTCTCTGATGGGTAATACAGATATGAAGATTAAACCCTTGGTGATGAATTTGTGAAGTCTATGTTCTCTTCTATAAGATACAACCCCTGCTTATATCTATATCCTGTTCCCCACTCCAAGAGTGTTTTTGTCAAGCAGTTAAAAGACAAACCATAATCAATTCAGCAAAAGTGAATTAAAAAATATTGTAAAACCACTTTCTGCCATTGGATGTTCTTTCTGCTCCTAAGATCAAATTCTCATTTATTTTTAAGAATTATTTATTTTATATATGTGAGTACACTGAGGCTGTCTTCAGACACTCCAGAAGAGGGCATTGGATCCCATTACAGATGGTTGTGAGCCACCATGTGGTTGTTGGGAACTGAACTCAGGACCTCTGGAAGAACAGTCAGTGATCTTAAACGCTGAGCCAGCCCAAGATCAAATTCTTAATTTTGCATGAAACTATTAAGTGTGTTCAACCCAGAATTTTCTAAAGAGATTGCTGCCAATTTTCTCACAAATAGCTTCCAAAGAATCAGAATACTGTTGTTTTTGTCTGTATTCAAATCAATGATGCCTAACAACACCGAGCCTTAGAAGACTTAACACTTGGAGTCAGTGCTCATTTTCAGCCAAAGTCAGACACACAGGAGGTAGACAACCAAGATCAGAGCAGAGGGGGGGAGGGGGGGAGGGAGGGAGACACGGAGACACAGAGACACAGAGAGACATAGATACAAAGAAAGGAAGACAGAGAAACAGAGACAGACAAAAAATAAATCACTGTACTCTTAACGACATGTGAAAGAAATCTTGTAATCCAAACAGAGATGTAGATGAAATTTTGGAATCAAAGTACACAAAAATAAGTCGTAAATTCAGCCAAAAGAACTCTGATCCATACCCTTCAATACATTCTTTTCTAAAAACAATTGTTGTGTTCAATAAAGGAGTGCTCTATAAATTGAATCAGTATATATTGATCATATCAATTCACTTCTATCTGTCTGCAAGCCAGGTTAGTGTCCCCAACCTGATTTTCCTCCAAATTTCATATCATCTATTATTCTTTAAAATCCATTTGTAGTTTATAGCTGCTGAGGGAGGGAGAGTCACTCACCTTTATAGACATGGTTGTTTGTGGGTTACTTCTGCCTCTGTGGATGGTCAAATGTCCACATGCATACAGACACTACTAATTAGACCCAGAGGATTATTTTTAAAATACAGCATAATCTCCTATGATGATTGTCGCTGTTTCAGGTTAACTTCAAGGACAGGGTTGACAAATGGCAGTCAAATAATACAAAGTATCCAGAGGAAAAATGCAAGGATTTCATAAGGTGATAGATATGGATAAGAATTGAAAAAATGCCAAGAAAGTGATTACAAATTATTCTTGACAAAAAACAATAATTATATGAAGAAGTGTGCATGGCAACTAACCAGCACAGGTCAACCAATATTACATACACTTCCAAACATATTATACATGGTACCATAAACACATTTTAACTATCAATTCAAAAACAAAATGTATGGACATTTGCATACAGGAACTTAAAAATAACTTGAAGATATAATATGTCAAACGTGCTCTCAAATAAACTTAGCTATCAGATTGCTTTTTGAAGCTTTATTGTTGAAAAAAATCTTGCAAATAAATGAAAATATCACACAGCAGTAATCAGACCCAAAGTCTATCCAACTCATTGAAGTGCTATACAGGTAGAACAGATATTTGGAACAGATGTTGTGGAGATTAACATTAAGGTTTATACTTTTCAAATTGAATAAAAAACAAATGTTTCTTCTATATGTATGACTGTTTCAATATTTATTCACTTTTATGTTGATTTTTTGAGATTATAATATAATTACAATATTTCTCCCTTCCTTTTCTTCCCTCCAAAACCTCCCTTATAACCTTCCTAATGTTCCTTACTTTTTCAACTGATGGAATATATATACATACATATATATACATATATATGCACATATATATACATACATACATATATATACATATATACATATATATACATACACACATACATATGTGTGTGTATGTACATCTCCCTAAATTTTACCCGCTCAGTCCATATGTTGAAACTTGTATGTTTTGAGGGGCTAACCACTTGATACTAGACGACCAATGAGTGTGACCTTCCCCGGGGAAGTTTTCCTCAGTTGCCTGTAGTTCTTTACTTAGAGCTGAGGCCTCATTGACTTTTCTCGATCCAGCTTGACATGCCTATTGAAGTCATCCTTCCCCTTACCTCCTTCCAGATGTTCAATGTTCTCATATACTCCTCCTTGCTATATTAACAATCACTCTGCCCCCTCTTCTGCAATGATCTCTGAGCTTTAGGGGAAGGGGTTGTATGGCAAAGCATCCTTCATAACTGCAAGGCATATTTAAAGTCGAAAGTTGTGTATTTTTTTATTGGATATTTTACTTATTTACATTTCAGATGTCATCCTCTTTCCCCATTTCCCCTCTGTAGAACCCCTTTATCTCATCCCCCCTCCTCCTCTTTGCTTTTATACCACTTTAATTACATGCAAGTACTCAGGCCAGTTCTAGGTTGAGAGACTAGCAATACAATAGATGCAAATAGTCAAGGAACAAGCAAGAAAAATGTATAGTTTGTTAAAAAAAAAAAAAACCAGAATACAAAGTAAGAATTGTAGGAATTAAGGCTACTTTTCTTTATCGCTCAAATAATTCTATGCTGAATTGAAATATAATTACGCTGTAAGGAAATATCAGAACTAGAGAAGATATACTTTTAGTTACTTAAAAAGAAAACAACTAATTTTAATTATCTGTCACTTTTTCACCCCACTACTCTCAGCCCCTGGAGGTAGCATGTCTTATTTATCTCCATAAACCCATTACTGAACATATTGTCTATCACATAAATCTAATCAGTGTTTGTCCCACTGAACTGCACCCATGTGTTTATTGATTTAGTGATTTAAGTTAGAAAAACCTTAAGGTCTTTTTTATCCTAAAAGAATCAGCAATGTATAAAGATGATACATTAAATTTATATTTTGTATCAAACTTTACATGTATTCTGGGGATATACAAGATATAATTAAAATTGCTGTTCAGTTTGCATATGTGAATTGAACATGACAGAGGGTGACATTAAAGAAGCCTTCTCTTCCTTTCATATTTCCAGTTGCTGAGACTTTGGCATCATTCTTTTCTTTTGGGGGGGGAGGAAAATACTTCCTCCTTTTTTATTTTATGAAGATACTGTTTTAAATTTCCAAGAGCCCAGTCCACAATACTTTGTCCTTGAGGATTATAAGGAATCTCAGTAATACGGGTAATTAAATCGTCGACAAAAAGTCTCGAATGCTCTATTGCAGTAGCCAGTTCCATTATCTGTTTTTTATTGGATATTTTATTTATTTACATTTCAGATGTCATCCTCTTTCCCTATTATCCCCCCGGAAACCCCTTATCCCATCCCCCCTTCTCCTGCTTCTGTGAGGGTGTGCCCCCACCCATCCACTCCTGCCTCCCCACCCTCGAATTTCCCCACACTGGGGTATCCAGCCTTCATGGGACCAAGGACCACCTCTCCCACTGACACCCAACAAGGCCATCCTCCACTACATATACAGCTGGAGCCATGGGTCCCTCCGTGTGTGTTCTCAGGCTGGCAGTTTAGACTCTGGGAGCGCTGGTTGGCTGGTATTGTCGCTCTCCCCATGGGACTGCAAGCCCCTTCTGGTCCTTCAGTCTTCTCTGTAACTCCTCCATTGAGGATCCTGACATATG
Organism: Grammomys surdaster; assembly: GCF_004785775.1. Lineage (NCBI taxonomy): Eukaryota > Metazoa > Chordata > Mammalia > Rodentia > Muridae > Grammomys > Grammomys surdaster. The sequence continues at coordinate 11,251,690 of NW_021605377.1, read as the reverse complement.
CAAAGGCAGATGCTCTCAGCTAACCACTCAGTGTTTGTGTCATTCATTGGGAGCCCCGAATGTGTTCTCCACAGATCTTTGTCTGCAACAGTTATTGCAAACTGAAAACTTGTAACCATGCCCAAATCACATCATCTAACAACATGCACAATAACGCTCAGCTAAGATAGAACTTCATGTGGGTTTTTTTTTCCTTTTTTGATTTTGACCTTTTTCAACTAGAAGAAAAGTACATTAAATTTTGACCTGGGAAATCTGCTTCCTGGGCACTTTTTCTTGGAGTGTACAATTCCATCACGGATTCCTACAACAGAAAGAAGCTAGTATGACTAACTAGGCATTAGTGTCTTTTTCTACCCTAGTTGCTCTTCTGTTCTTGTCCTTGATTACCTTGCTGCCATCTGTCCATTACTGAGCCCAATTCTTGTTTGTGATTTCCTTTTACTCTCTCTGCATTGGTCTAGCTTATGGAATTGTACCTCCATTCTTCATAGTCCCTTCTGGTCTTATATGATCAGGAAGGTATGAGTTATACCCTAGTAAGTCTGGTGGATATGTGGACTCTCCCTCTTTTAAATACAAGGCTCCATTGTTACTCAGAGAGTTTTTGTTGCAAAGTTGTGGGAGTGTCTAAACTACGGAGAGTCAAAGATAGCTAAGACTACTAGAAAGGAGGGAGCTTCAAGAACTGTGGCAGAGAAAACAAAGAACAGAGTGAATTGAGAGTTCAGATAGAGTCACCAGAAAAGGACTAACAGGAACTGGTATCTAAGTAGACACCAGAAGAAAGCCAGGAAGCGAACTGAGTAAGTATTGTAGAGTTGAACATCTCATGATAGGGAACATAAAACTACCACTTCTGGGCTTTGAATTTTCCTCATGATGTTCAAAGAGCAACAGTACAGCAGCCGATGGAACATAAGACAGGGCTCAGAAATGAAGCCAGAGGAGGTACCTCGTATGAAGCCATTGATGGCATGGTAGATATTGCATTTCATAGGAGGGAAAACTTAAAGTTTACAACTACAAAGTGTTATGAAAAAATTTACAGTGGAGTTGGTGGCAAAAGAACAGAATAGATGGGGAAATATGAAGAGGGATGACCAATATAAAAGACACTTGAAAAAGACATGTAGAAACCTAGCACTATCCAAGCTTTTAAAAATATATACAAATACATATAGATGTACATATACTTATGCATATGAATATCATATACATATATATCATATACATATATAACATATAAAGTTACCATTTAATGTTGTGGGTTCTAGAAAGAAAAATGCATCTCTTGTATACAATAGGATATAAAAGATATCAAATAAAATGCTAATTGCTAGATATAGGATGTGTTCTTGAGTTCCTTGCCACAGATGTCCCATATACATATTCCTTCTAGACATTATAGGCTACTGGTATCACTCTTTTACAATCCAGAATGTGATTAGAAGTCTTGACTGATGCAGACAACAAATATCCAACACACAGGACATGGAGAAAGTCAAGCTGGTATTAACCTGGAAGTTTCATAACTACAGACTAGCTTTCACAGTACTGGAAGGTTCTATGTGTGCTAGTAGATGAGGAAAGTAATGAATAATCTTACACAACCTTGAACTCTACACTACACTACACTACACTACACTACACTACACTACACTACAAACAACTAACCTGGCAAGACAGCCCCACTAGTGCAATAGTGGTATTAATGTTATGGAAGTAACCAAGTAAGTTCTTATTGAATTTGAAGTCTAATCCAGAAAATGGAACCAATGACATCAAGTAGGAGAAGAAAACTGTGGGTGGAAGGTCATCGGCATCAGGTGAGAGCCTAAGATTATAATGAAGCTAAATGAACACAGCAATAAATTGGTCCCTTAATTCTTGTATTTATACCCATAGATTAGAGCATCTTTCATCCCTCAACAAAGAAGCTTAGTTTTCAGTAAATATTTATTAATATTAAGAACTACAACTGGTCATGATACAGAGTATAAGACACTCAGCTCTAAGTAAGAAATCTGTATCAGAAAGTCTCCCATGAAGGTCAGAGATCATCATAGAAAACAAGACAAATGGACTGTAAAATCCAAAGAAAGTAGACACAGGCAGCAACACAGATTAAAAAGGGGGCTATTTTTTTTTATCAGTGGAGGAAAGCAGGCTAAGTACCCAAAAAAGTAATTGAACATTAGAAGGATAACAGAAAGAAAACCATATTATTTAGCACATACCATAATCATATTACTTAAAAAAATAAGAAAACCACAAAAACATCTGAAGAATATAATTTATATAACATATGGACAGACAAACATAAGAAATAGATTAGATGCTAATAATGTAATATCTGTCTTCCTGACTTATTAACCTAATATCTAAGTCCCTGATTGTATTAAATATCTTAAAAATTAATTTATTTTTGATGTTACCAGCACAGATTATTTTTTTATTCATTTATTGATTTAATTTACATCCCAATCTCAGCTTCCTGCCCCCTACACTCCGTGCAGTCCCTCCCTCTCACCTCACTTCTCCATCCTCAATCCCTTTCTCCTTAGAAAGAGGAGGCCTCCTGTGGATATCAACCCTCCTTGGCAGGTGAAGTAGCAGTAGGCCTGGGCACATCTCCTATTATGGCTAGAAAAGGCAGCCCAGTAGGGGGAAAGGGATCAAAGGCAGGCAACAGATTCAGAGACAGCCACTGCTTCTGCTGTTAAGAGTCCCACATCTCAAGACTAACCTACAAATCAGTTATATAGGGGCCCTAGCTCAGTCATGTGTATGATTTCTGGTTGGTTAAGTCTCTGTGACAACTATGAGCCCAGGTTAGTTGATCTTGTATGTTTTCTTGAAGTATTCTTGGCTTCTCTGGCTCCTTCAATACTCCCTTCCCCCTGCAGACCCCCTCTTCCACAAAATTCTTCTAACTCCACCTAGTGTTTGGCTGTGGGTCTCTGGATTTGTTTGTATCAGCTACTGGGTGAAGTCTCTTAGATGACAAATATGCTAGGCTCCTGTCTGCAAATATAGCATAATACCATTAAAATATTCTCTCTCTCTCTCTCTCTCTCTCTCTCTCTCTCTCTCTCTCTCTCTCTCTCTCTCTGCATAGGTCTCAAAGTGGAACAGTCATTGGTTGGATATTTCATCAAGTTCTGTGCAATCTTTATCCTTTCACATCTTGTAGGCAGGACAGATGGTAGGTTGAAGGTTTTGTGGCTGGGTTAGTGTCCCAGTTCCAACATTGGAAGTCTTGCCTGGTTACAGTAGGTGGATGTTTTAGTTTCCATATCCACAATGACTAAGAGTCTTAAATAGAGCCGCCTAATAGATTCCTGGGAGTTTCCACTATCCTAGGTTTCTAGCTCCTCCCATAGATGGCCCCACCCTTTCCAGTTCTTTCTCTCAGTTCTCTCCCTCCATCCTCCCCAGAGTTGATCACACTACACATTCTGTCCCAACCAGTTCTCTCCCTTAATCCCCCCAGGCTATTTTATTTTCCCTTAGTGAAATTCAAGCATCCTTCCTTGGCTCTTGCTGTTACTTAGCTACTTTATGTCTATGGTTTGTAACTTAGTTACTCTGTACTTTATGGCTGATATCGACTTTAAATGAGTGCATATCATAGGTATCCTTTTGGGGATAATTTCTAGTTCCAGCCTTCTGACTGTAAATTTAATGATGTCATCAATATCTGAGTAATATTCCATTGTTGAAATGAACAATATTTTTACCCACCCTTGGGCTGAGGAACATTTAGGTTGTCTCCAGTTTGTGTATTTTATGCATAAAGCCATGAGGAACATAGCTGAGCAAGTGTCTTGGTGGATTGGTGGAGCATCTTTTGAGTATATGCCCAGGAGTGGTATAGCTGAGTTCTCACATAAAACTATTTCCAATTTTCTAAGAAACTCCCAAATTGATTTCCAAAGCAGTTGTACAAGTTTGCACTCCCACCAGCAATGGAGGGGTGTTCTTCTTGCTCCACACCCTCTCTCACGTGCACTATCTCGAGTTTTTGATCTTAGCCATTCTGATGAGTGTAAGACAGAATCTGAGTCACTTTGATTTGCATTTTCCTGATGACTAAGGATGTTTTACATTTCTTTAAGTGCTTCCTAGCCATTAGAGGTTCCTCTGCCAACAACAACAACAACAACAACAACAACAAATAATCTCTTTACCTCTGTAACACATTTTAATTGAATTATTTGTTTTTTGATGTCTAATTTATTGATTTCTTTGTATATTTTTGATATCAACACTCTATGTGATGTAGGGTTAGTGAAGATCTTTTCACATTCTGTGGACTGTCACTCCATCCTTTTGAAAGTGCCTTTTGCCTTATAAAAGGTTTTCAGTTTCATGAGGTCCCATTTATTAATTGTTGACATTAGTGCCCAAGTTGTTTAGTGTTCAGTTGAGGAGGTCTCCTCTACCAATGTGTTCACCATTATTCCCCCATTTTCTTTTCTATCAAATTTAGTGTATCGGGTTTGATGTTGAAGTCTTTGATCCACTTGGACCTGAGTTTTGTGCAGGGTGATAGATACGGATCTACTTGCATTCTATTACCTGCAGATATCCAGTTAGAGCTACAATATTTGTTACAGATGCTTTCTTTTTTTTTTCCATTGTTTAGTTTTGGCTTCTTTGTCAAAAATCAAGTGTCCTTAGGTTTGTGGGTTTACTTCTGGTTGTTTTACTTTATTTCATTATCAAACCATCTGTTTTTATGACAATATCATGCAGTTTTTATTACTATTTCTCTGTAGTACAGCTTGAGATCAGGCATGGTGATTCTTCTAGAAGTTCTTTAATTGTTAAGGATGGTGTTAGCTATTTTGTTTGTTTGTTTGTTTGTTTGTTTTTCCATATAAAGTTGAGAATTGTTCTTTCAAAGTCTGTAAAGAATTGTGTAAAGAATTTTGATAGAAATAGCATTGGTTCTGTAGATTGCTTTTGGTGAGATGGTCATTTTTTTACTATGTCAATCCCACCAATCAATGAGATGGAAGATGTTTCCATCTTCTGATATCTTCTTCAATTTCTATCTTTAAGAACTTGATATTCTTCTCACACTGGTCTTTCACTTGCATGGTTAGAGTTACACCAAGATATTTTATATTATTTATGGCTATTTTAAAGGGTGCTGTTTTCCTAATTTCTTTCTTAGCCCCTATACTATTTGTGTAAAGGAGAACTGATTTCTTTTTATAAATGTTGTATCCAGTCATTTTGCTAACTGTGTTTTTCAGCTGTAGGAGTTCTCTTGTAGAATTTTTTGGGATCACCCTTGTATCTCATCTGCAAAAAGCGATATTTTGAATTCTTCCTTTCCAGTGTATTTTCCTTTGGTCACCTTTAGTTGTCTTATTGCTCTGGATGGAGCTCCAAGTACTATATTGAATAAATATGAAGAGAGTGGACAGCCTTGCTTATCCCTGATTTTATTGGAAATGCTTTATATTTCTCTCCATTTAATTTAATGTTGGCTATCACATTGCTGTATAATGCTTTTATTATGTTTTGGTATGCGCCTTGTATACCTGCTATCTCCAAGACTTTTAAAATGAAGGGTGTTGGATTCTGACAAAGACTTTCTCAGTATCTAATAAGAGGATCATATGGGTTCTTTATTTTGTTTTATTTATATGGTGAATTACATTGCTGGATTTTTGTATGTTAATGCATCCATGCAATGAAACCTACTTGATCATGATGGATGATGTTATTAACATGATCATGGATTCAGTGTGCAAGTATTTCATTGAGTATTTTTGCATCAATGCTCATAAGAGAAATTGGTCTGAAATTCGCTATCTTTTATGAGTCCTTGTGTGGTGACTGTGGCCTCATAGAATGAGTTTGGCAATATTTCTCCTACATATCTTGTGGAATAATTTTAGGAGTATTGGACTTAGTGCTTTCTTGAAAGTGTGGAGTTCTACTAAAATCATCTGGCCCTAGGTTTCTTATTGGGGGGGAGGAAGTTGGGAGACTTTTAGTAACTGCTTCTTTTCCATTAAGGGATTAAATTGTTCACCTGATTTTCTTTTAACATTGGTAAGTGGTATCTAGGAACAATCCATTTCATTTAGATTTTCCAATTTTATGGCATACTGGCTTTTGAAGTAAGACCTAATGATACTTTAGATTTCCTCAGAGGTCTCTTGTTATGTCCCCTTTTATTTCTAATTTTGTTAATTTGGATACTGTCTCTCTTCCTTTTAGTTACTTTGGCTAAGGATTTGTCAATCATTTTTATTTTCTCAGTGAACCAACTTTAAATGGTGTTAATTCTTTGCGTTATGCTTTTGTTTATAATTTATGAACTTTAACCCTGATTTTGATTTTTCCTTGCCATCTACTCCATCTGCCTCTTAAATATGTTTGCATCTGTTTTGTTGTAAACCTTTCTGCTATGCTGTTAAGTTGCTAGTGTAAGAACTGACCAATTTCTTTATGAAGCCATTTAGTGCTATGAAATGTCCCCGTAGCACTGCTTTCATTGTGTCCCATAAGTTTGGGTATGTTGTGCCTTCATTTCATTCAATTCTAGAAAATCTTGAATTCCTTTATTTTTTTCCTGACCCAGATGTTATTAGAGAGTTCTTTAGGTTCCATAAGTTCATAGGCTCTTCGTTTTTTCTGTTGTTGTTGAAGTCCAGCTTTAATCCATGGTGGTCTGGTAATATACATGGGCTTATGTCAATCTTCTTGTATCTATTGAGACCTGCTTTGTGACCAAGGATATGCTCAAGTTTGTAGAATGTTTCCTGGGTTGCTAAGAAGGAAATATTTTCTTTTGTGTTTGGGTGAAATGTTTTATAGATATTTGGTTTTATGTCCATTTGACTCATACTGTCTGTTACTTCCATTATTTCTCTGTTTAGTTCCTATCTGGATGTCTTGTCCGTTGGTGAGACTGGGGTATTGAAGTCTCCCACTAATAATGTGTGAGGTTCAATGTATGATTTAAGCTTTAGTAATATTTCTTTTAAAAATGTCGTTGCCCTTATATTTTATGCATAGATATTCAGAATTGATGTGTCATATTGATGAATTATTCCCTTTATGAGTATGAAGTGTCATTCCCTTTTCTTTTGATTAATTTTGGTTGAAAGTCTATTTTATTAGATATTAGAATGGCTATTCCAGCTTACTTTTGAGTCTGTTCACTTGGAAAATCTTCTGCCATCCCTGTACTCTGAGATAATGTCTACCTTTGTTTCTGAGGTGTGTTTCTTGTGTGCAGCAGAATCATGGATTCTTTTTAAGCATCCACTGTGTTAGCCTGTGTCAATTTATTGGGGGATTGAGTATATTGATGTTGAGAGATATTACTGATGAAGTATTATTAATTCCTGTTATGTAGATGTTAGTGTTAGTAGTGTGTGTGTGTGTGTGTGTGTGTGTGTGTGTGTGTTTTCCTTCTTTTGGTGTTGCTCCTGTGGAATTATATTTATTTTCTGTTTTTTTTTTTCTTGAATATAGGTAACTTCCTTGGATAGGAGTTTTCTTTCTAGTTTCCTCTGGAGGGCAAGATTTGGGGATAGATATTGATTAAATTTGTTTTTTTCATGGTTCCATAAGCATCTTATACTTTTATAGTCATCTCTTTATATGGGTTGGGAAAATTTTCTTCTACAATTTTGTTGAAAATAATTTGGTCTTACAACTGGGAATTTTCTTCTATTCCTATTATTCTTAGGTTTGGTCTTTACATGGTATCCCAGATTCCCTGGGTGTTTTGTGTCAGAAACTTTTTAGATTTAACATTTTCTTTGACTAATGTATCTATTGCTTCTATTGTATCATCTATGCCTGAGATTCTCTTTTCTCTCTTATATTCTGTTGATGTTTATGTCTGCAGTTCCTGCCTCTTCCTTGAGTTTTCCTTCTCTAGTATTCTCTCATATTATGTTTTCTTTATTGCTTCTATTTTCATTTTCAGGTCTTGAACAGTTTTACGAATTTCCTTCACCTGTTCACCTGTTTGATTGTATTTTCTTGTATTTCTTTAAGTTATTTATTCATTTACTTGTCAACAGCCTCTACCATCTCCATAAGATTGGACTTAACATCATTTTCTTGTGCTTCAGCTGTGTCAGGATATCCAGTGCTTGCTATAGTACAATAGCTGAGGGAGCCATAATATCCTGGTTCTTGTTGACTGTGTACTTACAATGACTTTTGACCATCTGGTTGTTCCTGGTGCTGTCAGTCATCCAGGAATATAGGCAGAGTTTAGGTAAGAAAATGAAGCTCAAGCTGGGCAGTGGTGGCGCACGCCTTTAATCCCTGCACTTGGGGGGCAGAGGCAGGCAGATTTCTGAGTTTGAGAGTTCGAGGCTAGCCTGGTCTACAGAGTGAGTTCCAGGACAGCCAGGGCTACACAGAGAAACCCTGTCTCAAAAAACCAAAGGAAAAAAAAAGAAAATGAAGCTCAGAGGATAGGGCACAGTTCACAGCTGCTGTGTATGCCCCAGAGGGACCTGGCCATAAATGATACAATTTAATTCTTACTTCTGGATATATTAAATGGTCTATATTCCACCATCACAAAGCCACACAATTTTTGTCATTTAATACTTTTAGATTTTATATTGATACATAAAATCATGTATTACAGGACAGGAGAGTAGACATGAGAATGGAGGAGTGAGTGTAAATAGCTAGAGAAAAGGGAGAGGGAAAGGGTAAATGTGATCAAGAGAAAATGGAAATTCATTTCTGAAAGCAACAAAAAAGACTGAGAAATTACATTAGAATTTATTAAAACACAAAAGAGACTCATCAGGAATAATATTCACTGAAAATATTCTTCATATAGAAGTATATAATCCAAGTAAATATCTTAAGGGAACAAAATCAGAGACTTGTTATATATATACACATTATATAATACATAACACATCAACTGAGACAGTTGTATAATTTATTTAATCAAAAAAATAAAAACACTGTTACAAAAGCATACATACAAAAATGTTTCTTCTTCATCTTACATTAATTGCTCATTAAATGTTCTGGTATAATATAAAGGAGATTAAGTAAGGATTTTCAGGTCATAATTTTTCTCTTTTGTACTTAATATTGGTAAGGAAGCACATAAGTGATAATACTTTAAAGAAAAATAATGGTTATCAGAACCTATGTATTATCTATCTATCATCTATCTAATCTCTCATCTATTTTTCTATCTTTCTATCTATCTATCTATCTATCTATCGATTTATCTACTGTTTACCTCTATTCCTATCTCTGAGTCTCTTCCACCTGCAGTCAGGATTACATGTTTGAGTGTAGGTAGATATGTTCCTACTAGTTTTAGAGTAATCTTATTGTATACTTTCATGGTTTGGATGTACAATGTCCTACACATAGGTTTATATTTTTTCAGTACTTAAACCACTGCTAGTGTTGCTGTGTTGGAAGCTTGAAGATAATATAAAAAGTGGATGATTTACATCACTAGGAAAATGTGCCTTGAGGGTTACAGTTTGCTACCCTATTTTTCACTGAGAACTCTGATTCCTAGTCTGTAAACTAGCCACATTGAACACTCTAAATTGTTTAGCCATCATCATCCTCCCATTTTGGTGGTCTGTACTTTTTAAATCATGAGTAAAACTAAACCTTCCCTTCCCTAAGTTGTGTCTTTTGAGCACGCCAATGAGAATTTATACTACCAATATAAATTTTATATGATGGTAGTATTTCTGCCTTAAATATGTGGTAATCCAGGATATGGTGCAGGAAAAATTGGGTCAGCAAGAAATAGGAAACCAAAACTTGTCTATACCCTCCCTAAGACTTTCCCAGTGTGGATATATTAGAGGATAAGAAAGACCAGAATAGAATAAAAGGTAGATTCTAGGGTTCTGATTTTTTGTTCTGATTTTTAAGGTTAAGTTTTATAAGGATGTTATTTATGATTATAATAGGGGTTGGAAGAAAGCAAAAAGCCCATATCTTACATTTCTAAGGAGTCTGAAGTCCTGAGGAGGACACCATTGCCAATGACCAGCCTCAGCTTGGAGAGGGGTTATGAGGAAGGGGTGTTTGGAAGCAGCAAAAATATGACTCAAAGTCAATGAGATAGGGGCAAGCTGACAGCCTGTATTCTGCTTGAGACAGCTTTCTGAAGATCACCAGACAGCTCAGTTCTCACAGACTAAAGCCCAGTCTTTTATTTACAGATCAATCCAATCATACATCCCAGGTTCCCGTTTGATTATCCCACCAATCAACAGTTTTTGACCTTAGTCCCTTGACAGCAAGGACATCTTTCTTTCTTTCTTTCTTTCTTTCTTTCTTTCTTTCTTTCTTTCTTTCTTTCTTTCCTCCCTCCCTCCCTCCCTCCCTCCCTTCTTTCTTTCTTTCTTTCTTTCTTTCTTTCTTTCTTTCTTTCCTTCTCTCTCTCTTTCTTTCT
>NW_021605377.1:11223503-11241143 GCF_004785775.1 Grammomys surdaster | reverse complement strand
CCCCCTCCCTCCTCTCCCTCTTTCTTTCTTTCTTTCTTTTTTTCTTTCTTTCTTTCTTTCTTTCTTTCTTTCTTGTTTTATTTATTTACATCTCAAATGTTGTAGGATTCAGGTCCCCTCTTGCAGTGCTTTGCACCCATCCCCCCTCACTTTCACCTCTAAGAGAGCCCACACATCCGGCATCCCTCCTCCTGGGGCATCAAGTCTCAACAGAATTAAGCATTCTCTCTCACAAGACAATCCTCTACTATATGTGTACCGGGGCCTCAGACCAGCCTGTATATGCTCTTTGGTTGGTGGCTTAGTCTCTGGAAGCTCCCAAGGGTCCAGATTAGTTGACATTCTTGGTATTCAAGGGGTTGCCATCTCCTTCAGTTCCTTCAGTCCTTCCCCTAATTCTTTCAGAGGGATCCCTGACCTCAGTCAAATGCTAGGTTGTAAGTGTCTGCATCTGTCTCAGCCATCTGCTGGGAGAGCCTTATACAGGACTGCCTGTCACTTATGAACACTGATGTGAAAATACTCCATAAAATTCTCACAAACCCAATCCAGGAACACATCAAAAACTTCATTCACCATGATCAAGTAGGCTTCACTCTAGGGATGCAGGAATGGCACAATATATGAAAATCCATTAACAGAATCCACTATACAAACAAAGTGAAAGAAAAAAATCACATGATCATTTCATTAGATGCCATTAAAAAAAAGCCTTCAAAAATCTCTAACAACCCTTCATATTAACAGTCTTGAAAAGATCAGAAATTCGAAGCACATACTTAATGTAGTAAAAGTATTATTCAGCAAGTCAATAGCCAATATCATATTAAATGGTGAGAAACTTGAAGTAATCTCACTAAAATCAGGGACAAGACAAGGATGCCCACTCTCTCCCTATCTATTCAATATAGTACTTGAAGTTCTAGCCAGAGCAATAAGACAACAAAAGAAGATCAAGAGGATACAAATTAGAAAGGAAGAAGTCAATGTATCACTATTCATGGATAAGATGATAGTATACATAAGTAACCCCAAATTTCTACCAGACAACTACAGCTGATAAGCAACTTCAGTAAAGTGGCTGGATACATAATTATCTTAAAGAAATCAGTAGCCTTTTTTATACAAAGGATTAACAAGCTGAGAAAGAAATTAGAGGAACAACACCCTTCATCATAGCCACAAATAATATAAAGCATCTTGGTGTAACTCTTACCGAGCAAATGAAAGATCTACATGACAAAAACTTTAAGTCCCTGAAGAAAGAAACTAAAGAAGACCTCAGAAGATGGGGAGAGCCCCCATGCTGATGGATATGTAGGATTAACAGTGAAAATGGCCATTTTACCAAAAGCAATCTATAGATTCAATGCAATTCCCATCAAAATTCCAACTCAATTCTTCATAGACCTAGAAAGAGCAATTCACATCTTCATATGGAAAAACAAAAAACCCAGAATAGCCAAAACAATTCTGAACAATAAAAGAACTTGTAGAGGAATCACCTTCTTTGACCTTAAGCTGTACTACAGAACAATAGTTTAAAACAAACAAACAACCATGGTATTGGTACAGAGACAGATAGGTAAATCAATGGAAGCACAATTTTCTTAACATTGCAAATGAATTCAGAGATTTATATGCCTTTGTAAGTACAGATAATAAGCTAGCTAGGTGGGATACTGCTCTGAGATCACCTCTTTCATTAGCCTGGGCCTAAATTTGCTCTGTCTCAGGCTGACCTTGAACTTAGGAATCTGCTTGCCTTTGCATCTTTCTGACAAGCTAGTTCATAGTGCAGCTGCCTCTGTTCTTTTAGGTCCATGAAGCCCCTCATATAATTCATATTGCATCCTTATATTTTGCATAGTTGAGAAATTATATATTTTTGAACTCATGTTTCCCAAGTTCTTTTTCACAATGTTAAGGTCTGTCCTGAAGGTCACAGCATTCACCATTTTTGCTAAGGACATAGACACATTCTCACCTCCTGGACTCATGCTGTCTCTGATTATCATGGAATCATTAACCTTAGACATTGCTCAATAACAGGCAAAGAGAATATTTCCTAAGGAGTAATATGAAGTTATATATATATATATATATATATATATATATATATATATATATATGTATATAAACAGGCCTCAAGTCCAGCAACTATCAACATCCTGGAGGCCTATGCCCTGCTGGCTCTGCTCCAGGGGCAGGAAACAGTGCCATTTAAGATTCAGCACACCATTTAAACCTGGTCATTTAAATCTCAGCACACCATTCAAATGTGGCCATTTAAGACTCAGCATACTATCCAGTTTAGTTCTGTGTCCATCATGGTACAAGTGGAAAAAGACACCATGATGCAACTCAGGTGGCAAGTATGTCAGTAATTCAGATGTCCCCATGTGCCCTAGCGAGGGAACTTGAAGAAGAATTGGAGATTGCAGTATATGAAGGAAACATGAGAGAAAAAAAGTGTTCAGTCATAGGTCTCAACCTCCACTCAAAGAGTCCCAGAGAATATTAAAATGCCAACCACACATGTAAAACAAAGGATTCATAGAATACCACTTTTACTCACCACCTCAGATTAAATAGACTTTCCTTGTGCCCAGAGCATCTAGAATAGAGGGATCTTACATCAGAAACTATAAAAAAAATTAAGTATGTAGTTAAAAGACACAAAGTCATCCAAAGGACACTAAACCAGAAGAAATGAAGACACTGATGGTTGCATGTGTAAATTTTAGTTTTCTTACATTACAGAGTCAATGTTGTTTATAATGAGTTAAATATAACTTCATAAATGATAAAAAAGAGAAATGAATGCATAGATGACATAGATTGATAAGATAGATAGACCAAAATACATTTATTTATCCTTAGATATAGGTGACCTAATAAATGTGTCAAGCATAACATATATTGATGTAGATACATGAAGACATATGGAGAGAAATTTGATATGAGTAAAACAGGAGCTGTCACATCATAATAAAATATTTAGCTTTATGTGGATAAGTATCAAGCACATTATACTAAACGAAATACAACAAGTACAAAAAGACAACCACTGCATCGAATCTAACAAATTTATATTCACAAAAGTTAAGAGTACAGTGGTAATTATTATACCTTGTGGGGGAAATAGGAAGATGTGATTAAAAAAAGCAGAAGGTTACAATTAAGCATGGATATCACATTTTGAGATTTATTGCAGAGTAAAATGAGTGGTTACTTATGATACATATTCCAAAATTATCAAGCAATAAATTTAAAATGATCTCTTCATAAAGATGTTAAGTATGTAAGTTTTTATTGTATAAACATATATTAAAACATCACAGTGTATGTATCATCAATAGGAATTATTTTTGTATTGTGGCTATTGGTTCATAGATATAATTCATAAAGACATGAAACTCCTCACTTGTATATATTCAGCATATCAGATTCAAATTATACTCAATTTAGTACTTTTAATGCCTTTCAAGTTCATTATATCAAGTCTCATTTTATACTGAAAACCATAGAAAAAACAAGCAATTAAACAAACTTATGTAAGGTCATAAAATTTGCAGTTATGAAACCAAAATGAAAAGCAAGAATGGTTTTGCTGCCCAGCTGACTCTCCAGAATTAAGAGCCTAAAATTTCTTTGGGACTCTGGTTCATAAATTTCTTTATCATAATAGAACCTCCATAATTACATTATTTGTTTTTATTTTCTCATATTGTAATTGTAAACTTTGAGAAATGTAAGAACCTTGGGCTTTTCAGGTTGCTTCATCAAAACTGTCCCTAATGCAGGGGAAGATAAAGACAATCTTTCATAATGTAATACATATCTTAAAGCTTCTTAAAATCTGCAGTTTGATAAAATAGAAACCAGTTATTAATATTGTACAAAACATAAAATGCCAAATCTTAGGTGCTAGGCCAACAGTCATCACAAAAGCCAGTCTTACTACTACACTGGAAACTGAAGAACCAAGAATGATCAAAAGCACACATAATCTCTAAAGGAGAATGATTTAAAAGGATTCCAGGGAAGTTAATTCTGCCACTGGCAGATGCTCCTTTTACAAAGACAAGCGAGCACTAACACTCATGAGCCAAAGAATGACGAGAAATCTGTTGTGCTGACATATGAAATGAGCTATCCGACAGCATGCTCCAAAGTGTCCTGTTCTACCCTATGTTTTCCTCTGTAATTATGGAAGACATGGTTGTTTAGAATCAATGAATAGCACAACATATAATTTTTCTTATAATATAGAATAAAATATATTGAAGCAACTTCTGCTTCATTCTCCACTCAGATCCAGAGATGAGACCTGTAATGTTACCACACATTATAAAGAAAAGTAGAAAGTATAAACATTCAATTGAACTAAGAAGTAAATAGCAAAGCCTTTCAAATGAAAACAATAATGACTTTTGTCTAAATAACTGGGCACAAGGCAAACCAATCAATCCCTTTGCCTGTTAATGCCAAAATCTTCTATTCTGAGAACCAACAGAAAGATTTCATTTAAAAATTCACTAGAAGCAGAAATGTCTGGCTTTCAGTGTCTCTTACTGGCAGTTTCCTTTCATTTTTATTGCATGTTTGTTCATTTTATATAAGTAAGGTTGTAGTTTTTGCCCACAAATTACAAGTACATTTTCTAAATTCATTAGAAGATGCTAATTCCCTGAGCTAATGGGATGACTCAGCAGGTAAATGTATTTGTGATAAAGACTTCTGACCTCACTTCTATCCCTAGTATTAAGAAGGTGGAAAGAGAAAACCAATTCTCACTAGTTGCCCACTGAATTCTCCACAGGGCTAAAGAGCATCTTTTCTGCCCTACACCATACAAAACAATAATAAAATAAAAGGTAATTGCTAGTTTTTAATGTGATTGTAGCTTGAGTAATAATGATGGAATTATGTGCTATTATTCTAGTGCTGACCTTGAACACTTTTTATTGATTGCCAATGAAGCAACATGAAAACTTAGACTGGAATCAGTCTAAGGAATCAGGTGTAGGGAGAGCAGGAAAGAGAGAATGAAAATTGGCAGTGGGGGGGAGGAGGCATCTCTAGGATAGTCCAGAGATCTGGGACAGGAGTAGGAGTAGGAAGGAGAGCCCAGGGAATATATGGGGATGACTGTAGCTGAGAGTTCTAGCAGTGGGCTATATGGCACCTGAAGTGGACTCTTCTAGTAACCAGGCAGGACTCCCAGTGGAGGGATAAAGACCCACACACAAAACCTTCAACCCAAAATGTGTCCTGCCTACAAGATGTACAGGGGCAAAGATGGAGTTGAGATGGAGGGAATAGTCAACCAATAGCTGACCCAAATTGAGACCCATCCCATGGGCAAGAGCCAACCCCTGATACTATTAATGATAATCTGTTATGCTTGCAGACAGGAGTCTAGCATGGCTGTCCTGTGAGAGGCCTCAACCAGCAGCCAATGGAAACAGATGCAGAAAACCATAAGCAAATCTTCCCAGCGCCAAACACTAGATCGAGATCTGGGAGTCTTGTGGAAGAGTTGGGGAAAGGATTGAGGGACCTGGAGAGGATAGAAACTCCACAGGAAGACCAACAGAGTCAACTAACCTGGATCACCAGAGACTGAACTACCAACCAAGAGGATACATAGGTTGAACCTAGGCCCCCTCACATGTGTAGCAGATGTGCCGTTTGGTCTTCATGCAGGTCCCCCAACAACTGGAAAGTATATGGAAGCCAGAGAATAGTTCTTTTTAAAAATCTTTGGACTGCCAAAGACAAAGAAGTGTAAAGTGGGTACTTTCCCACAGGTAAAATGTAAAATCTTTGGCTAAGGATGAGCTTTGGCAGCAGATAGAAATAGTATTGTGTTCCACTGAAGCAGAAGAGTAGGGTACAGAGTGAAGTCAAGGACCTTACACAAAGATTGGCTAAAAACTAGCATATGCAAAAATCAATTTGCACAAAGGAAAGTTGACACCTCTGACACTCCATGACAAGGTGGACTAAATCAAGCCATTTCTGTGCCTTCCCAGAAGCACTCAAGGTATCCAAAGGTGACTACAGTAAATTATACTACTAAAGCACACAGCCCTCAGTGGAGGTTTAAAACTGACAATAATATAGAACATGCAGGAAGTTGTAGACCTGTATATATAGCACATAAAGCATGTGCAATAATAATATCTGCATTGTGTGAATGGACAAAGAGTCCACACCATGCAGGGTATTATTGGGAAGGGTATCTTTAACTAATAATACATCCTGCATATACTGTAAGTATGTAGTTCTGTTCAATTTTTGTTCTCAAATACAAGAATCTGTTGCCACTCTCAACAAGTGTCAACATCATCCCTAATTGTCCTCAGGTCTAAACAAGGCTAAATTCTCATTGTATGGTACGGGATAAGTTATTTCATCTCTCTAAGTTCCAATATCCTCGTCCAAAAACATCTTCATTTCATATGACGATTAAATGGTCCTTTGACCAACAACAGTAACAGCAGCTCAGCACTGATAGGAAATGTATGTTCTCTGACCTTTCCTGGGTCTACTGAATAAGAATCAGTATCCAATGAGACCCCAATCTAACGTGAATATGATGCTTGTCCCAGAGCAAATAATCAGGGACTATTAACTATTGTAGATTTTATTTGTCATCATCCTATGAAAGCATCACTACTCGAAAGAAGAGATGTTTGGGACTTGTAGAGACATTTTTTTTTAAATTTCTCTCTGGCATTTTACAGTTACCTCAGAAGCAGAGGCTTAAATGAAGTCTCTGTATATTTGTAACAAAGAACATATGGTTCTCACCTGCCACAGACCCCATGAGGTAAGATATACGCCAACTACATCGATTAGAGATGACAGTGTTTGGTGTAGCTTTAAGCAAATGACAGTGTTTGGTGCAGCTGTGAGCAAATAATGTCCCGGAAAAGATGGGTACATTGAGACAGCACTGCTTGAAGATGGTGTTCCTGAATGTCAAATAAATTTTATGTTTGAACTGAAAAATAAAAAAAAAAAAAGACAAAGGGAGAAAAATCACTCTGCCGATAACACTTCTGTGTACTTGGTCTCATATCACAAATAACCTGAATGTTGAGGGGTTGAAGTGTTAACTCCAGCCAAATTCCTTGTCCTCCGAAGTTACCCTGCTGTGACTGGCAGCACAGAGGTCACATACCATTTCAGCAGCAATAGCAAAGCTCAGTGGGAAGTAAAGGATGAAATTGCTTCCTACTTATCTCCAGATCCTCTGTCTAGGTTTCTGGGAAACCTTGACAGTGGAGCAAATATAGCTTAGTAGTGTTTTTCTCGATTCAACACAGGAAGGCTATGGCAGGAAAGAAAAAGAACATATTGATATTTGCCGTCATCACAAAACAAAGGTTGCAGTCCAAGGCTTGGAGCTCAGAATAATGCTCCAGAAGCAACAATGGAGAGTTAATAAGATACCTAGTTTAATATCCACTACATATCTGATTGTTCTCTGTTAACACCAAAGTACAAGGGATGCCTGTGGCAAAGAGGTATAACACAGAAGAATCACCATTTCACTCGAAAGACTTTTTTTTAAAATTCCTATAGCTGAATGTTATCAAAAGCTAAGCTCTCACAAAATATGGAAACTTCGGTTAGTCATGAAAATAATTTTCTATTCAAAAGTAAAGCTTAGGGGACTGTAGTTGTTTTGAAGTGTGCAGATAAAAGTATAATGTTAGTTTATAAGAGCCCAGAAAACAATAATATACACTTATATATTCCCTTCGTTAGCTTTCTGCTTATAAGATATGACTCACAGGTGCTTAAATAAATGAAAATATTTAAATGAAATGTAAAAACATAGAAATACAAACATATGTAAGTATGCATCTGCATACAGTAATTAATTAAACAAGAAAGGAGTTTCCCTGTTCAGGAAGATGTAGCCATAGTCCAGGGGACTGTGTGTGCGAAGGGCAGGGGTAGTCCGGGAGAATGGAAGATGATGGGGAAATAGAACCAAGGAAGAATTTAAGATTTCTTCACAAACCAGTAAAGGTTAGTATCTTCTGGTCAGCAGATGAACATAATGTGGTGGAAGTCACATATTTAATGTAGAATTGAAATTTATAAATACTAGGTCACATTGCAAAAACGTGAAGAAAAAAAAAACTAGATCATGTTCAAAAGCATTCTGAACTTGATGTTGGTTCATTTCTGTCCCAAATTTATAATACAACTAACTACCTGTTTCTGAGAACTACCATCTGAATTATAAAAACACATATGGGAGTTTAAAAAATACTTTTCTATAATGCTAAATCCAAAGGTGCCTTTTGTGATATGGCTAGTGTTTGCTCTATATTAAATATATTGTAAGCAAAAAAGAAAGAAAGAAAGAAAGAAAGAAAGAAAGAAAGAAAGAAAGAAAGAAAGAAGAAAAAAGAAAAAAACGCCAAACAAATTTACAAGAAATAAATCCCAAATTGATGTAAAAACTTCATCCCTTTAGGCTAACTTTCATATTCCTCAGTGTGCTATGCCAGCTGATATGGAAGACATAATGGTCATACCCAGTTCAGGACCCTTCACCCAACAATTCTAACCTGCTGTGAAAGACACACCTACTGGTACAAGAGCAGCTTTCTGATTGGATTTGAGACTTGTGCCACAGGAGGAAATTCATACCAGGTACTCTAATCCTGGCGAAAAATCCATGGCTGTAGGGATCATACATTCTATGGTACAACCTGTTATTGTTATTTTGCTAAATAATCATGCTGTGAAACTGATTTCTAAATATTTGTGCTTATACCATAAACCTGGACTGATCTCAGTTTTGATGAGAGAAGCTTCTTTTTTTTTTTTTCAGTGAACAATGGAAAGGTACGTATACTGTCAAAGTGCTGAGAAAGGAGACTGAGCACTCAGTCCTAAACAGAACATCTATAGCAAACCTACTTACCACCAAGGCTCAGGGAACATCACAAAATAGTAGACGTTACAAAACTAAAAGCCACTTAATAGGGAGGAGCGCTGTGAGATGCTGTCTTCCGGACATGACGTGATTATTGCAGTCATTAGCTCACAGCATCTCTGGTTTTCTCAATATCAAGCCAACCAAAATCCCACTAACAGTTGAAGTAGATGTTCTCTAAGTCCCACTCTATACTGAGGAGCTACTGGCAAGTTTACTGCCCGGGATGGGAGACTCATTCATTATTTATTGATGGTGTAGCAACTGCAGGGTTTCCCATGCTCCCAGTGGTGGCCCCACAAGCATGTACATATGGCAACACTAACTGAACTTAGACTGATTATAATTGGTTACTTGAAAAAAAGGGTGGA
Source organism: Grammomys surdaster (assembly GCF_004785775.1). Taxonomy (NCBI): domain Eukaryota; kingdom Metazoa; phylum Chordata; class Mammalia; order Rodentia; family Muridae; genus Grammomys; species Grammomys surdaster. Next base: position 11,231,801 of record NW_021605377.1, on the reverse strand, counting down.
AGGAAACATGATGGGAAAATATGGGCAAGTTAAAGAGAAAGCCAAGTGTTAGGTATAAACATGTTTCTGTTGCGAAAGGTATTAGAAAAAACAGGGCTTCTAGCTAGCTCCTGTCCTAGACAGCTCCTAGTTCCTGCTCTAAGTTCCTGCACTAAAGGCAGCACCAGCCTGGGACCCACGACACATTGCTGCCTCTGCAGGTCAGCTCCATGGGGTCAGCTCCATGGGGTCCGTGGCTCTATGAATGGGCCCTGGGCCCATCACTCTCATGGTGCTCATCTCAACCCGAGACTGGGTAAAAAAGAAAACTTAAGGCTTAAAGATTATACAATGGATTTATATATTAGCAAATACTCAATACACAAGATGCCCACACAATTAGAATTGTTAACCCAACTACCTAACCTTTATATAAATAACTACCTGAGACTGCTAGAGACATCTCTCCTCTCTCCTTTTTCCCCTCTCGTTCCTTCCTCTTCCCAACTCCTAGCTCTGCCTACCTCTTCTCTCTCCAGTGACAGATCCATGCAAATATAATGGGCAGGAAAGTCCTGTCACATGTTTCATTATATACCTGTATGAAATTCTTTAAAATAAAGATTTTTTAAAACTATAATATGGTATGAAATTAATTTATTATATAGAACTTACAGAAAATATTGAATATCTTACATAGAACTAGAAATATGTATTTTGTAATTCAAAATTAGTTTTAGACTGGCAAGGAAAAAAATCGTTTGATGATATTACTAGGCTCTTGAATCTGACCTAAAATATATTATTTTTATTATTAGAAGCAAGATGCATGGATGAATGCACTTAAACAATCCTTTAAGTATGATGTGTCATTCCTATGCTCTGTAATAAACTGTCATTCTCAATATGGTTCCAAAGTCCAAATATCACAAGAGCAGTACAATAATAGTATATTAAAGAATATTATCCTTTTGTTTTAGCCTGAAAAGAAGTTGTAGAAAACTTACTTTAAATGTCACTCTATTGTCTAATTTTCTTTGTAAGAATCCTCTAGAAGTCCATGTGAATAATTGTATTAAATTATTCACCATGAAAGCTAATTTGACAGTTAATTATAATATAGAAGAAGGGTTTTTTTTTTTAACACAATTCGGGATTTTAATTCCTAAAGTACAAACTTCGCTGACAGAATTTGTCCTTGACTTTGACCTAACCACTATCTGCTAGCCCAGAAATTAACATTTCCAACTTTTTGAGTGCTAAATAAAATAATGATTATATATTTTGACAGAATGAAGGATGCTGAGTTTAGCTTTGTAGAAGAGCATTAAATAATGAACAGTGAACAGGCTTAGGACTGAATTCCTAATTCCACCTTTCAGCGGCAGTGTGATTAAGCTTGTTTAATTCTGCGAACTTCGTGAGCATTTTTCTTTTTAATCTGTAAAATGTTCTTGGATGCCTGGAAGCTTGGAGTTTGTTCTAAGAATTAAAGGGGATGAAAGACTACTCCTATACTCTTGCAAGTACTGCCCAACAAATTCTGGCTTCCATCCTTTCCCCTCTCCTTTCATAAAAGCAGGTAGAAATGCTTTGCAATTCACTCAGGAGCCTTAATTTCATTGTAAAAATTGTTAGGAAATTTATGACCTGTTACATTTTTTGTGCATCTTAACTCTTGATGTTTTCAGTAACCTTGCATTTGAAGCAAAGCCAATAATTACTTAATTCTTATAATTAAAAAAAAAAGATGTCAAGATCAATCACCAGCCAAGCTCATCCTGCTAGACCCATCTGATTTCCACACTCATTCCACATGAGGGTCACAGAATTCTTCTCTGAATTGCAAATAAATTTGAGGATTTAGAGTGATCTGGGTTTTTTCCCCCCATAGAGCAAATTTTCCTGTTTTATTAAATTAAAAGCTGTACCTTGAATTTAGAATATTTTTATTGAGAAGGAATAAATGTGACAGAAATAAACTGTGAAGGAATAAAGTCTGGTATGAATAAATGGTCGGTGTTCTGCATGTATGTCTCAGTCAAAACTTAGAACTGTCAAACCAATTTATCACCATTTTTTTCTTTAATTTTACTCGACTGTGAAATGCCTAAGTCTGAAAGTCCAGCATTAGCATGCTACCATGAAGAAAAAAATTTGCACTAAAATAGCATGAAAATTGCAAACCACAGAAAATGTTTTATGATGATAATGCGTAAGTTCTACTTTTGTCATATATAAACAGTACAAAAAGAATGTGTTTAGACTCTCGGACTGTAATTGTGGTTTAAGCAGCAATGTACGGTTGGATTGTGTTAGGTTATTGACTAACAACAAGATACATTTCGAATGAATGGGAAAGACTACGTTGGCAAAGGGAGACAATGGTCAGGTGAATCTAATCTTGGAAGGACACTTAATAATGGAAAATAGTATTTCATAACAGTTTTTCGTAATGCAGAGCCATGTGTTCAGGTTCATCTGGCTATATTAGGGTGAGTAGGGTGCTAACAGTGTGTAATGTTCTGTAGTTCTTTCTATATGTCATTTATCGTTCATGGGATGAAATTATCTCTTCTTCATTTCCACACATACCTTTAAAGGGTCAATGTGAACACAATAAAATTTGATAATTCAAAACACTCTGTTATTAATACTTACATGTGTACCCCGGTCTCCAGTGTCTCCCAGAAACAAAACTGAGGTCCCTTAAACAATGCTCCCTAGATAACCTGTGTATTCTCACGCAAGAGTACAATTCCCTCATACAGTGCATGTCATTGACACCTGCATAATGCCTGATGCATGACTGGTACAAAGAATGTCAAGGAAGAAGTTAATGGTACTTCGGGTACAAGCATAGCTGCAGCCATTATACTGACTTTCCTTATGGAAACAAGATTTAGAGATACATCCTTGAGAAGGCCTGCAACAGAAAACCAGGATACTATAAGGTCCATTTGAAATATTATCAGAATCTGAAAATTCATATTCTAAATTTTGTCTATATTTATAAAATTTAAAAAGGCCATGTTGATATACGATGGCACTTTTATGGTTATGTAAAAAGCATATTGTTTGGCATATGCTTGTGTGTCAGTTTATCTCTACAGGTTTTCTGATTGACAAAAAGAACCATCTATGATCAAGATTTTAATAATATGACATGAAATCGATTTGAAGCACAAAATAAAATACATCTTATCAACCCTGGCATCTTTAAACCAAATAGAAGGAAAAAGAGTGGTGAGAACTCATATAGATAGAAACTACTTTCAACAGATTATTTTTCCCAATTGGAATCATAAGCAGCAAATTTAGAAAAACTTTGATGTTAATTAAAATAACATAATATCAAATATATGGCATAAGTCATAGGAAGTCAAACCATACAGTCTATAGTTTCATGATCATATTTATTAGAAGTCTTCAAGACAATGTACTATGCTAAAATTTGGGGTGTTAAGGAATAACGTTAAATTTTGACAATACAATATTGCAAACATATGAAAGAAAATTAAATGTGAATTTTGAGACACTACACCTTCCTCGGATTGAGAAAGAAAGCTAGAAATATCCTTTATATTTAAGTAATAAGTTAAATATTTTCTGTAAAATATATCCTCAGAGAACCAAATCTGTGCTAAGCAAATGAATAAATGAGGTGGAGCTTTTTGGCCTTTTAGAATCTCAATAACTTAAAGTCACTGAAAATCTCAAAGAGAAATGGCATCTGTAAATAATTATATCACCCATTTAATAAAGTTGATGCATTTTCATAAGGAAAAATTTCAATACTCAGAAGAATCCCATGGAGAAAGAGAAGGAACTAAGAGTTTCCACTGAAAGGATGCTATGGGCATGAACTAATGCCTGGGACAGGCAGAGGTGGGGGTAGGAATTCCATAAAGCATCTTGTGTCTACTCAGAATCAAAGAATTACTGATAATATTCCCTGTGGACACAGAGAGCAAGCATTTCCTGGGCATAAAAATTAATGAGGTGTGTTGTTTAATTCTCTTCTGTCCACATAAGATATGAAATATTACAACTCAGCCTTAAAGAATAAGACAAAAGGAGGATACCAAATGTATTCAAAGGTGATAAAATACTGAATAAATGGAAGATGGGTTAGTGGATGGATGGATGGATGGATGGATGGATGGATGGATAAGATAGATTTTCTTTCTGAGACATTACAAATGCTTTTTCTATACAATATACCATAGCAAAGGAATGAAATCTTCTGCTTGTATAAGTGCCTTCTTTCATGAACATACAGACTGCATCCATTTAAGGATAGGTTCTCTAGGTAAAGGAGAGTGAATCGGATCATGTGACTCACCTTTGCAACCACTTAGCATTCTGCAAGTTAGGACTGCGTTGCTAGTGCCTGGGTTTTACAGTAGATCTCGGTCTATCCTGTGCTATACAAGACATGCGAATTCACATCAGTACTCCATTATGTACAGAATTGCCTGAAATTATTGTGATGAGTGTAGACAATAAATAATCTCCAAATAAATTAGTTTAACACACACACAACATTGTGTCTTTAACTATAGAAGCTATAGAGAATGAATGTGATATTTAGATATTTTGAATATCTAATTTGAGCCAGGATTTAGAAACAATTTCTCTGTTATACATTTTAAATGATGAAACCCCGCTCCAGAGAGTATGTGTAAGAATAGCAGGAAGGGGATGAAGCAGAGGCAATTTTAATTAATTGATTGTTTGGGCAGGACAAGAGGAATAAAGCATGGATTTTAAACCATAGGTGATTTAATGATTTCCTGGGAAACTTATTAAAATGCAAATTTAAATGCCCCATCCTCGGATGTTTTTTAATTAGTGTAAAATGAGAGGTGTGTTTAGAATATTAATTTTCAATTAGCACCCAGAGGTTCTGAGGACCATATTTCTCAAAGGTCTAAGAGGATTTCCAGTATTCTGGTTTGGAGAGTTTACTTGGTAATTCTATTAACCTAAAATCAGAGAAAGAGGATAAAATTAAAAGGGATTAAAATTATTGGCTGTTTTTGTTTTTGTTGTTGTTGTTTTTTGTCATCGTCATCGTCGTCATTGCTACTATTGTTGACTGGTAGTGCTTTTTTTTTTTTTAATTTCCTATACTAGCATCAGTACTAAAACTCTCTGCCCTTGGTAATCACTCAGCCCTGAATAATCTGGACAGTTAGTCATTTAAATTTATAACAGAAAATGTATGTAGTCACACAGACCTGCCTGCACAATGACTAAATATAGACATATAATAGGCAATTGTAAATTTAGAAACTAAGAAAAAAATTGAGCCCAAAATACATTCAGAAGTCAGTATGATATGGATAGAAGTTGAAGTAATGAATTTTATGAAGCTAGTCAGGACTAATTTCATAAAGTAGCAATAAGAGTAAAGTAGTGGAAGAGGAGAGGAAAAAGGGAAGAAGAGAGAAATAGGAGGAAGAGGAAGAACAAGAACAGGAGGTAGAAAATGAGAAGAGAAGCAGGAAGGAGAGGATTGGAGGTATAAATTATAGTAAGTATTGGTAATATAGAAGAAATAAGTAAGTAAAAAATAATAAGTAAGGACCTGGAGGAGAAAAGAATACGAAGGTGACATGGAGGACAATGACATCAGAGCCTGTCATCACACCAGCATAAAAGGAGGGATGTGGGTTATATAGATGAACTTTGTCTTGCAAAGGAGGACATAGATGTACATGTAAGCTTGTAGGACCGTAACAGTGAGCACAGTTGAACTAGACATACTTGAGACAACCACTAATGCTTCCTTTTCAGATGAAAAGTTGGTGATTGAGTGAAATCCCCAATATCTTCTCCCTTGTATGGAGAAACAGCTTTTTAGTGCTCAAAATGTACCTGAAGTGTTTTTGTTCCTGAAGAATTATACCCAACGGCTAATTCTCTGCTGCTTTAATGTGGTTGTTGACAAAACAGTCAAGGATACATGCCTTTATAAATGCAGAAATTATAAGGATGATTCCACTACAGCACAAATGGCCCATTTCTCAGTTTGGCCAAATAGCATTTGTTTTTATGTAACATATCTTTTCTGTGAAGCGAAAAAGCATTTTACTCAAGTTCATTTGCTGGATCCAAGTGTAGACACAAAGAATATTATTTGGATTGCAGTTTAGTGTGACTTGGATAAATGCTGGCAGTGACATGCATCTAAAGGATAAATGGGAATTTGTAATCACTGTGAAAAAAAAAATTTTTTTGAGGGCTTTGGTATAGACTTCAGGCTCCTCCAAATCTAAGTGTTTATCACTACTGCCCAGAAGTGATGTAGTTTTGATCAACCATTCAAGAGCATCCACAGTGATGGCTGAGCTGTGTAATAAAAGAAATGGGAAAGGAAATCCTCCTATGAGAACTTCCTGCACTTGGCAAGTCAAATCTCTTTTGGCACGTCCTACTTTGTTAGGAGTGGTTGGTGTGCTTATATAATAATGATAAGAGAAATGTTTCATTGATTTACATACTTCTATTCTATCAACTTTAAGCCAATATCAGATAATTACAAGTCCAGCCACTACATAATACAAGTTTTAAGAATCTAGTAAGTTTCCCAAAGATGATAATGTCTAGATGAAAGTATATCCAAAATACTGAAATTCTGCCTTTAGAAAAAGAGGCCCATAGTTTCACAAATACATTTGAAGACAGAAATGCTTCACAACTTCTATGACAATATGAAAAATGTTCAGAACCAAAGTGTCAGGATTCTCTCAGACCTAGAGACTCTTCATCAGAAGAGTTACAGCAGAGGAAGAAAGGCATATACTGCAAGATTTGAGGTGACAGAGAAATGGGAAACATTTCAATCAATCACCTAATGCCCAGCCATTCTTTCCTGTTATATTGAAATCATGCAGGCCATCCTCTTGAAATATTATCTAGCAATAAGGACAAATGAATGGTCTTACATTTCCTCAATTTCTCTTGTGCATATGTCTCTGAAGTTTTTTTTAAAAAAAAAGATTTATTGAACTTTCAGATAGTATGATTTTTTTTTTTTTGTTCTTGTGCTCTTTCAAGAGGATTCACAAAAGAGAATGCTAAACAGTTCTCTATGACCCCATTGGCACAGCAGGTCAGAGGGACTAAGAAGAAAAATGAGATCAGACGAAGCCCCTTGCTCCTCTATGCACTTTTAAAAATATTCCTCTCAATTCATTTTAATTTAAACAGGATTTTGCTCCTCTGCTCTTTTCTCAGCACAATAATATTTCTTTACAAAGGTTTTGACTCTTTTCTAAGAGATGTAAGGGCAAATAAGAAAGTTATTGAAACTGAGGAAGAGTTATGATCAAATTATAAAGCCCAGCTTCGATATATTTTATATCCCAAAGTCAGATATCCTAACTGCTAACTCCCAACACGGTTTAACTTTTGCTGAATTGATGGCATCAGCATTTTTGCCTATTTCTAACTCTTGGGAACCAATTAGAAAAGAAGGCACTTCCTCGATCAGCTGGCCAAGTCCTTGTCTCTGAATCATTTTGATTTGTTATTATAATGTATGGCAAGCTTGTGGGTGTAAACAGCATGAATTTATGGTCATCTTAACGTTCTTGGCTTCTATGTCTGCTTTACTCAGCTTCCTGGAGAGCTGCTATCCTGAAAACTTTAGAGCAGAAACCACTCTCTTCCTCTTGTAAGCTACCAGAGCCACACAGTACTTAACTCAAAGTCTCATTTCACCAAGGATGCCCAGTGACCTCGTACCTCCCTGCTTCCTTCCCAAGTGCCTTCTCTAAAGTTTTACTCCCCCTCAGATTCCCGAATTCCTGATTCTCATTCCTGTTATAAGGGTCCATGATTCTCAGAAGAATGATACCCTGGACTCAAATAGAATGTAAATGCAAAGAGTGTTTATTCTGCGGAAGTCCAGCATCCAGGGGTCTCCCATTCCAAGATAGAGAGACAACCATGTGAGCTTGCAGGCCTGATTTAAAGCCCATTAGGGGAGTTCCGAGGTAGATGACCTCTATCTTAATCTGTTGAGTCCATCTCTACGAACATTCCAGAACCATTACTGAGGTGTGGGAGTGGAAACGGTTGCTGAGGAAGTCTGGAAATTGCTGCTGACCCATTGTCCTTGCCTCTGGCTAAGTGGCAAGATAGCTTCTGATTGTATAACTGATTTGCCTAGGCTTGCCTGGATTTGCCCAGTGCTTAGGCTTAATCTCCTAAACTGCCTATTTGAAGCCTGTCATGAGTTCAGTCTAGCCTTCTCACTGTGTGTGTGTGTGTGTGTGTGTGTGTGTGTGTGTGTGTGTGTGTGTGTGT
>NW_021605377.1:11197144-11222144 GCF_004785775.1 Grammomys surdaster | reverse complement strand
AGTGCAAACAGTTTTGCACTATATTGCACTTCTATTTCACTAAAAGGAAAATAAAAGTACTATTGGCTTCAAACTTTCTTGTAAATCAAAACATTTCATGTTTATATTATGTTGTTCCTATATCAAGCCTGGAACCCTCCATTTCTCAAAAAAAAAAAATACTGACTTCTTTATGATGAGTATTATTTTGCGCTAAGTTGCAGAAAATAGCTGGTCTTATTATTAGTGGTTTCTCATTGATTCGAATCCCATGAAATGGACAAAAATAGATCTATATATTTGTAGCCTAAGAAACTTTCCTTTGCCCAAAGATTTCCGTTTTTTCAGATATAAGTACCCTAGTTCCCAATAGTACAATATATTTGTACATTGAATCTTATACATTGAAGATTATGTAAAATAATTTCATAATGACCTAGCCAATATCCTTAGCCACACAAAGCATATTAAGGGAAGTAAAAAGGGTATGATTATCTATATTGTTTTATCTTTTTTCATTTCATCATTTTACTGCTGTTGATATTAATGTTTTTGCAAATGTGGATATTGAGAGCATTACTTGGATAACCCCCTTTCTTATGTAACAATGTTACCAATTTAGTATAGGTTTAAATAAATTATTTGTGTCATCTATCACCACTAACACATCTCTCCTCCTCCTTTTTGCTTTTATACCATTTTAATTACATGCACATATTAAAGTCAGTTCTAGGTTGAGGAACTAGCAATACAAAAGACGCAAATAGTCAAGGAGCAAGCAACACAATAAACATAAATAGTCGAAGAACAAGCAAGTCAATAAAAAAAGCCCTGTGATCATTCCCATGATCACTATTTCTAATGGCTTATCAGGATGACCAAATTATCTGAGCCTACTTTCCTGTCCTATCCCAAAGTCATTTTCATGCCTGAAGCCTACTACTTTGTTCTAGCCTAAGATTTAGATTCCTGCCTGAAATTACTTCCTTGTTCTAGCCTAATGGCAGATTCCTGCCCTAAGCTCATTTTCTTGTCCTTGGACAATGTCAGATTCCTGCCAAGCAGCCCCAAAAGCTCTCCACATCTCCCCTCTTTTTATTTCATAAACAAGACTGAGCCTGTCTTAGGTCATTCTGACAAAAATGTCTTCCTTACCTATCTTGGAATATACATTGTCAAAGGCAATGCACTCTGTCTTAGGTTCGTAAGGCTCTGTACAGAATTTTACCTGTCATTGGCTTGCTAGCCTGTTAAATTAATAACTATCTGGGAGTCCATTTTCAGTTTCAAGTCATGTAATTTGGCTGCCAACATGTTGATGTTGTTAAAGACAAGCTTTCACATGATGGGCAGGAATAAAAGTATGCCCAGGAAATAGGGCTAGTGTGATCAAGCTATAAGTGCCATTCTTGATACTTGACCAACATGGAAATACTGACCTCAGGCCATGGATAATTTTACCAGCAGTACCTGCAGCATCAAAGCTCAGCAGAGCAGCATTCTTTAAATTCATAATCTCATTATGCAAAGTTAAAACATCCAGAGAGGTGTTAGAATTATGCCAAACACCCTAAAAGTGTCTTTAACCTTTCTCCTACTTATTATGACTATTATTGTAAATTTTAGAAGTAACACAACTACATTGGTATTTGGTATGACATTTGAGATGGCTCCTTACTCTTAAACTCTGAACCTCCTTCCAATAATTTGAATAGGATAAAGAGCATCAAACTGATGTTCCAAATGTCTATCCAAATCCTCTTGTATACTCAACATTGTGCCATTCCCCCAACCTTGAGCAGGCCTGAGAGACCTTGTTTACCACAAAAGATCAAACAATAGGACCCCCGGAGGTATTGCCTGCCTTGGTGCCTCCTTGGCTGCTGGTAGCCTGGTACACAAGCTGAGAAGAATAGATTGCCTGCTGAGCTTGCCTAGAGACATCTCAGGCCTGGGATTCAGGATGGATTCCCCTCACCCTCAGCGGGCTAAAGCAAGAAGGAACTCTGGGGGGGGGGGTGCCCTTTCTCCTTTAAATTGAAAGCTGAACATTAAAGCATTGAGCCTTGATCAGAAACCTTTGTCCTGGCTTCATCTCTTCCCACCCTCCTGTCCCTTCTTCCATTCCCAGCCTTTCTTTCAAGTGACCCCTGTTGACTGTGACTGCTGGCCTGCAACAAACAGGTTAGTAACATTGTTTGCTAGATTATTAACAAAAGTAGCTGTCTTAACTCCTTTTGTCAAAGCAATTGCAGAAGCAGTGGTGCTAGCAATTAATGTAATTAAAACTGTTATACCAGCAATAATCAAGCCCACTACCCTCTTGCTTCTGCTTAAAGCTTGACTCATTTCTTCCAGTACTTGCAAGCTTTTTTTCAGAATACCAAGGTACTGTAATACTCAGGGCAATAAAACAAAAGCTGGTTGATAGACCCCTACATGCCAGGTTTCAACACAGTTACACAAAAACTGTATAATCAATATAAATTACATTAAATATTGTAGAAGAAGCAAATGTGATTTTAGCATGACAAAAGAGCCATAACACATGCGTTAACACTTGCTTGAAATCCAGATTCTGTCCCAACTTTATCTCTTGCTAACATAACATCATAGAGAACTGAACCTAACTTCCAAATATGTCTCTGATATCCAGAACCATCCTTCCAAATGAAGGCTGTTATTTCCAATACTGGATTGACTTCTAGAGCAGTATATGATTGAGTCTGAATAACTGGTTACATTTAAGAAAAATATAAGAGTCATTACAACTTCTCTTTTTGATTCTCTATTCCACAAGGACTAAAAACTTGAGGCAAGGCAGATTGTCCCATCTGGACTATAGGAAAGCAAAGGTGGGTGAGGAACATATGTCCAATACAGCTTCCCAGTCACCATTGTCAGCGCACTCAGCAAGCTTACAGGTCAGCATTATTTGTTGTCCTAGCATAAGCATGCCTCACCAATCACTCTAACAATCACCATGCTCCTTCCTCATCCTATAGAAAAAATACAAACATGCCCTCTTCCCCATATTAAATACTCGATAAGGATCATGCCATATGCCAGTAAATGAATCCTTCCTTTTCACCTAGGCATAAGTATGCCTAGTTGTAGGGTTCCATAGACACTCAGCAGAAAGTTCCTTGGCAAACAAATATTTTAAAAATTTAAAATAAAAAGAGCATGATTTCAATAAATTTATGATGTACAGGGATATACCTCCCCCTTTTTTATTTTATGAAGATACTATTTTAAAGATCTATGGGCCCCTTCCACAGTCCCTTGTCCTTGAGGATTATAAGGAATCCCAGTAATATGGGTAATATTAAGTTGTTGACAAAAAGCCTCAAATGCTTGACTGCCATAGCTGGTTCCATTATCTGCTTTATTATTATTATTACTGGATATTTTATTTATTTACATTTCAGATGTTATCGCCTTTCTCCATTACCACCCCTGAAGTCCCTTATCCTGTCCCCTTCTTCCTACTTCTATAAGGGTGTGCCCCAACCCATCCACCCATTCCTGCCTCCCTGCCCCCACACAGGGGCATCCAGCCTACATGGGACCAAGGACCTCTTCTCCCACTGATGCCTGACAAGGCCATCATCAACTACATATACAGCTGGAGCCATGGGTACCTCCATGTGGATTCTGGGGCTGGCAGTTTAGACCCTGGGAGTTCTGGTTACTTAGTATTGTAGCTCTCCCATTAGGGGCTGCCAGCCCCTTCAGCTCCTTCTGTCTTCTCTCTAACTCCTCCATTGGGGGCCCCATGATCACTTCAGTGGTTAGCTGCAAGCATCTGCCTTTGTATATGTCAGGTTCTGGTAGAGCCACTAAGAAGACAGCTATATTAGGCTCCTGTCAGCATGCACTCCTGGCATCCACAACAGTGTCTGCATTTCCTGACAGCATATGGGATGGATCCCCAGGTGGGGCAGTCTCTAGAAAGTCCCTCCTCCAGTCTCTGCTCCACACTTTGTCTCCATACTTGTTCCCTTGTGTATTTTTTTACTTCATCTAAAAAGGACTGAAGCAACCACACCTTGGCCTTCCTTCTTCTTGAGCTTCATGTGGTCTGTGAGTTGTACTTTAGGTATTGTGAGCTTTTGTAATAATATCCACTTATCAGTGAGTGCATACCATGTGTGTTCTTTTGTGATTGGGTTACCTCACTCTAGATATTTTCCAGTTCCATCCATTTGACTAAGAATGTCATGAATTCATTGTTTTAAATAGCTGAGTAATACTCCATTGTGTAAATGTACCATATTTTCTGTATCCATTCCTCTGTTGAGGGACATCTGGGTTCTTTCTAGCTTCTGGATATTATAAATAAGGCTGCTATGAACATAGTGGAGCATATGTCCTTGTTATATGTTGGAGCATTTTTTGGATATATGCTTAGGAGTGGTATAGCTGTGTCCTTAGGTAATACTATATCCAATTTTTCTGAGGAACCACCAGAATGCTTTTCAGAGTGGTTGTACTAGTTTATAATCCCACCAGCAATGGAGGAGTGTTCCTCTTTCTCCACAACCTTGCCAGTATCTGCTATCACTTTAGTTTTTGATCTTAGCCATTCTGACTGGTGTGAGGTAGAAACACAGGGTTGTGTTTGATTTGCATTTCCCAGATGACAAAGGATGTTAAACATTTCTTTGGGTGCTTTTTGATTATTTGAGTTTCCTCAGTTGAGAATTCTTTGTTTAACTCTGTACCCTATTTTTAATAAGGCTATTTGATTGTCTGGAGTCTAATTTCTTGAGTTCTTTGTATACATTGAATATTAGCCCTCTATCAGATGTAGGATTGATAAAGATCTTTTCCCAATCTGTTGGTTGCTGTTTTGTCCTATTGACAATGTCTTTTGCCTTACAGAAGCTTTGTAATTTTATGAGGTCTCATTTGTCAGTTCTTGATCTTAGAGAATAAGCCATTGGTGTTCTGTTCAAGAACTTTTACCCTGTGCCCATGTGTTTGAAGCTTTTCCCCACTTTCTCTTCTATCAGCTTCAGTGTTTCTGATTTATATTTAGATCCTTGATCCATTTGGACTTTAACTTTGTACAAGGAGATAAGAATGGATCATTTTGCAGTCTTCTACATGCTGACCTCCAGTTGAACCAGCACCATTTGTTAAAAAGGCCGTCTTTTTTCCACTGGATGGTTTTAGCTCCTTTGTCAAAGATCAAGTGATCATAGGTATGTGGGTTCATTTCTAAGTCTTCAATGCTATTCCACTGATCTTCCTGCCTGTCTCTGTACCAATACCATGCAATTTTTATCACTATTGCTCTGTCGTACAGCTTGAGATCTGGGGTGATGATTCCCCTAGAAGTTCTTTTATTGTTGAGAAAAATTTTTGCTGTACTGGATTTTGTTATTCCAAATGAATTTCAGAATTGTTCTTTCTAATTCTATGAAGGATTGAGTTGAAATTTTGATGGAGATTTCATTGAATCTGTAGATTGCTTTTGGCAAGATGGCCATTTTTACGATATTAATCCTGCCAATCCATGAGATTTTCCATCTTCCAAGATCTTCATTTTCTTTCTTTGGGGACTTGAAGTTCTTGTCTAACAGATCTTTCACTTGCTAAGTTAGATTCACATCAAGGTATTTTATGTAATTTGTGAAGGGTGTCATTTCCCTAATTTCTTTCTCAGCTTGTTTATCCTTTAAATAGAGGAAGGCCACTGATTTGTTTTAGTTAATTTTATATTCAGCCACTTTGCTGAAGTTGTTTATCAGGTTTAGAAGTTCTCTGGTGGAAGTTTTGGGGTCACTTAAGTATACTATCATATCATCTACAAATGGTGATATTTTGACTTCTTCCTTTCCAATTTGTATGATTTGACCTCCTTTTCTTACCTAATTGCTCTGACTAGGACTTCAAGTAATATATTGAGTAGGTGGGGGGGGGGGCAGCCTTGTCTAGTCTCTGATTTTAGTGGGATTGCTTCAAGTTTCTCTCCATTTAGTATGATGTTGGCTACTGGTTTGCAGTATATTGCTTTTACTAGGTTTAGGTATGGATCTTGAATTCCTGATCTTTCCAAGATTTTTACCATGAAGGGGTGTTGAATTTTTCAGATGCTTTCTCAGAATCTAGTGAGATGATCATGTGGTTTATTTTCTTTGAGTTTGCTTATATATGGATTATGTTGATGAATTTCCATATATTGAACCATCCCTGCATTCCTGGGATAAAGCCTACTTGATCATGATGGATGATTGTTTTGATGTGTTCTTGAATTCGTTTGCAAGAATTTTATTGAGTATTTTTGCATCGATGTTCATAATGGAGATTGGTCTGAAGTTCTCTTTCTTTGTTGGGTCTTTGTGTGGTTTATGTACAAGTGTAATTGTGGCTTCATAGAACCAATTGGGTAGTGTTCCTTCTGTTTCTATTTTGTGGAATAGTTTAAAGAGAATTGGTATCAGGTCTTCTTTGAAGGTCTGATAGAATTCTGCACTAAAATCATCTGGTCCTGGGCTGGTTTTTTTTTTTTTTTTGAGACTTTTAATGACAGCTGCTATTTCTTTAGGAGTTATGGGACTGTTTAGATGGTTTATCTGATCCTGATTTAACTTTGGTACCTGTATCTGTCAAGAAAATTGTCCATTTCATGCAGATTTTCCAGTTTTGTTTAGTATAAGTTTTGTAGTAGGATCTGATGATTTTTTTTAATTTCCTCTGTTTCTGTTGTTATGTCTCCCTTTTCAGTTCTGATTTTATTAATTTGGATACTGTCTCTGTGCTCTCTGGTTAGTCTGGCTAAGGGTTTCGCTATCTTGTGAATTTTCTCAAAGAATCAGCTCCTGGTTTTGTTGATTCTTTTTGTTTCTACTTGGTTGATTTCAGCCCTGAATTTGATTATTTCCTGTCATCTACTCTTCTTGGGTGTATTAGCTTCTTTTTGTTCTAGAGCTTTCAGGTATGCTATCAAGCTGCTAGTGTATGCATTCTCTAGTTTCTTTTTATAGGCACTTAGAGCTACTAGTTTTTCTCTTAGCACTGACTTAATTGTATCCCATAAGTTTTGGTATGATGTGCCTTCATTTTCATTAAATTCTAAAAAGTCTTTATTTCTTTCTTTATTCCTTCCCTGACCAAGGTATCATTCAGTGTTGTTCAGTTTCCATGTGTATGTGGGATTTCCATTGATTTTATCTTTATTGAAGACCAGCCTTAGTCCATGGTGAGCTGATAGGATGTATGGGATTATTTCAATTTTCTAGTATCTGTTGAGGCCTGTTTTGTCACCGATTATATGAACAGTTTTGGGGAAGGTGCCATGAGTGCTGAGAAGAAAGTATATTTTTTTGTTTTAGGATAAAATATTCTATAGTTATCTGTTAAATACATTTGATTCATAACTTCTCTTAGTTTCACTGTGTCTCTGTTTAGTTTCTATTTCCATGATCTGTTCACTGCTGAGAGTGGGGTGTTGAAGTCTCCCTCTATTATTGTGTGAGGTGCAATGTGTGCTTTGAGCTTTAGTAAAGTTTCTTTTATGAATGTTGGTGCCCTTGCATTTGGAGCGTAGGTGTTCAAAATTGAAAGTTCACCTTGGTAGATTTTTCCTTTGACTCTTGATCTCTTTCCTAGGTTTTCTATTTCTAGTCTCCCTTTGTGATTTCCTTATTGTTTTTACTTCCATTTTTATGTACTGGATGGCTTTGTTCAATCCCTTCACATGTTTGGCTGTGTTTTCTTGTAATTCATTAAGGAATTTTTGTGTTTCCTCTTTAAGGATTTCTACCTGTTTATCTGTGTTCTTCTGTATTTCTTTGAGGGACTTATTTATGTTCTCTTAAAGTCTTCTATTGTCATCATGAGAAGTGATTTTACATCTGAATATTGCTTTTCTGGTGGCATGAGGTATTCAGGACTTGCTATGGTGGGAGAACTAGGTTCTGATGATGCCAAGTAACCTTGGTTGCTGCTGCTTATGTTCTTGTGTTTGCCTTTCACCATTATCTCTAGTTATCTCTAGTGCTATCTGTACTCACTGTCTCTGACTGGAGCCTGTCTTTCCTATTACTTTGGTTGTGTCAGAACTTCTCCGAATCCAGCTGTCTCTGTGAACCTGTAATCCTGAACTCCTGGATGTAAGAGCTCCTGGAAATCAGGCTTCCTCAGGGATCTTGAAATCCTGATGTGACCAATCTCCTGAGAACCTGTGATCCTATGATCCTATGTTCCTGGGTGTGTTAGAGCTCCTGGGAGTCCAGCTTCTTATGGGTTTTGTGGGATTGTGTACACAGCTAATACTCGCTAATACTCAAGTTCTGCTCAGGGCACTGGTTCAGACTGGAAGGAACTCATGCCACTGGCCCAGAGTGAGTTCCTAGGTCTCTGGGGATCCCAGTTGCTCCCTGTTTGGAGCGGTTGTTACTGCCTCCTCGCCTACGATCCTGGGCATGTTAGAGCTCCTGGGAGTCTAGTCTCCTCTGGTTTTTGGGGTATTGGGTGTAGAGCTGATGCTCAAGGTCTATTCACCGTTCCAGTGAAAACTGGAATGCTATAGTTACATTTCTATGGCCATGACAAAACAACTTGACTGAAGAAATTTATAAAAGAAAGCATTTAACTTGAGACTCATGGCTCCAGAGTGAAAAACAGTCCATGACCATCAGAGAGGGGATTCTTGCAACAACCAAGAAGGTAGGACACTGGAAAAACTTTTGAGAGTCTAGATGACAAGATAACAGTTAGAATGCAAAGAATGTTAACTAGAAATGATGTGTGCTTTGGAAATATCAAAGACCACCCCAAGTGACACACCTCCCACAATAAGATTACACCTCCTAATCCTTCCCAAACAATCCCACCAACTAGAGATCAAGCGTTCAAAAAATTGGACCATTCTTCATTTAAACAACCACAATGTATTTGTTATATATTTTGTGGGGCATGAATGTAGGTATATCTAAAATATGAATGAAGTCTTAGTCCTCATAGACACAGACTGTAGAGCTACATCTTTGAGAGATAGTTAGAGTCAATGATGTAAAGAGAGCAGATCAACCATAATGGGAGTGGAGCTGATTAAGAACATTATGTAACTCAGTCTTTTAAACACATGCACATAGAGATTGTGTGAAGACTCAAGAAGACACAATTTGAAAGTCAGGAAAAGGACCTCCAACACTGAGCAACCATCCTGACACCAATTTGGTGGATATTCAACCTTATCAGTGATAAGAAAATAAGTTTTGTTGTTACCACTCTCCCTTTGGATGTTTTATTGTGGTACCCAAGCTGACTCTAGTGAGGAAGTGATTCTTCTCTTCTCTAACTTCCAGAAGCTCACATTACCTCGGTCCATGGTACTCATCATGTATTATTTTCATTTTTATTCTTCCTGTTGTCCATTCCTTTTCATTTCCTTTTGCAAATTAATCACTCACTTCTTTTCCTATTTTCAAAAAAACTAAACAAATAACCATTTAGTATTCCACATATACTATTCACACTGGTTTTATTCACTTCATAGTATGATCTAGACTGTAAAGAGCACGGAGATACTCCAGTCGGTAAAGTGCTTGACTGCAGTCATGAGGACTTTAGTCTCAATTCTCAGAACCCACAAAAAAAAAAAAAAATTATAGTGTGGTGGTATGTACTTGTAATCCCAAGGCTTAGGAGATGTTTGCAGACTTATGTGTAAAGCTTTCTTGTCAGTCTGTCTAGCCTTTACTCTGTGAGGTTTGGGTCAAAGATCCCTGTCTAAAAACAATTTTCATCATTCCTGAAGAGTGACATGTAAGGTTGATCTCTGGCTTCCATACACACACACACACACACACACACACACACACACTAGCTTCAATACACACACAAACACACACACATACAAAAATGGATGCACACATGCAACTGTGTTTCAGAAAGATATTCTACTAATATTTTTAAAGGTGAATATTACGTGGATATGTTCATTACCATTGCGTTTTCATTATGAATTTTGCCCTTCAATATTGTTGAGTATCCTTCTTTGCCATCCTTTCATAATTTTTGCTCTGAGATTTATCTTTCTAACATCAGAATTAACTCTTTCCTTTCTTTTGCTTTCTATTTGCCTGCTAACATTTTATCTGATTTTTCAGTCTTTTATGACCAATGATTTTTCTGGTCAAGACTGACTTTAATGTTCATGGTGAACTAACCAGAAACTCTGTTTTGAAACTCTTTTTCATAGAGAATCCAAGACAATTTATGTTACTCAGTTCTGTAACATTGCATTACAAAGCCTGCTGTGTTTTCTATATTGTGATGGATGTCTGGGTATTGAAATTTGTGCTCGTGATTATCTCTAACAACAATGTATTTTAATGTGATTTATCTTCGATGACCATTTTCTTTTCTGTCTTGCAAAAGTGTACCGAGAGAGACAACTGGAATGGCAGAGGGGTGTGACTAGGATGAGCCTGAAACCTAGAGTGACAAAAACACCCTGGAATCTCTGAAAGTGACCCTAGCTAATAATCCTAGCAATGGTGGATATGGAACCTGAACTAGCCATTTCCTCCATTTCCAAGTCTTCCAATGGAGGGATTGGTATATCAACCCAGCCATGAAACTTTTGACCTACAATTTTTCCTGCCTGCAAGATATACAGGAGTAAAGAAGATGCAGAAATTGAGGGAATGGCTAACCAATGACTGGTCTATCTTAAGACCTATGCCATGAGAGGGAGTTCACTCCTGACAGTGTTAATGACATTCTGCTATACTTGCAGACGGGAACCTCACGTAACCATCATCAGAGAGGCTTCACTCAGCAGTGGATGGAAACAGATGCAGAGACCCATAGCCAAACATTAGGCTGATCTTAGAGAAGTCTGTGGAGGAAGGGAGGAAAAATTGTAGGACCTAAAGGGGTCAAGGATATCATAAGAAAATCTACTGAATGAGTGCATAGGTGCCCACAGAAACTGAACTGCCAAACAGAGAGCATGCATGAGACAGACCTAGACCTTCTACACATATGTAACAGAAAGATGTTCAGTTTGGTTTTCATGTGAGAACCCTAATGGTAAGATCAGGGGCTCTCTTTGATGTCTTTGGCACCCTTTTCCCCTACTGGGCTGCCTCATCTAGCCTCAATGGAAGATGTTCCTAGTCTTACCACAACTTGATATACCCCATTCCAGCTGTTTCTCCCAAGATTACTTCCCTCGTTCTCCACCAGCTGTTCCATCTTGTTGCCATTAATGCATCTGAGTTTATGAGTGTTCCTCTCCTTTTAGTATCTGTTCAATTTTCCTATTTTCTGCCCAGATTCTGACTACAGTTCCATGCAGCAATGTGTTCTAAGGATAAAAGTGCTAGATTTGTGTACTTATTTCAACATAATTGGAATGTTTCATAGCTGCAATGCCCTATTTGTTCTGTGGATGTATTGGTTATTAGTGGTTTTGCCTGCCCTTGTCATGCATGCTTAGTTTATAAGGTCCTGTTTAGAGACACTAACTTTGCTACTTCTGCCTACAGAAAGCTTAAAGTCATGGTCATCATTTCTCTTCCCTTTGTCATGTTTACTAGAGCAGATGAAATGGGATTAAGGGGAGTAACTTGCCGAAATCTAGGAATCTAGTTCTCCTTCATGAAAATATCTGAAACTCTAAGTTGCCTTATGGGTCCCATCTGGTGTGCATTGGCTCAAAGCTCACACATTCCTGAGTTCTTGGCCCATTTTTTCAGCCCCTCAACTCCAAGTGTGCCTTTGGCACCTTCCTCTGAATGTATCTTTCCAACACAATCATAATTTGTTTGGAAGAGTTTACTGGTTCTTGGAGGGCAGTGTGTCTGATTGGGGAACATCTGCACCTTTCTGCAACAACTCCTTTCCACTGCTTGGAAAATTAAAGATAACTGAATATTTTAAAAGCCAAAGTTCTCTGTGAACAGTAAGGAATATTTGACAATTAGTCTCATTTTGTTTTAGGGTAAATGCATTCACTAAATTTTTTTCTGATGGTGATAGATCATTCTTCCATTGCGTGACAGACCTTTCCTAGTCTTTCCCTTATACTTACTTCTTATATATCCAAGTCCCCCTTGATCTCATGTGCTGAAATAATGTCACATATTGAAATGGTTTCGTAAGCCTCAATAACACCAGCTTCAAAACCACACTCCACACATTCTGGTATCTAATGTATTTTATGTGTTTCCATTCACCCTAGTAAAATATATCATCACCCCATGCATTCTCTCTCAATTTGAAAACATGTGATTCTTGTATCCCATTTATTCCTTTTGACATCGGGAAGGAGGGCTCATAAATTTTAGTCAGGGGTATGTTTTTTAACTTTTCCTGTTCCACTGTTTTCTTTTTCTTGAGTGCCAATCTCAATCACATAATTTTTCAAATGCTAGAAAAACTTCTAGAACCACGTTCATAACTGGGGGGTGGGGTGGGGAATCTCCTTCTTTCTGTGCCATCTCTGCTTTCAGACACTCCCCACATCAATCACCCACTGCTGTTTAATCACACTATAAATTTCTCCCAAGCCTTCAGTATTGCGATGCTTATTTTTTAATAAAGTTGGTCGAAAGAAAAAGAGAAAATGAGTAAATAAGGGCGAAAGAAAAGCATGAAGAGCAATAAATTTCTATTTTCTACTCTTTTGTGCACCCTGAGAATACATTCAAGAGCATGAAAGGAAAATATGGTTTCAACTTTCAAGCATCTGGGATCAATCAGAAGACCAGACTCCTCGGTTGAAAAGAGTCATCTAGAGTAAATCAGGCCACAGATGAGAGTTCTGAAGCTGGCAAATTAGAGAAGATGTCATCAGAAGCACACTTCTACCCAGGACTTACGACTTTAAGAAATATGTAAAACCTAGAAAGTTGTTATTTGGGGAAACACCAAAAAAATGGTTATTTGCTTTGGTTTCATCATTCAGTTAAAGTATATAGTGTCTTTAAATATTTTAGGGAAGAAGAATAAAAAGAAAACTGAGTTTTCCAGCAGGTACCAGTATATAGGGACAACTTATCTCTCTACTTAAGTCAAGCTTAATACTATGGGGGCTCATCATAAAATGAAAGCAAATTAGCATCTTAGAGAACCCAGAGGGAAGCTAAAGCATTTAATAGCATGTCATTTTTCCCAGCATAGTACACAGAGCTACTGAGCTACAAAGGAAAGTCGCTGCAGCCTTTATGCTCTGTTTTCTCCAACTACTGAGAAGTGGAAGACTCATTACCACAGTTCAGTTTCAATCCTTCTGACTTCTTGTTTAAAAAAAGATTGATAACTACGTTTTCCCCAACAGTCTATAAAGCTTTCTGTGATCTAGATTTAATTTAGATTAACTGTTACCATAGGGTGAGCTCTATAAATAGGCCGTAGAATAGGATGCTGTATATTTCAGTCCAAACAGTTAGCTATATTGAGGATATTCTAAGTGGTACTTGCCTATTTTCCATCCTCTTCTTGGGTAGGTCTTTGTTAGCTCCTACTTACTAGTTTTACAAAAAAATAACGACGACTCTGTTTTTTTTTCAACATATATGTTCATGTGCATTTGTTTATGTATGTGTATGGGTATATGGTATACTTGGCAATGCCAGAAGTTGACATTAGGTGTCTTCCTCTATTCTCGACTACAATTTTTGAACCAAAATAACACTGAATGTGGAGTTTACTTTAGCCAAATTGGCTGACGAATATCAGAGATCTGCTTCTTTCTGTCCCTCCCTAACCCTAGGGTTACAGACGTCATGTTGCCATGCCACTCAGGTTTTATATATACTTGTACAACAGGCATTTCAACACACATAGACATCTCTACAACACATATTTCCTGTTAACAAAGAGAAGTATTTAAACAAAAGGAGGACAAGTTTGTATATATTTTAAACAATCAGTGAGATAAGAGAATAACTCACATTTTCTGGGGGTTTTCTTCATATAAAGTTTATCTTTTGGTACACAATGATTGCGTTCAGCATCTGAGTAGATGCACTCCAATACTTTCAATTATAAACAAGATGTTATGGTATGTCAATAGATGTCATATAAAGCGTAAAAGACATATCAGACTAAATTAAATATGTTTACCCTTCATGAATGTCTTAAAGCCTTTTATAAAATTACTGTATCCTTGTAATAGGATAGCATACATTATTAATCAGATTAATTGGAGAAAGAAGTGGTTTTCAACTTAATGTGATAACAATATTCTCTTTTTAAAAAATCACTGGTCATTTACAAGATGATCAAATAGGAATTAAAAATATTAAGCAAGTTATTACAAACTCATAATGAAATAGTGAAGCCCAGGCCAGGTCTTTTCCTTTTCCCAACAGAGTCTCTAAGCTCCAGAATGAAGCTATAACACTCTAACTATGCTTAAAGTGATTCCAGAAATTTACTGAAGTCGTGCATGATGAAGCACCGTCTTTTAGATAGGAACCATGATAGCCCTTAAAATTGATGCAGAATGAGTTTAAGTAATGAGTTTAACATTTACTAAAAATGTTTCTTGGTATTGGGTAGCCACCTGGTGTGCTCATCTCTGGGGAAGACTACCTCTCTCACTCTCACCCAGCCTTCCTCTTGGTTTATGGTTGAGGATGCTTGGGATTTCCTCAGTTGGCCTTAGCATGTTTATTATCGTTGCTGTGCTTTTCAGTTCATTTTTTTTACACTTCTATTGGATGTTTTATTTATTTACATTCCAAATGTTATCCCCTTTCCCAATTTCCCCTCCACAACCCCCCATCCCATCCTCCCTCCCCCTGCTTCTATGAGGATGCTCCCCCACCACCCAACCACTCCCAACTCCCCGCCCTGGCATTCCGCTACACTGGGGTATCAAACCTTCACAAGACCGAGGGCCTCTCCTCCCATTGATGCCTGACAAGGCCATCATACACATGCACTACATATGCGGCTGGAGCCATGGGTTGCTCCATGTGTACTCATTGGTTGGTGGTTTAGTCCCTGGAATCTCTGGTTGGTTGATATTGTTGTTCTTCCTATGGAGTTGCAAACCCCTTCAACTCCTTCAGTCTTTCTCTAACTCCTCCATTGGGGACCCCATGCTCAGTCCAATGGCTGGCTGCGATCATCTGCCTCTGTATTTGTCAGGCTCTGGCAGTCTCTCAGGGGACAGCTATATCAGGCTCCTGTCTGCAAGCACCTCAGTTCAGTTTTAGGCCAGTGATTTTCAACCTTCCTAATGTCTCAACATTTTAATAGAGTTCCTCATGACGTAATGACTTCCTCCAAGCATAAAGATATTTTCATTGCTACTTCATTAGTATAATTTTGATACTGTTATGAATTGTAATATAAATATCTGATATGCAGAGTATATGATATGTGGCTCATGTGAAAGGGTCGTTCGACCCACAAAAGGGGCGGGACCCACCAGATGAGAACTACTGGTTTAAGTAAGTAGTCCTGTTGGTAAAACTTAATGGATGTAGCTTCTGATATTGCTAGGAGAAACAATATCATAGGAAACTCACTGTTTCTCTGTCTTAAGGAACAAAAAGTACAAAATCAATAGTCAATAGGAACAATATTTTAAAACTGATATATATATATATAGCATTTATAATAATATAATATGTAGTATTATATACATAATTACTGTGTGTATATGTATTCGTGTGTGTATTCCAACTGATACTTATTTTTTCAAGTTAACTAAACTTGTATTTCAAATAAATAACTTAGAAACACTGAGTAAACTGAGTAGACATGGAAGAAAGACACAATGATGTACTAATTCAAGCAATTTTTGGACACTATTCCAGACACTTGCCTTCAAACTAAAAGGAACAATTTAAACAAATAATGATTGCTAACTAGCACAGTTCTTTAATGTAGATGTTTATATTAGCAGGGTCTTTTATTTCTTTCTTTCTGTGAATGATTTTTCTTGGAATACAATAATTGTGCATATTTATGAGCTACAAATTCCAGATAATTTGCTTTTAACAACTACAATTACTTCAAAATCTTTTTCTGATTCCGAGTTGTAATTACCAGGAATTCATATACAAAAGAAAACTGATTCGTTGTAAACTCCCAATGTATCTTTAATTATAGTGTCTATTGTCTATTGCATACACTCTATGCATTATTTCACAGGTTTTATGTTTGTTTGTTTGTTTGTTTGTTTGAGTGATTGATTGATTGATTGATTGACTTTGCTTTTGTTTTTTTATTCAACTTATTTGGGAATCAAAAGGCACCATCTAAATGTCATACATATTTGGGGTTTTCTTACAGATTAAAAGAGATTTTTTGTTTTTTGTTTTTGTTTTGTTTCGTTTCTTGGCATGATGAAGTTGAGCTGAAAAGATAGGAAGGAGCAGTTTGATTGGGGTTTTGTTTATCTCGGGAGCTCTCTTGACAATCTACTGAACTGGTGTTTTATGTGGTGAGTCTTTGCAGGCCATGTCAAGACAGCTTGCAGATAACTCATTCTTTATTTAAGAAGTATGTGCACAAAAGCCGTAGTATCTGAGCTTTCCTTTGAATCAGATTTGTAATCTGCTTCCTTTGGTTCCCTTTCCCTTGGAGCGTGACAGGAGAGCAGTTGGGATTGAAGACCCCTCTTGTTTATGCAGTTTCTTCCAAACACAGGAGAGACTGAACATGAATTAATGATGACTCCATATGAAACAAAAACTTGATGACTGAAATCCTACATGTTTCACCAGATTGTACCAGGGCACTATATATTGGTGCTTTATTTTTGTTGGGTTTTGTCCTTTACAAAGCTATCATAATGACTTTATATTGGTATGATTTGAAATTTTATATGGAATTAAGTGTACCTATGCCATTTTTTTCCCAACAGAAAGCACAGAGGGTCATGGTTTACAGAGTGGGTGTGTTTTAGATTCAAAGATCACCTCTTTCTTTTATAAATTTTCTGTTTTCATTAGGTGAAAGGTAATCATTTGGAAACTCACATCCATGCCATACATAATACATGCTGGTACCCACACTTCAGTCAAGTAGGACAGAAACTGCACAAGGGAAATAATGTATCAAAGACATCAAATAAGACATGGTTGTCATCAAGATCCTCAAGTCTTTCTTTGAAGTCAGTGTATCGTGTGCTAGAAATGGTTTTGTGGAAACAAAGCAACAGATAAGAATGCACCCCAGGGACATTTGATATTACTGATCATAGCTTCCTGTGATCACTCGGTCACATGGGAGGATCTTATTTTTCTAATGGCATTTTCTCATTGTAGTGATGTGGCCCTCTCCCTGCACTTTCTTGAGTTTTGAATGCTTGATATGGATGCTTTGATTTCTTTCCAAAACATAGAAGGTTGTTTTTTTTTCTCCTGAGTGACACAGCATTGTAAGCACAAAATGAAAAGATTTTTGAAATTGTGTAATTCAGCTGCAGCATTGTTTGAGAGTGTAACTCTAATGACTCAATATAGCATTTACTGTCTCCTGTTTAGAAGTTATTACTGTCCCATTTATCAAAATACATAAAAGGCAATTTCAAGGAGTCCCCAAACATGAAAATATATTTCCCATCTTCCTCAGCTTTCACCCACAGTAATAATCAAGTTCTTAGTACATTAGTTTCCACCATGTTGGTAACGCCAAAATCAGTCCTGGTTATTTACTGGGAACGTTCACTTTTAGGAATCAGAAGAGAAAATATCTATTCACGATTTCGAATTACAATTAACTTCCACCAAATTTTGAAAGGTAAAAGTTGAATAGAAACAACCCAGCTAATAACGGCGTAATTCCGATAAAAATCACCTGACCTAAGTAAAGATAAAGAAAGCCTGAAAAGATCAGCTGAACCAGGTAAGATTTTGCACAACTCATTCTAATACTGTAAGATGAGTGGGGGGGGGGAAGAATGCATAGAAGCCTAACTTAATCCAGCTGCTAAGGAAGCACAAAAATAGCATCATAGAGACTGAGCAAGTGCATTTATTTATTTAGGGGTGTGTGTGTGTGTGTGTGTGTGTGTGTGTGTGTGTGTGTAAACAATGAACATGATGTCATGAATTAAAAGGGGGTACATGGGATTTAGATGGATGGAAAACAAGAAGAAAAGGATGACATTGGAATATAATCACAAAATTTAAAAATAAATAACAGCAGTGTGTAGAAAGCATCCAAAGTGATTGTCTTCTAATTTCTACCATTGTGAATTGGTGATTCTGCATGGCACACTAGGTCTAGATGCTGTGGATTAAGACACCGAACATTGTTGCCATTCTGCATGGCACAGTAGGTCTCAATGCTATGGGTTAAGAGAGTGAACTGTTGAGGAGATCCTATGCAGTGGATGAGTAGAAAAAGCATAAGACGGCCCTCAGTTGTATTATTGCTTACATTTCATAAACTCTAGTCCACATTTTCCTTCTGAGCACAGTATCTGTAGTTCTATCTTAGCTTCCTTATTAGCACAAATTCCTGCTTTTGACCAACATTAATTTGATGTACCCAAAAAGAAGGGCACCCTGAGAAAGAGTTTCCTGCATATACTTGTGACCGATGCAATCCATCATAGGAAGTGGAGTTTTCTATGAGATAAATTCTTTGCTATGATTTAGGGTAATGAGAAGAAGCCTGGAACAGTTCTGAAGATCTGTTAATCGATTGTGTTCCACATACATTTTAGAACACAGATGCCTCCTAGGTTGTTCTGTTACTTTCATCAAGGAATAAGGAGGATCTAAAGTGCAAAGCTCAAAATGATGGGAAAACTCAGATTCGGGTATAATTACAGTTAAAAAAAAAATGTTGCATCTATTTCAGACCTGAGCTTGCAAACAAAGATTCATTACTTCACTCAGGGTTCAGAAGTTCATTTTTAAGTAAATTCCTTGCTAAACCATATAGAACATGCAAATTGCTATATCCTAGGGTATATATTAGATTCTGGGTTTAGTTGGGAGTTAATTGGACTTTGAGCTTATTTAACACCTCAAATTTGCTCTCTTAGGCTTAAAACTCTACAGCTGGAAACAGACCAAAAGAGAAGAATATACGATCAAACATTAATATCTTAAAAGTTAATTACATGATTGTTCTGTAATTCCAACTCATTTCCTGAGACAGTTCACCTGAGAACAAAGAAGACTCTCCTAGTCCATATGGGGAGGCAGAAGAGGCAGAAGAACCTGAGTAGAAGTGACAGAGGCACATTGTGAGAAGATCACTGACCTAGACCTCTAGGGAGCTTTAGTGATATTTAAGTCCTACACCAAAGTGATTGCCTTAGAAGTCAACATAATGTTTCCAAGCTTCATCAGGAAGAGCGAGTGGATTAAAATATCCATGAAAGCCTTTTCAAAATAAAATCATTTTTCTCTTATAGGTCACATAGAATACATTCTGCCAATCTGATGTTTTTAGTGTAGCATGTGCATCGGGTGGGGAAACTAAAACCATTTTAAATTTAGAACATTTTGTGACAATTGTATACACACATGTATACAATGTAAAGTGATAAATTCTCTCCACCAGTACTATCTTATCTCCCTCACACTACTGGTAACACTTCTTCCCAAATGCTCCCCTCTTAACTTGATCTCTTATTTGTTTTGCTTTGTTTTCTTTTGTATGCAATTCTTATGATGAGCTTAATAGAAGGCAACACACAGCCATCACATACTCTGTAAATCCAGAGAGGAAACAGAAACCAAGGAACAAAAGACTCATCCAACAAAAACAAATCCAGAAATGACCACCTAGACCTATAATCAACCCAATCACAAATTCCCAGAAGCCAGTACAGAAAAACAAACAATAATAGCCAGGGCAATATGTGTTTACTAGAGCCCAGCTAGCCTATTTCAGCAGGCCCTGGTGAATTCAACACAACTGAAGCAGGAGAAAAAGACCTCAAAACTACGTATATGAAGATGATAGAGATCCTTAAAGAGGAAATTAATAAATCCCTTAAAGAAATCTTGGAAATATAAAGAAAGCAAGGAAGTAAATAAAACTGTTCAAGACCTAAAAATAGAAATAGAAAACCTAAAGTTAGTGAATTCTGAAAATGAAAATTTTATAAGTTCAATCAGAAACTATGTAGGCACACTTCACCAATAGAATACAACAGATGGAGGAGAGAATCTCAGAAATTGAAGATATGATAGAAAAAATGGGTACATTGGTCAAAGAAAATATTAAATCTAAAATAGTCCTGACACAAAATATCCAGGAAATCTGGGACACTATGAAAAGGCCAAATGAAGAATAAGAGGAGAAGTGGAAGGAGAAGAATCAGAACATAAAAGCTCAGAAAATATTTTAAACACAATCCTAAAAGAAAATGTTCCTAGCCTTAAAAAGGAGATATCTATAAGGGTACAAGAAACATACAAGATAACAAAGAGATTAGGTCAGAAAGGAAGTCCCATTGGCACATGATAGTCAAAACACTAAACATACAGTGCAAAGAAGGGTTATTAAAAGCTGCAAGGGAAAAAGACCAGGTAAAATATATAGGAAGACCTATTAGAATTTCACACGCCCTCTTAGTTGAGGCTCTAAAAGATAGAAGGAGCTGGACAGCTGTGCTGCAGGTTATAAAGACAACAGATGTCAAGCCAGACCACTATACCAAGCAAAAATTTCAATCACTGTAGATAGAGAAATAATATATTCCATGTTAAAGATAAATTTAAACAGTATCTGTTTACTAATGAAGCCCTGTAAAGATACGAGAAGAAAAACTCCAACCAAAGATTAAATATATTCTCAAGTCTCCTTCAAATTCTGACACTGCCACCCTTATTACCTCCTTCTCCTTTCTCCCTCCCTTGTCCCCCAGACACCAGAGAAACATGAGGCTCCCAGGACCCAGTGGAATTGACTTTAGCTGTAATGCGCAGAGAAGGGGGTGATAGAACCTGTAGAGACTACCTCCAGTAGATAGGCAGGGCCCCTGGTCGAGGGATGGAGCCACCCACCCATCTCAAAGTTTTTTTTAACCCAGAAATGTTTCTGTCCAAAGAAAGAACAGGGACAAAAACTGGAACAGGATCCACTGAGGAATGGCCCCACCTGAGGATACATCATGTCTGCAGACACCAAACCCAATAGTGTTGCAGTGGTCAAGAGGCACTTGCAGACAAGAACCAAGTGTGGCAGTTCCTGGGAATGTCCAGTCAGCAACCTACATAACTTTATATCAAAAACAATTGGAACAACAACAACAACAAATTACAAACTCTTGGAAAATGAACAACTCTCTATTAAATGAAAAATAGGTCAAGACAGAAATAAAGAAATTAAAGGCTTCTTAGAATTCAATGAAAATGAAGACATAGTATATACCCAAACTTACGGGACACAGTGAAAACAGTGCTAAGAGACAAGTTCATCATTAAGCTCCTACATAAATACACTGGCATTATCTCATACTTACAACTTAAGAGCACATCTGAAAGCTCTAGAACACAAAGAGTAATCACACCCAAGATGAGAAATGGTCAAACTCAGGGATGAAATACATCAATAAAGAAGAAAGAATGTAAGAGCTGGAGGGAATGAAAGGCACTCTGAGAAAAAGACCCTTTGAGTAAACTAAAGAAGCATATATGAACTCTCAGAGACTGAAGCAGCAATCCCAGTGCTTCCATGGCTGGGTGTGCACCAGGTCCTCTGTGTATGTATAATAGTTTTCAGCTTAGTATTTTCATACATCTCAATTGGGCTAAGGAGTGGGTCCCTGATTCTCATCCCTGATCTTGGGGCTCTTTTTCTTTTGTTGGCTTAATATATTCAGACTCGATATGATAGTTCTTGATTTACCTCATTTTATTTAAATAATGCTCTATTAAAAAACTATGAAATGATGTATAATTGTCACTTTTGACTCCTAAGTTTGTGTTAGTTTGTTATATAGCAATAGAATTATTCCAACTACTGTGGATATTTTACCCTTAGTAGTGTTTATTTTCAGTATGCCTATAACATAGATGCCGTTGTTGTATGTGTACACAATATATTGTCTTTTATAATATAGCTATCCTGAAACTCATTATGTAGATCAGATTGGCCTTGAACTCACAGATACCTGCCTGCCTCTGCCTCCCAAGTGCTATCCTGCTTGGCTTTGACAGTAGTTTCTTAACAACTCTAAGAAACAGGAATAAGAAACTGAAGATATACAATTCTAAACACACACACACACACACAAAACAGCAGAAAACATAGAAAGGCATGCACCATGCCCTGAGGGATAACGGCAGTGCCCAGAAGAAAATATATTACTGTCTGTATTAATTTAGAAGTTACTTACGTAGAAATGACAGTTTAATTTTCCAATTTCAAAAATTATTTGGTACCAACAGAATGTTTAGCTGAGAAGTCTAAAAAGAGTTGGGAAACATAAATTAATAAATATAAAGACTAGAATGGAGAAACAGCAAAACTAAGAGGAAGTAAGTAACAAATGTGAAGGGATTATTCTGCTCAGCTCTATACATTTAAAACCTTTGTAGGATTTTATATTTAATAAAATAATTTTTTAAAAAAATCTCAAAGTCAGTATCTATATTTGTGGCATTTATCATTCTAGGCCTGAGTTACCTCACTAAATGCAGGATTTTGTAATGGAGAATGTTTGCCTTTATTAGTATTAAAACCATAAACTGCAGAAAAAAATGCTATGCAAGTACAGAGAGGCAAAATGGCATAAATTATCCCAAACAGATCTTATTAGTGGTGTGAAAACACCGTAAGAGTAGCACCCTAAACCTGTCTGAGGACAGAAAGACAGACAGAAGAAATGTGCAATAAGGAGAGGCAGAAAATGTAAGTATCTCTTTGGTAGATAAGATATGTGTTCATGCAATATCACAAAAAAATTTCCAAATCTATGAAAGTAATAATTAACACTAAAATGTCAGAAATGAGACTTTGGGCAATATCTTTTTAAAGTTCAAAGTTGACAGATACCTATTCCTTTACTTTAGAAATTTATAAAAATGTACAGAGCAGCAACAAACAGCATTATGAATTCCTGTGTGCCCTTATCCAGTTTCAACTCCTCTACTTTCTGCAACCTTTTGTGACATTGATAAGCCCAAGTTATGCAGGAAAAAAAACTCAGCATATTTGATATGGAAATGTAGTGAAAGAAAAGAAACTAAAATTCACATGCCATATTTTTTTCTCAGCTTTTGAAAAATTGATGCAGAAGACATGTTGCAATAATTAGCTGCAGAAAAGTAATCGTTTTGCTCTTCACATCCAACCTGAAACTCCACGAAAATACAGAATCAGAAATTATAGGCTCATCCATTAAATAAAATCTGCAAATGTAAAACACAAATGGAGAAAAATCTCTGTCAAATTCAGTGCACCTGGGAGCAAATACAGAAAAGATGTAACTTTCTACTGTTCAGGGGTGATTTATCAAGAATTAAAGGGCATCACTCTGAAAAGCCTGCCATGATTTCTTTAGACTGGCAAGTGCCATAGGCATGAGCCAGAGACAGGAGAAATAGCTAGGGCCCCAAAGGGAACCAATTCTATATTATGGAATAGTAAAATACCCTTCTGGAAGTCAGGCCATTTGAAAAGAAAATCAAGAAAAAAAAAACTTATGAAACAAAAAAGACAAAATAAATCTTAGAGGAGATCCTACTACTATTACCACCTTACTAAACCAGTATAATTACTAACTGCATTCTAAATACTCAACCTTACACTCAAAGGGAAGTATTACTATCATCCCTCATCTGAGAAGCCTCTCCTTGAGCTGCTGTGGGGATGTACACCTTTAGTCTCAGCATTTGGAAGGCAGAGGCAGACAAATCTACAAAAGTTGGAGTTCATCGTGGTCTTACAAAGTGAGTTCCAGGACAGCCAAGGATATACAGAAAACCCTTGTCTCAATCACTCAATCAATCAATAGATATAAAAAAGAAGTAACTATTATAGTAATTCACAACTTCACAAAATGCAAAGACAAAACGGATTTTAGGACACAAAGTCCCAACTGATATGTATGCAAGCAATCGCCAAGCCAAGACAGAAGAGGAGAAAGAAAGGTTGTAACAGTTAAACGAACAGGAAGTCTGCTGTATTTGTGTCTCTTACAACTGATAGGACAGGTACACCCAAGATACCTCAATTATATGACTTCCTAAGAAAGAACTAAACAAGGACAAAACCCACAGGCACATTAATATGCAAGCCGGAAGTCTCACTGGGTGTTACCACTATGCAAGTTGCTATAGTCAATTACCCACTGCTGAGAGACGGTGAATAAGTCTTCCCTAAATATGAGCCCTATAATTAGAGAACCTACCAAGTGATCATCTCTGAAAACATTGAGTACAAAGCAAGGAACACTGAATGGACTCAGTGGTGCATATGTAAAAGAATATGAACGAGAATAAGAGAAAGGACATAGATGTGGTTCTGGAGGGAAAAAGTGGGTAAATGATATAATCATATTTATTAAAAATAAAATAAAACACCAAATAGACATCATCTGCTTCATGCATGACTAAACGTTTGGAAACACAGGATCACCTTTAAGGAAATCTATTAGAAACACTATTTTAAAAATCAGTCAGGAAATATTACAAAATCAAAATATGAAAGCAACAAATTTCTATCATGCATGGCATGAATTAAAGACGTGGGATTGACAGAAGCGTAACACCTGTAGAGAAAGGTTTCACAAGAATAGCTTGGGAGACGAACTTTAGGATATTACCAGGACACGTTAGAACAGTGGTTCTCAACCTGTGGGTAGTGACCTCTCTAGAGGGTTACATATAAGATATCCTGCGTCTCAGATATTTACATTAAGATTCATTACAGTCTCAAACTTACACTTAGGAAGTAGAAACAAAACAATTTTAGGGTTGGGGGATCTTCTTTGTCAGCTTACAGGTGATTTCACTAGGCTCCTTCCAGAGACCTAACAATGGCTTTCATCACACCTGGCGCCATTGTTGCTCCCAGGTTCAGGCGGGTTTATCAAAGGACTGCTCTTAACCCCAGGTCTCCCCCT
>NW_021605377.1:11135081-11197044 GCF_004785775.1 Grammomys surdaster | reverse complement strand
CTGTCCTGTTCTGCACCCATTTTCTCTGCCCTCGTGGCTTTGCTCCAGTCTGTCTGCCTCTACCGCTGCTCCAGGTCCTCACTCCCTCCCTTCCCCCAAATAAACCTCCTTTATACCAGATCTGTTCCATGGTGTTATTTCTCAGGAGACACACCTAGACACGGGCCTGGCAGTAACCCCTCACCAGATAATATTTCATAACAACCCCAAAATGAGAAACTGCATTAAGGGTTGCAGCATTAGGAAAGCTGAGAACTACCCCGTTAAAACATTTTTTTTTCCACCAAAACATTTGTTTTCTTCCCTTTTTATTGTTTGAGAACTTCATGTGCATACATAATGTGTTCTGATCAAATCCATCCACCGAACTGTCCCCTCCAATTACTCCCCTGTCCCCTGTTCCTGTTTTCCTTCCAACGTCCAACTTCCTCTGCTCTTTGTTTTTTATAAGCACTGAGATCTACAAAGTAGGAGCAGTCTTTTAGGGTTTGAATCCCTGAAGAAGACTGACTAGTTTTCTACCAGTGGTGGGATTCGATGAGGCCTTCCCCGTCCTTACTGAGATTTTAGCTGTCTTGGTCTTTTGCAGATCCTGGGCATACAGTCACAGACATTATGAGTTCATGGGTACCATGGCCATGGCATCCTATATCACAAATACTGTACCTGCTTCAGATACCCACTAACTATGGCTCTTAAAATGTTTCTGGGCTCTGTTCCACGTTAATAATTGAGTCTTGGGAGTGGGAAGTCAGAGTAGAAGTTGGAGTTATGAAGACGAATAATTAATACTAAAGACTTCTGAAAATACCTTACGAAAGCCTAGTACTGTAGAAAGCTCCCACATATCTGTGGTAATTTTTTTAAAAAAATTGTAAAACTTTTCTCTCTAACTTTCACCTAAATAATCAATACAATCCCTCAACCATAAAAAAATATATTTTCACTTCGACATAATAAAATAATTACGTAGAATTATTCAGAAAGATTAAGATCATTGAGAGGAAAAGCTCTACAGTATATTAAAAATAATACAGTGTTATGTAAATTGACCCCTACAGTACAAGTGAATTAGCAACCTAGCGTTCTCAAGCGGCATGTAAGAATCACTGTGAATGTATATTTAATGCTTAAATTTACAAGTAGATTAACACAGAAATTTTTGATTTGTAGGTCCTGGACTAAAGCGTGAAGTTCATTTTTATGAAAGAATCCATAGACGATTGTAACACAAGTGAACTATGATGATTGTTGCCTTAACAAGTCCTGCTGATTAAGGGGGAATTCTACTTGCACCGTGAAATGTTCTGTAGGAAAACCCTCCACTTGCTGAAAATTCACAACCCATGGGCCACCCACTGAGCCACACTGAACAGTTCCCACAGTAGAGGCCATTGTATTCTTTCTCAGAACTAAACCCAAAAGCTCAGAACTTTCATCCCCGTTCACAGAGAGTAATTACCCAATCTAATTAAATGCTTTGGAAACTCATGAAATGTTGAGTTCAGAAAGTTTTCTACTGAAGCTAAATTAAATGCTTTAGGAAAAAAAAAATGGTAGGAGTAGACCACTGGAAAGTTATTTTGAATTCATGTGGATGATCAAGATAACAAATTTGGATAAAATCATGAAACCTAGAAAGATTCTCATTAAGACGCCTTAAAAATGTCTGAGGCTGGTAAATAAATGCGCACTTAAGTTTTAAATTCAGTCATTAGGCATCATGAATTTCTTTGTGTGTGATTCTCTAGCTTAATTAGGGTTTTTACTTGTTTTGTTTTTGAGTAATAGACCATTTTCCCCCCAATTCTGTTGGCTAAAGAAATATCTAGTGCCCAAGCATTACAGCTTTAGTATATGGGTAAACATATTATTTAGAATTTACAAAGGGTTTGTTTTCTTCCTCCCTGCCCTGAATACAAAAGGGCATCATGCTTTGGGAACTACATAATGATCAACTCTGTTTGTTCCTTTATGCAAGAGACAGTGGGGTTTGCTGTGAGAAAGTAGTGCAATTGGGTGTTAAAGCCTGGGAAGAGATAACTCCAGAGGGTTGCCAGGGCTCAGGAAGCAAATGGTGGATGCCACTTGGCAACCACAAGCCTTAAATATCCCTCAAGTACAGCTACAAGAAAATGCATCACATCATAAACAAACGACATGGCACACACAGTGTGGTCCTATATTGAACAGTGATACAATATATATCCATAATTTATAAGCTGAGACAGACTTCTAGAACCCATATGTATAAAAAGAAGGCCCACCAGGGAGGGAGCTCAACAATTGAAATTATATTCAGTTGTATTTTTTTTCCATCAGTTTCTGCATTTTCAAATTTCTGCTTTTTAAAATGCAGTGCTGAATTACATAAAACCTTAAAATGTTAAAACAAAGTTTATGTGTATTCTTATGGTATAGAAAGGATCTGGAAAAGAGATGGTAAATGATCGGTGTCTTTCAGAACACAATTCAAAAACAACTTTAGCAATTCCAAAAGTACAGGAGTTTCTGATTTTAATTAGCAGTCTACTGTGTACACGTCATTGTTAATCCCCATATCAGACTGCAAATTAAAGACCAGTGATCCAGAAAAATATTATATTAAATACATATTTATCTACTAATTGAACTTAATGCTTTTGAAAAGTAATGAATATTCTTTCAAGATATTATTATAAAGGGTCCATGTTTAATCATGCTACATAAATTCTAAAAATAACTATTTGGTAGCTGAGTTTTATCTTTTGTTTACTATCCAGATGCAGGGAAGAGAAAATAAAAACTCAACATTCTTGGCTGTATAAAAAATATTGCTAACATAACATTTATTCTCCATTTAAATAGCAATGCAGGAACTCTGCTGAAGAAATATTTCCATATGGCATGCATAAACACTGTTGTTATTGATCCCTGAAGAATTTCTATGCTGTAACACATTTGCAGACTAGGAGAGCATTTCATAACACTTCTTATATTATTATATTTTTCTTATTTTTTATATATTTTTCCTCTTTCCGTCAGAAGGAATTTTGATTACTACTTTTTGTATCGTATATTGTTAGTAACCAAAATCAAAATTGACACATAGGTTAGTGGATATTATTTGCTTTTGATACAAGAAAAGTAATATGTAAGGAAAACAGATGTTGAATTGTGAATATGCCTCACACTTGGTCGTATGTGTCTATGCAGATATACGTACACATACATCTTTATGTAAAGATACACATATATGAAGATATACATATAAGAGGTTACAAAGTTTATCTTTGTAAAAAGTTGCAAAAGAATAAAGGCTGGGTAGGGATAAGGGTCACTGAGCCAAGCAAGATTTTGCAAGATGAAAAGCTTCAGGCAAAAAAAAAAAAATGTTTGGTCTAAATCTTTCTCTCTTCTCTTCCAGATCTTCATACATCTCTTTTAATATGTCCCTGTTGTCAGTAGTGCCATCACTGGAGATACTAGCAAGAAAAAAGTTTATGATCAATAAACTTGGAGGAAACACATGATATATCTCTTTCAGTTGGATTCGTGGTGTTTATTAGATTATTAAGGGCTCTGGGAAGATCTAGTCAATTTTACACAGCCCTACACTTGAACGGAAACTTCTTAAAGGTTATATACAACAGGATCCAGAGACATACAGTGCACAAACTCCAGGTCTTGTTCTCACACC
Organism: Grammomys surdaster; assembly: GCF_004785775.1. Lineage (NCBI taxonomy): Eukaryota > Metazoa > Chordata > Mammalia > Rodentia > Muridae > Grammomys > Grammomys surdaster. Next base: position 11,193,365 of record NW_021605377.1, on the reverse strand, counting down.
TTTTAAACAATGTATAACTGTCCTATAATAAAGTTTTATTTTTCAGTGCTTTTTTCTTATTTTTTTAATTCTTTTAGATTTATTTTGTTATGCGTATGAGTGGTTTGTCTGCACTTATGTATGTGAACCACATGCATGTTGGGTGCCCACAGAGGTCAGAGGAGGGCATCCAATCCATTGAAACTGGAGTCACAGGTGGTTGTGAGCCACCATTGGGATCCTGAGACTCAAACCTCGGTCCTCTGTGAGAGCAGCAAGAGTTCTTAAGCTCTGAGCCAACTCTTTGGCACTCTATAATTGTTATTCTTTGCAGGTGTGTTTCTTATTCACCTACTTGGTCTCACACTTTAATTATTTCTCTTATTTATGTGTTGATCTATAAATAAGAGACATACCAAACATTAATACATTTCCTCAACATTTCTCATTATTCACCCCTTTCTTGTTACCATGCACCTATTCCAAATGCCAACATTTTGCAAATGTAGGCCCATCCTTTCATTTCAGTAACTCGGTTTCCAGCTTTTTCACTTTGCAAACTCCGATTATAGCTGCCACACACATTGACACCGTGTGTCACTTTAGGTCTCCTTATTTTCAGAGTCATAGCCATTTATGTAATCAATCTCACACTTATCTTCTCTATTGAGCTCTAGGAAACAGGAAACATGGCTGTCCATGCTCTCTCTCCTTCTCTCTCCCTCTCTCTCTCCCCCTCTGTCTCTCTCTGTCTCTCTCGCTCTCTCTGTCTCTCTCTTGCTCTCCCTCCCCCCTCCCTCCCTCTCTCTCTGTCTCTCTCTGTCTCTCTGTCTCTCTCTGTCTCTCTCTCTCTCTCTCTCCCTGTGTGTGTGCTTGTGTGTGTGTGTGTGTGTGTGCTTGTATTGGGGGGGCATGTACATGTACCTTGGAAACTAACCCTTTCCTCTGCAAGCTGAGTAATTGTTCTTAACTGCTATAGAATAGACTGACTCAAACTCTTGACAATTGTGTTTTAGTGTTTTGAGTGCTGGGATTATATGTGTGAGCCATTGACTGCCTATATAATAATTTTTATGACTACACTGCTCTCTCTGGATAAATACTGTTTTTTTTTCTTTTCCTCTCCTTTCAATTTTAAAAACATATATGGACGCCATTTGGCAGAGACAATTTTAAAACCCAGGGCTCTCAAAAGAGCAAACTAATCCCTGTAACTGAAGCTTAAGCGACTACTTACCATTAACTACTACCTCGCTAGCCTCTTTTCATGTTCCCCAACTACTATATCTTTGCCTCCTAAGTTTCTATGGACACTCCCTAGGGGGTGTCAACTCATGAATAGCTCAAGAGCCAAACTCCCCACATTTCCAAGCATATCCTTTTGTCTTCCTTTTTAAAAAATTGCTTGAGAATTTCATCCATGCATATATGTTATGTTCAAATTTGCCTCATCCTCTCCTTTTTAGACCCTCCCTTGTTGACCTATCACTTCCTCCCAAACTCATGTACCCCCCTTTTTTAAATCACTGCCCTCATTAATGAAAAAATTTGCAGAATCTACCATGAATATACAAAATATCTACTCCATTGTTGAAAGAATACAGAGTAAATGGATAGTACTGGTATCAAACTGTGTTCTTAAAGGCCTTTAAACAGAGTTTATCAGGCATGTTTTCTAGTTTGACTATGGCTGTAAGAGATTTTTTTGCTAAATAATAAATAAAGATTTTATTGCTAATAAAGCTTGCTATTGAATAGTAAGCTGCTCATAGACATCTACTTAGTTCAAAGAGGCCACTGAATGTTGGATGAATAACTTCATATAACTAGAAAACACAGTCAAAACACCAAAACTATCCTAAGTGATTTCATGGAAACAGAAATCTTATGTTTGTTCGTACAAAGCATCAGACACACAACAAAATATGAATATAAATTTCAGCCATCAGTGTTTAAATTATAAAGCCACTGACTGTATCATATGCTTGGTTTATTTCAAAAAACAAATTAAATGTGATATAAGAGCCAAAAAATTGTATTTACTGGAAAGTGTTAAACTGTATTGTGGCATTTCAAATACCAAAGAAAAAAACAATATAACTTCAAAAATCTTCAAGAAATGCATCACTTCACTCAAAAAATATTAAAAATTTATTATAGCCTGATAGGTTGATTCATTTGGGTAATCAATTATTAATCGCTTTGAAAGCTTCAGATCCTTTATAAATATCAAAGACTTTTAATAATTGCTTTACAAATCCTAAGTAGCACAAAGTCTACAAGCTTCATATATCATGGGAAATGAATGCAAGTTAAAAAGATGAGTGTTTTAAGATGAACAAACTAAATCCCAAATGTTCATATTTTGAAATGTTTTCTCTTATAAAACAGAGCAGAGTGGTGACAGAAAGGTAAAAATAATACCATCTCTAGGCACAGAAGGAGCAAATGTATGGGCAAAAATGCCAACAGAGGAGTTCACTGCCAAGTCTTCCGTTTAAAACATTAACTATGTATCCAGCACACAGTTAGTTTGAGTATAGGGAGAAGTATCATGAAATTTGCCAATTCTCACCTCAGCTATTTGTATTAACACTATTTCCAATTGTTTCAACCCTTTACTACACTCACCCTCTGATTCTAATAACCGTAATTATGAAGACAATAGTTATTAATAGGTATTTCACAGCATCATGAGTGTAGTGTTCCAGATGAAAACATCTATATATAATCTGACTTTTTTTCATAGTAATATTTTGGTAGACTTTCTGTTGTAAAATCCTACTGTGTTATAATAAATGGGACATCAAAGTTCCACAGCATAAAATACAAAGTCACATTACTGAAGATACAATTAAGTCATTAGGGTGATCGTGAAAAGGTTTCAAGGGAGCAAGATGGATCATGATGTTCACTGTATCCATCATGGTCCCAAGTGTAGCTTGGCGTCACCTGTGACAGATGTCAACTTGGCATGTCAAACTATGTTGGGACTGTAGTTGGACTAGACTTCTAAGCAGCAATCATCGGTTCCAGTGTCATCTTAATCAATCAATAAGAGTGATTAGGCTAGAATATTCTAGGGATAGAGCTATTCATCTTTATTTTATCTTCTTCCCAAAACACGTCACCCTTAATCCCAACTGTCTAGCTTTTTATTCCCACCCAATTCTCCATGACAGCTACCCTTCATATTTCATATGATGAATTGGACCCAGGAAGAAAATAATGAAGCACTAGTTGCATTCTCTGCATTATATTTTCACCAGGCCCTATAGCATTATGAAAATTATTTAAAAGGAAAATGAAGGTCAGGCTTATAGGAGTTAAGTAACAGGATTAGACAGAAGAAAGAGCAATTGACATTGTTTGCCGCATAATCATGACGAACAGAGAACAGACCCTATCAACAAGCCAGATGTCCCACTAACGCCTATAACCCACCCTCTGAGAGATAAAATTCCTTTTCCTGGCCTCAGCACATGCAAAGTTACATGTACTCTCACAAATGTGCATATGTACTCACACAGATACAGATATGTAATACTTAAAATAATTTTAAAACATAATTAATTCTTTGAGAATTTCATACAGCATATTTTGAACATACCTCGAACCTCCCCCACAGACACACACTGTAACCTCCTCCCAGATCCATCCTCTTCTCCTTAACCTCACGGCATACCCTCTTGGTTTCTTTTAGAGGGTCAACCCTGAGATTACATACATATAGGAATGTTATATGAACTAAGCATATGTTATTCATATATTTAGATGTCTATAACAATGATTAATGAGAAAGAAGCATGAATTTGAAAGAGAGCCAAAGGGTGCATATGAGGCATAAGAGAAAGGAGGGAATAATATAATTAAATAATAGTTTAAAAAATAAATTAATACATTAAATACATTAAAAATACATTAAATGATATAATAAAGATGTAATATTTACACAGAGAGAGACTATCCCAAAGCAAACATCTGGTCTTCCTCTGACTCTTACAATCTTGATGTTAGTTGAGCCTTAGGTGTAGTTGTATTGTAAAAATAGCAATTGGCAGCTGAGTAACCTGTGGTCAATAGATCTCTGTATTTTAACTAGTTTTGGCTTTCTGTAATGATCTCCATCTGCGGTAAAAGGATACTTCTTTGATGAAGGGGTGACATTTATATTTGTCCATTAATTTACTTATTTATTCAGTTTCCATCCCTGATCCCAGGACATCTGTTACCTCCCAGTACCCCCTCAAAAGCTCCTCCCCCATTCCTTGTCCTCTTCTCCTCTGAGTAGGGAGACCCCACCTCCTAGGTACCAACCCACCCTGGCACATCAAGTCATTGCACTACTAGGCATATCTTCTCCAACTGAGGCCAGATGAAGCAACTCAGTGAGGAGAACAGGGTCCAGAGGCATGCAACAGAGTCAGGGATAGTCTACTCCAGTTTTTGGGAAATCTGCATAAAGACCAGGCTACACATTTGCTGCATATGTGCAGGAGTGCCCGGATCCAGCTTTTGTATGCTCTTTGGTTGATGATTCGGTCTCTGGGAGCTCCCAAAGATACAGGTTAATTAACTCTGTTGGTCTTCTTGTGGAGTGAGTCCCTATCCCCTCCCTGTCCTTTAATCTCTCTCCCAACTCTTCCACAAAATTCCTCTGAGCTCTATCTAATGTTTGGCTGTAGGTTTCTGTGTCTGTTTCTGTCACCTACTAGGTGGAGCCTCTCAGAGGACAGATATGCTAGGCTCCTGTCTGTAAGTATATCAAAGTATCATTAATAGTGTCAGGATTGGTTCTTACTCATAGTATAGGTCACAAGCTGGGACAGTCATTGGTTGGCCATTCCCTCAGTATCTTCTCCATCCTTGCCCCTGAACTTCTTGTAGGCAGGACACATTTTGGGTCTGTGTTTTTGTGGGTGGGATAGTGTGCTTATTCTTCCCATGGGGAGTCGTGTGTGGGTACAGGAGGTCTCCAGCTCAGGATCCATATCCCCCATTGCTAGTAGTCAAAGTTACAGTCACCTTCATAGATACCCTGGAGCCTCCCCCATCCCAGGTCTCTGACACATCCTGGAGATGCCCCACGACCACTACCACCCACTCTCTGCCAATTTCTGTTTACTATCGTGGCCTTCTAGCTCCATATCTTCTTACACCACCTGATCCCCTGCCTCATTCCCTCTCACACACATTTCCCCGTCTCCATCTACCTTGAATGATTATTGTATTTCCCCTTCTGAATAAGATTCCAGCATCCTCCCTTGGACCCTCCTTTTTATTTAGCTTCTTTGAGTCTGTAGATTGTAATGTGGGTATCCTGTACTCTATGGTTAATATCCACTTATAAGTGAGTCCATACCATGCATATCCTTTTACATCTGGGTTATCTTACTCAGGATTCTAGTTCCATCCATTTTGCCTGCAAATTTCATGATGTTCTTGTCTTTAATGGGTGAGTAGCTTTCCATTGTTTAAATAAACCACACTTTCTTTATCTATTCTTTGGTTGAGGGATATCTGGGTTGTTTCCAGTTTCTGGCTATTATAAATAAAGCTGATATGAGCATAGGGTGACCGAATGCCCTTGTGATATGGTGGGGTATCTTTTGGGTATATGCCTAGGAGTGATATGGCTGGGTCTTGAGGTAAAACTATCCCCAATTTTCTGAGGAACCGCCATATTGATTTCCAGAGTGGTTGTATAAGTTAGCAGTCCCATGAGAAGTTGAGGAGTGTTCCTCTTCCTCTACATCCTTGGCAGCATGTGCTTTTGCTTGAAACTGAAAAGCCTCTATAAGACAAAAGACAAACCATCAATAGGACAAAACAGCAGCCTACAGAATGGACAAAGATGCTACAGAGGGCTGATATCCAAAATATAAAGAACTCAAGACAGTAGACACCAACAAACAAACTTTAAAAATGAAGTAATGAGCTAAACAGGGAATTCACAACAGAGGAATCTCTAATGGCCGAGAAACACTTAAAGAAAAGTTCAATATCCTTAGCCATCAGGGAAATGCAAGTCAAAAATCATTCTGAAATTCCACCTTAGACCCATCAAGTTAGCTACGGTTTTATGGATATAAAGATACATAACATTCAGAGTACAGTTAGAGATTCTGCTGGTTTAGGAAACTGCCAATGGTAGGTTCTCCTCTAGGTTGCATGACCTTGCCAACCGTGGGTAGTATGCAATGCAGGGCATGAATTCCTTCCTACTGAGAGGGCCTTAAACGCAATTAGGAGGCACTGGTTGCTACCAGCATATAAGTGCCACTACTGTACTTTTCAAATTACCTTGCTGTTCTGGCCATTGTTGTGGCTCATGAGTGTTGCAACTAGGTAAGACTATTGATAGCTGTCCTTCCTTGGCAGCTTGCACAGTCCCTTCATGTAATATAAGGACTCATCCTCAGGGAACTGATTTTAGATCAGGTCCAGATTGATTTCTCCAATTTCTGGGTCTCACATGTGTGGGATTTTCAGCAACAGACTTTAACCTTTTGTCTTCATTAGACACTAAGAGCAATGCCAATAGCCTATATTGTTTGGTTGAGTTGTTTGGACTCCATTGATCAGCAACTCAAAAGTAACTTTTCCATCCCTAACACTGGAATTTTTGATAGGTAGTTTATGGTTTTGGGGGGCTGGGGGCAGCATTTTTATCCTGAGTAGGCCAAGTTTAATTAAAGTATATGTGTGTGCACTTAAATTTATATCTCAATATAGATTTTATGTAATTTAAATAAATATTAAGTAATATAAAGTCACTATGGCCTTTTCAAACATCCTAAAATAATATTTTCAAATGTTTAAAAACCAAAAATTTCAAGGTAAATAATTCTTCACAAAATTACTCAGGAAGTAAATAAACATTAAGAATTAATTGTGTAGAATAGAAATAGAACTCTGTGTGTAACAGAAATAATCGAAGCAACCTAAGAAAAGACAAAAATAATGAGCTTATGATAGGAGTTCAACTGTGGTCTCCAAATCCCATATCAGCACAAAGGATAAGACAAAGCTGTAGTACCATCATTCACTAAGAGCACCTCCCCCTGAAGCACACAGCTGGCCTGGCCTCATACATTCACTTCATCTATTGTTACAAACCAGATTTCTTTGCTTCCAGTTCTAATGAAATACAAACAAATACCTTCTGTTCCCAAATGCTAGTTATCCTATATCAGAGAACAGCAAGAAGGGGGAAAAACAATCTTCCAGGAAGAATTTATATTACATCTCTTAGATTTAAATGTTTGAGGTGAGAATAGAGGCAGAAAATAAGTGAGATCATGATTATTCTAAGGAAGCTATAGCTTAGAGACAAATAAATATGGATGAGCAAATAAAAACAATATAGTGTATAGAACTGAAATTGTTTTCAGTTTACTTATATCTCTGTATAATAAATGTGCCGCATAGTTGGCCTTACAGTTTGCAGATCTGCCTTGTCTAAATATCTTCCATGAATTTCTCATGGATTTGAAATAAAACCCCAAATCATTGATACCACTAAAATGTCCTAGAAAAGGCAATATCACTTGATTTCTAATTACATCTCCTACACTCCGTCCATCATTCTGCATCATGAGCCAAGCATCCTTTGTCTAGCGGAACTTTGTCTTCAAAATCCTGCTACAAGGGTAACAATCTACATATTGGCTAGTTCCTTCTGTAATTTATTTCATTCAAATGTCAACTCCCCACAGAGGTCTTCTACAGCTATGATTTGAAAAAGCTTCCCTGCTTGGCTACCGCATTTCTATGGAGCACTTTGTTCCTCCTTGGTGCTTGTCAGTGATCTGAGCATTTGTTTATCTGTAACTCCCACAGAGTCCTTTCTTCGAGAGCAGGAATCTTGTCTTTTCTCTTTGCCATTCTGTGACCCATGAAGTAGGACAGTTCCTAGCACATCAAAGGCATGCTGTATAATTCTTACTGGGATGAATGAATCCAGGCCACAGGGTGGAAACAAAAGAAAGTTCTGAACAATCCCAGGCAATCCAGGAAAGCTTTCGGAACAAGAACTTCCTTTGACCTGAGGAGACACACTCAAAATTTCAGATGCCTTAGAAAGAAGTAAGGTTTCATGGCTTCAGCAATCTCAAAATCAAAACGCAATTTTTGTTCTGAATCTATACAGTTTGTCAAGTAGAAGTATTAGTATATGTCCTTCTTAGCATATATTCTTTGATCTCTTAGTATACAGACTAATACTGGACTATGGTACTGTCTATGTGTATCATGTACTTTGAACTCTTAGTAATACAGACTAACTAATATTTGTAACTGCAAGCTTTTCTACCAGCACCCCAGTTCCCAAATAATGACTCAGAGGTTTATTATTTATTTTTAAAATGCCTAGGCCATAAGCTAGGCTTGTTCCCTGAGGAGCCTGTAATTTTTAATTAGCCCTTTTATACTTACCTGTCCTCAGTTTCTTAAGTCCAACTTCATCAAGTGTGTGGCGAATCTCCTACCTCTATTTCCCAGGGTTCCTCTCTCCCTGCTGGATATTCGACCTTCTAATCCTGCCTCAGTTGTTAGTCATTAGATTTTTATTGACAGGTGATTCTTCCACACAATACACAAGAGATTATCCCTGCAAATATTGGACTATTTTATTGTTTGTGTATATTCTGTGTGTGTGTGTGTGTGTGTGTGTGTGTGTGTGTGTGTGTGTTAGTTAGAGTGATGGTTAGTACTAAATCAAGGATGACATGGCTGGTTTTATGTCAACTTGACATAAACTACAGACATCTGAGAGAAGAGATCTTCAGTTTTAGAATTGCCTTGTAAGATGTGGCTATAGGCAAAATTGGAAGACATTTTCTTTGGTGAGTGAATGATAGGAAGGACCCCAGTCCATTGTGGGTGGGAACACTCCTGGAATGGTGGTCCTAGGTCCTATTTAAAAAAAGACAGACTAAAAAGCTATGGGAGCAAGCCAGTAAGCAGCACCCCTCCATGGCTCCTGCCTTCAGGTCCCTTTTCCATTTGAATTTCTGCTTTGGCTACCTTCACAGGACTGTGATTGAGGATATATGTGACAAATAAACCCTTTCATCCTAAAGTAACCTTTGGTCACGATGTCTCATGACAACAGTAGTAACACTAACTGAAACACAAAGGTATGTTATGTGCTGAATGCGTGACCGTTGAGACATGCCGCCAAGTTTGCAGTTATCTCTTTAAGAGACATAAACCGTGAAAATATTGTCTCAGTTGGTTGCGATTGTGAAGGAAATCGTGGCTGAAAATATCAGAGCTGTGATTTCTATATCAGAATACCATTGTTCCCCATTAAGTTTTATCTTGTCTCAAGTCTCTAAAGTCTCAAGTCACTGTCACTTTGAGTTTGCATTTCATCATGCAGTCTATCAGAATTCTCACCTAACTTCATGTTGGCCAAAATAGTTGGTAGGAGAGCTTCTATCATGTGTCAAGTTATTGATTTAAGTATAGGTAATGAATCAATATTCCTTATCACTTAGTCTACAGCCCAGTTGATCTCTGATTTAACAATTGTATCTATCCACAGTAATATTAAAGGGGTGATTATCATATTTTTACAGACTACCAGCCAAAATCTTTCTAATGAGATTTTCTAATTGTTTTCTTTTTTATGGTAGAGATTTTGTACTTGGATGAAAACACAGAAGTGGGCAATGTTCCATTAAGACACTTTGTCTTAACATAGATGATGGCCTATCTTAACACTTGAAAACATGTTACTTGTATGGTGATGATTAAAAATAAAACAACTGAATTTTTACCCAATATTTCTTCTTAAAAGTTGATGTTTTACATTTAGATGGAAATTTTGAATCATTCACACATTTTCTGTGCCAATACAAATATAAATTTCTAGTATTTTAAGGGAAGGCTGGAAATGAATTCATTGAATCATGTGTAATTCATTAGTATTACTTTTTATGAAAATTTTGAAGACTGGAGTCTAGCATGCCTGTCCTCTGATAGGCTGCATCCAGCAGTTGACTCAGAAAGATACAGACCCCCACAGCCAAATAGTGGATGGTGTTTGGGCCGTCTTATGAAAGAATAGGAGGAAGGATTACAGGGCTGGAGGAAACAAGAACTCCACAGGAAGACCAACAGAGTCAACTAACTTAGATCCTTGGGGCTCTCAGAGTCTGAACCACCAATCAAAGGACATACAAAGGCTGGATCTAGGCCTCTCCACACATATGTACCAAACATGAAGCTTGACTTTCATATAGGTCCTGAACAACTGGACCAGGGACTATGCCAAAAGCTGTTGCCTATACATGGGATATTTTCTTCTATCTGGGCTGCCTTGTCTGTGCGAAAGGATGTGCCTAGCCTCATAGACTTGATGTGCCAGGGTCGAGGGGTACCCACAGGGACTCTACCAACTCAGAGAGAAGAGGAAGAGGGAGGGGTAAAGAATTCTAGGAGGGACTGTAAGCAGGATGTAAAGCAAATAATTAATTAACTAACTAATTAAAATAATAACAGCTAGTGGGAAAATAGAACAATTAAAAAAGAAAATTTGAAGTAAATGAATAATTAACTAAGAAAATACAACTCACCAAAATTAATGGTAAATGATAGAATGTGTAAAAAGAAAATGTTCTCATAGAACAGCGATTTTTAAAATTATTGAAGAGAGGTCAGCAAGGTGGTTCAGCAGGAAGAGGCACATGAGTGCAGGTCTGACAACTTGTGTTAGATACCCAGATCCCATAGCATATCAGGAGAGAGATAAACATACCTGGAAATAAACACACATACGCGCGCGCACACACACACACACACACATACACACACACACACCCCTAAATAGGTAAATAAGATAATTACAACTTAGTTATTAAAATGTTAAACATAAGTTCCAGATGGACCAACAAGAAAAAAATTAAGATGTAACTTAATCTATTCTAGACCACAATAGCAAGAAGAAAATATTCTAGTATTTTCTGAGCTGTAAGGAAATCAATTGCTTTATTTGTACAAAGGACCATTAGGGATAATTGGCAAGCTGGACGTGATTCAAAGCTAGCAGAAATGATGAAGTACCTATAGGGATAGTCTTATGAAAGGTCTAGTATAGCACCAAGCACCTCTTCTTCACCGGTTTTTAAGAGTATTTGTCCCTTATTCATAGTGTGTCCTGGATATGTCTGCTCAAATGGTCCAGGTCATTGTGTTGTTGTCCTTAGGGAGAGGCAGGCGGAAGGAGCAAGCCATATATCAAGGCTATCTTCCTTGTTGTAGCCTGGAAAGGTGAAGTGTCCTTACATTTTCTATCAAAAAAGAGAACGTGTCATAACTACCCATAAAGTCAAAGTGACAAGTCCTTTATTGCTCTGAAGAGAGTGACCAATCATAACTGTCCCTCTGATGGAGATGAAAGAATTGCTAATACATCAACAAAATAACATCTACCACCTACAAATCTGACTTTTAAAGAAGCCTACAGTTACATCTCATTGATGAACATGAAGACAAAGTAACCAGAGGCTATTGAGAATTACCACTTTGTCACCAAGAGAGAGCTACCCTTTGGTTGCTAAATGGGGTTTGTTCTAGACTTCAAAGGCATGCAGAAAAACTACCAATACATTCATCTTAAAAGCTGATCATTTTTTTACTCTGAAAAAAAAATCTGCCAGAACCTTAACACTTGTTTTCTTTTTTACCTTTAAAGACATAAACCTCAATAAAAGAACTGATACATACTTAAAGTTGAGTGAAAACAAAATCATAATGTTTACCTTGGGAAAAGTGAAAAAATGTGAGACCACTTACTTTTGTAACAACCCATAATGAATAATAAATCGTGATAAAGTAAAATTGAACAACTGATTTGCAAGCTACCAAAATTAAATGGTTCTCAACATGCTTGAGAAAAATTAGAGCATGTCAGTCAACATCTGGGTAATATTTATGCCATTTTCATATGTCATAAGACAGAAGTAATGCAGAAAGCTCCCTGTAAAGGATTCCAGTATCCTGTAGAATATTTTTTCACTGCCATCTTTCTCCAGCTCTGATCATGTGCCTCTTAGATTATTTCACATTGACTTCCTACAAATAGAAGTTCAATCTCTTTGGAGACTGTGAATTCGAGGTCAGACAGCAACCAGATCAATTTACTTCCAACTTTGAAGTACAAAAGTTTTTTTTCCTGCAAATTTAGAGATAAAGTCATTACTTCCAGTGGATCTTATGATGTTCAATTGTCTTATGAACTTTAGAAGAGTCTATGATCTTATTGTCCCTTCCTAAATATTTCTCTTTGACTTTACATTTAAGCAAAGGAACTTATATCCTGAAATTCCATCAAGCTATGAGTCTATTCAGTTGTTCTCCCCCCCCCCAAAATTTAAAGTCTTTGAAAGGAATCACAGTAATTTTATTGAAATGAGGTTGGAAGAGGAAATGAACATGAAGAGAAAAATGAGAAAAGTTGTATTATCTCTAGTCACTCTAAAGACATGCATTGAGATTAAGGAAACCACAAAATCGATGATCCACTAAATATGGAGTGGTATCCTGGAACATAGACATTAGTTGGATGGAGGGGAAAATACATACCGGTGAAGTTAGAATTTTATTAATAAAAATGGGTCAAGGCCAATTTCTTAATTTTGAACATTACACCATGTACTTAGAAAATGTTAGCAATGGCAGAAATCAGATGAAGAGTTTATGGAAATTGAAGTGTCTTTTCCTGAGATAGAAGGCAATAAAGCTGGAACTAACTACTGGTATCACACTTGCAAGAGACTGTGTAACACAAGAGCAAGGTGACTAACCTACCAGAAGCAAACAACACAAAGCTCCTCAAGTTAGCCAAACTGTACGTCTGTGTTCTTTGTAGGTATGAGAACTAAGAAAAGCAAAGTGTCTTATAGAGAATGTTCTTTAGTCCAGTAGATGACAAACATCATGAATCTACAGGTATTGCACTATACTATATCTTTGATATTAAGAACGTAACAGGCATTCAGAAATTTTCACTTGACAAATAAAATTAAATCATTTCTTTATTTATGTTCTCCTTTTCTTTTTGTTTTTCTGTTATTTGAGATAAAAGTCTCACTGTGTAGCACAGGCTACCCTAGAACTTGAGGAGATAATTTTGCTTCAGACTTTCAAGTATTGAGTGTATGGCTATCAGCTATTAAACTTAGCTAACTTAAATACTTTCTCATTGACTATTTCATTTGTGTTCATGGCAAGTTAAAAAACAGTTGCATATTACAGTTAGTAGGAGTGGTCTTTCTAAGTGGAATTGGGTGGTTCTGATTCATACATTCATGCTATGGAGAAAAAAGTACTTGCTATTTATTATGTATTATAATTATTAGTGAATCTCTACTCTTGATGGGTGACATTGTCCAGCTTGTTAATGAGGACAGTGAGCCTAGCAGCTGGTGAAAAATTTTCTACTGTTCTTTGGTCGCTGCTTCCTCCTTAGACAATGTGTAGCAAGAACAATCTCTTTGGATCTGATGTCAAATATTTCCCCAAATCATAGGGATTAAAGGAAGGATGTGGAAACTTTAAGAAAGGGAACCCAGTGGACAGTCTGCAGGGCACTTGGATGTGTTCCCTTGAAGGAGGTTGTTGGATCTCAGCCCCATCTTATGTGTGCTTGCTGGACCTTAAAAGAGCAATTTCTTCCAACATTTTTCTTCCACCATTGCCACAGCTCAGCTCACCAGATACCTCAGCAATGTTATTGTCCAATCAAATGTTCAAACGTACAACAGAATCAACTTCCTTTATCAGATGGTTCACCTCCTTAGATATTTTTTCTAGAGTGATAGAAAACTAATCCAAAGTCTAAGTGACTTTAAAATAAAATCTCCCACAGTAAATAAAGAAATAAAGAGTTTTTAATTATGAAAGGATTTAGCTTTGTACGATACTAAAATTTTAGGTTGAATATTAAGACATCTCTGAAAAATATTTGTTCCCATCATTGCCAACATTAATATATAATTTTTTTTTAGAAAACCAACTTTGGATTCTACAGAATAATTCCTCTCTTATTACTAGGCATTCATATACTTAAACATGCAACATTTAATTTAATATATCCCTTTAGAAAAATAATAAAAAAATATGTAGCTTTGCAATCATTATTACAGTTTAATTATTCAGGTTTTTAATAGTGGAATATATTTCAGTGAGATGAAGATTATTAAATATTTTAAAGGCATCATTCATTTGGAAGAGAGACTTTTATCATATAATTAATTTTCCAGTTACCAAAATGTTAAATTAATAAAATGTTCATATCCTTGTCATGTAATTAATCATGTAACTGAATTCACAAAGTTCAGTGACTAATGGATTTATTTTTATGTGATTTACTTTCTGATTGTACCATGAATCTATGATTATGTACACTAAATTAAAACCAGACATTTCTCACTGGAGAATGAGGGTCTCTCCTCAGTTATTTGGTTTGCTTGTAGCAAATCCTTCATTATAAGATTTGCATCCACTCTTTGTTTTACCTTATTGCTGTCTTTTAAAATGATGCTTCAAGTGACGTGAATGAATGTGCTGTTGGAATTGGGTACTTCAACCTTTGAAACAAAACTATAACCAATGACAAAAGTTTTTAATCCATTTTATAAGCATCTGTATTCTTTTAACCTTAGTAAAATGATATTCTTTCTCACATGCAAATTCTGCATCTCATAAAATAACTTTCAAGCAATTGTTTATATGTCTCTATTTTTTATCTGCTTAGTTTTTATCAAGTAGCTAATTTAGTCCTGGGCCATGTCTTTATCCACTAAAATCAATGCTTAAATACAAACAACTCCTAGCCTTTCATAAATATGCTACAATAGTATAAATCCACCCTTAGTCCCTAGGTAACATGCCTTACAGTTCAAAAATGGAGAAACCATACCAGGGTACCTCACATTTTCAGAAATATGAAATTGCATAATATGGAGCCTATGGATGTATAACTAATCTCCATGGATGAAAATGAGCTAGTCTGGGTTGCCTAGGGAGTTAACTGACTTCAGCATTGATAAAAGACAATCTGTATAATCAAAGGCAGGCTGCTTCCTCAACTAAGAATATGCTTCCTCTTCCAAAGAAGAAGCCGAGGCATAAATATCAAAACGTGGAATGTTTAAGAAAACAATGAAGAAAGTATTATTTGAATGAATACCCCTGTATTAGTTTGTTATGGCTGTCCTAAAAATTATGACAGGTCGTAAGCCATTCAAAGCAGAAATTTAACGTCATAGTCCTAGAAGTTAGAATTCTAAAATTAATGTATCCTCAGGCCAGATTTCTTCAAAGGCCATTAGAAAGACCAGCTCTCGGCCTCATTTTAGGTTTTGGTTGTTGCCTACAACCAGGGCTTCATCTCTTCAATCCATCAACCTTATGACCTTCCTCCTAAGTCTATTTCTCTGTACCTCTGTGTCAACTCTTAAAAGAATATTAGTAAGCAGACATAGAGTCCATGCCAACCCAGTAACAGTTCGTCATAGTTATATTTACAAAATTATCCTTGAACACCTGCTATTTCCAAAGGACAGCATGCTGACAGAGTTAAGACTGAGGCATATCTCCTTAGGTGTTTTGAAGGAAAGTGATATTACAAAGCAATTTCTTAAGGAAATTGCAGCATAGAATGTGGGAATCGATCTAACTGAGAGTTATCCTGTAAGGAATAGTCTCTGCTTAACTCAGTTCAAAACGACTGTTCAAAGAACTGCAAGGATCTGTTGAGGTTCAGACCTCTACACGGATCTATCTGCTGCCAGGAGCCACCATTTGCCACCATTTAGAGAGTCACGGCAAACAACCCCTGAATGGCAGCAAACAAGGCTTTGCCTCAATTTCTTTAGTAAATGTTGGAAAACTAACATCAGGGGAATTAGCTGCGCCAGTAACAAGATAACAGTGAGTGTACTACAGACTGGAAAACATTTCAGCAACATGTCTAAAGGGAGAGTGTTATTCAGTTCTGTCCTACTGCTGTCCTGGACAAGCTCAGACCTTGTGTTACTAGGCAACCCAGGCAAATATTCTCTTTTGTGGTTGTTTTTTGAAGAGAGGCGTGTGCTTTGATTTTGATGAAAGATGCCCAATTATTTCAATAATAAAAATGTAAATGTTTTAAACTACGGGACTGTTCCAGGTGTTCAGTCATTAGTCATCTCTCATTTGGCCCCAAGTGATTCAAATGCATCTTCCCCACAACGTTTAATGCTGCGAGTTCTGACCTTCAAAGGGGAGAATTGGGAAAGCTTTGACTCAAATGGTAGCATAAACTATGCACCTTCTGCGTAAGTATGCACCAGTGACTCTCTTTTTACTTCACTGTGAAAATGGAAGTAATCAGAAGAGAATTCCTCTAGTGTTTACCACAAAACCACCATCTGTCCCTGTTTCCCTGTTTCTTCAGCCTTCCAAATTATTGCTGTGGATGAATGAGTCATGCTCTCTAAGACCAACCCTTCCACCTGTGTTGTGAATCACATCCCCCCTTTTATTTCTTATTACTCAAAGCCACTGCCTTTGTAGTGAAGGATCTTCTCTCTCTCTCTCCTCCCCCTACCCCTCTCTCTGCCTTTCTTCCTCCCTCTCCACTTCTCCCTCCTACTCTGCAAAATTCCTTAGAAGTACTTGTTAGCATTCCTTCTAAGCTCCATCCCACAGTTACCAGGCAACAGCCAGATATGCCTGACTCAGTATAAAAGGGGTTGCTTGCCCCTTCCTCACTCTCTTACTCTCTTACCTTCTTCCCCCTCTCTCTGTCCCTTCTCTCCCCATTCCCCTTCCCCTGCTCTCTCCAGTGTTCATGTCTGGCCTCTCCTCCCCCTCCTCCTCCTTCTCCTCTTCTTCCTCCTCCTCCTTATTTCTCTCTCTCTCTCTCTCTCTCTCTCTCTCTCTCTCTCTCTCTCTCTCTCTTTCTGCTTTTATCTATCTCTACTCCCTCAACCCCCTCCCCATGCCTTAAATCAACTCTATTCCATACTATGTCAGTCTACGGCTGGTACCTCAGGGGGAAGGGATGTCTCCACATGGTCTGCAGGCGCACCCCCTTCTACCTCACCATACCTCACTCTATCAAACCTATTCCTAGTTTCTTTCTTTCCTTTTTATAAAACACAAAAGTACTACTCTTACTCTTATTAAACAATCTCCTTGTCCTCGCCTTTCATTTCACTTGAATGAAGATTTTACTCCCCAAAACTCACTGAAAATGCAGAGTTTCAAAGCCAAAAAGGGACTTCTACTATTCCAAGTTTACCAGTTGTCCTGGCCTCGTTTCCTTCAGCCTATCAATAAATGTGAGATAGCTTATAATCCTGGCTTACACGGGTAACTAGACTGATAAAAAGCATCATCTTTGTTATGGTTCTATTGAAGACCTCCGCAGAGGGGAGACCCTCTCTCAAGTCTCAGAAAGTCGCGACCACCCAGTAATCTACTCGAGACACCATATACCGGAGCAATTGCGAGGTTATTTATTAGGGCATGACAACTAGCTGCCAGTCAATTCGCATGCCCACGCAGGAGCTGAATTGACCCCGACTGCCAGTTTGAGGGGTGTTTTTAAAGGGAAAAACCACCAACCAAGGAAATGAGGAGGGGGTGAGGGGGTTGCTAGGGTGGTATAACATAAAAATAGTGGAACATTCCAAAGGAACCCAACCTACATGAGTCAGGATCAGATGAAAACTCTCTGTACGCTTATCTTTCTCAAGAATGTAGTCCTGCCCTGTCACTTCCGCCTTGCCCTGTCACTTCGGCCTTGCCCTGTCACTATGGTTCTCAGCTTGGTTCCACCTGACTAAATTGCATTCTTTCCTTTCTCTTTGTGGGTCGGCCAGTTCCAGTAGTGGTGACTGGTTTTTCCGCATTCCTAAAGAAAGCTTAAAGAATATTTTATATCTAAAAAGGATTCTATATACCCAGTATCCATAACTTTTCCCTCTACACTATCTCAGTCTAAAGAAGTGAAGAAATCTGAGGCAGTGGGATGGAAAGCTGAAGGTAAAGCATGGCTCAGCCACAGTGTGAACTACTGGCTGGTTCACTCCCACAACAGTACCTGACCATGCCCTGAAAAAAGAGCCTATGAATAAAGGGGTGGGGTGTGCCTAGAAGCCTAATTGTTCTGCACATTGGGAAGCTCTCTAAATAAACTAAGACAACCCAAGAAGCAAAAGATCAGGATCAAAGAAGGTCATTAAAGTAAGGGGTTAAAAAGTGTCCTTAAATAAAAGAACAATGCAGGCACCATCATAGGAGAGAAAACAACTGGGTGCAGAGCAGGGGAGCTAGACAGATAGATACTTGCAAATGAACCAGCAGTACAAACTGCAGAGCTCTGACTCCTGTGTCAGTCTTAGAGACAGGATAGGACTATATAGGTCTTAGTAAAATTACACAACAAACACCTATCCAATAGCTAACATCAATAGAAACTGTGGGTAGCATCTGTTAACAATTCCAGGTTGATATGAATACCTACTTGGTATTCCCTAGGATGTCTCATCTCAGTGTATGAGTTCTAAACGTTATTATAGGTATGAGGGATCCTCAGATTTTATATCAAAATACATTGTGGTGAAAGGATTAAGCATATGCCTACGATAAGCAAACACGAAACGGCAATATCATGATAGTATTCACCCAAAATCCATAAAATGATGTCTCTACAAATAATTAACAGAAGAAAATGGAAAAAGAAAAGAAAGCATGTCCACCAGAAGCCACATTGTAAGGGTCCATTGCCAAACCCACTGTCTTCCATCTCTAAAGAATATTATGTGAAGCTGTTCCTTCCTTACTAATAACTTATGAATAAATTCCTAGAGAAGTTTCCAGTGAGCCCTTTTTCAAAATGAAAATATCCTGTAAAATCTTGAAGGATATCCTCATCTGGGTACCACCAATGCTCCTTAGACTTTCGAAAGAAACAACCTGCAACAACACCACAATCACCTCACCGGCATTGTTGCTATGTTGTCTTGAAAAGCCTTCCCCTTTCATCTCCGGTGTAAACTTATCTGACAGGTGTTCTTCAACATGAAGTATTCTGACTTTTGAGTCTGTTCTCAGACACTCTCTGTATAGCCACTGTCGATACTTGCTATATGAAATTGCTACAGCGAATTTGCTGTCTCTATGGTGAAAAGAGTAAGGAAGAAAAACAAGCAAATCTGATTAAAGACTCTGCCTTGGGGTGAGAGAAAAATCCATTGGAAAATCTTTAGGGAGCATGGATTTGCAAATTAAAAGAAAAGGAAACAGAAAAGAAGGAAATAAAGAGAAAGAAATGTTAAACTTGAACACAGATGTGGGACATTGCACATAAAAACCTTTTTTATCATCTGAAAATTAATATCTTGAGATTAAATGTCACCAGTAAATTCTTTCCTTCTTACAAATGAAGTGTCCACGTTTCTCCTTACCATAAATTACATAGTGAACATAGTGAGCTATTTAAGTTCTAATATGCTTTTGATACCAAATTGCATAGATGTATAAAAATATGTCTGAACAGAGGGCAGGTAAATTTCACTCTTCCAGCTCTGAAACTGAATATATATTTGGTGAAATGCCTATTCTAGACCAAAACAACTTCAAAATCAATTATATTCAACTGATAGACACAGCTATAGCTGTATAGTACACACTGTATGGTTGAAAGAAGGGGAGTAAATAAAATAATTACCTTTTCCAATGTCTGTTTTCATTCTGTATTCTAGTATAGGTCTAAATACTACAGGAGCTTATAAAGATGCAGTTATTTCATTGGTTCCAAAGCAATAAAATATTCACAGTAGTTTACTTCAGAAGTGGCAAGTTCTCTGGCACATTTATTAGCACAGTTCTCAATAATGTATCTATCTCTCCCATATGATGCCTTCATTGAATAGGAAAGTATTCATTTCTAAGTATTCTCAAAGAAAGCCCAGAAGCCAATGTGTTACTAGTGATAGAAAAGGGCCTACACTAATGTTTTGAAAATAAGTAGGTTCTTAATAATAAAATATCAGGAGGAGTTTGACTTGTGACAGCTAAGACAGTGAATTGTATAAATGCTATTCTTTCTAGGCAGCCCTTGAAACGGTCCTATGCCATGTGGCAGGTCAATGAATGTGGCTGTTAGAATATCCTCTAGAAAGTTCTCTGTGTTTATTTTTTCTCATTTGAAGAGGGCTATATAAAAGCTCCTAAGGAATGATGGAAAGGACCTTCAGCTGACTTTTTCTTTACCATGTTTAGCATAAGATGCTTCATAACTGTGTCAGGAAAACCAAATGGCAGTTGTGGAAATTAAGGAAAAAATACCTACAGACTTTTAATAAATGATTAAGACTAAAAGACTCTTCAAGATATTTGGATAAACATAATGAGAGGTGATATTTACCTATCTTTTTAATTAACCGAAGATGATAATGAATAAATTCACAGCAATGACCCATTGTCTTATAATTAAAATCTTCTCAACTACACAAATTTATTTTTAGTTTTTTTTCCCACTAACCACAGCAGTAAGATCAATCAGTGGTTTTGGAATTCTAAAATATCAGAATATAAAACTAAACAGAACTGATCAACTCGAGTGCAAGATTGTTTCCTACTCCCCAGGAAGTCAACGTGTGACTATTGTTACTGAAGTTTGGCTTGAATATAACTATATGTTGATGACTTTCTCAGAATTTTTTTTGTCCCTTGCTTTTTTCAGGGTTGTTCTAGAAATGAAAGAAACCTGATAAAATGAACTACAAATCTTGTTCTAGGTTGATAAATAAGCAACTATCACAAATATAGATAAAATTATTAGAGGTCATTAATCATCTCCATGAAGCAACCAAAGCAAATAGTTACTCTTGTAAGAGACTTTCAAAGAGTTCTCCTTCCATGCTCTCCTGAAATTCTTTCTTAATGGTCAGTTTTAGCAAGCCTAGTAGCTATTTCATAGACTTTTTATGTTTTAATTAGCTTACTTAGCTTAGACTCTTAATGGGAACAATAGCCACAACCAAACGACAGTTAATAGGAGGACCAGTATGCATAAACTTTAGCTTGAGGCTAACCAAGAAGAAAATATGAAGAGCCAACTTATTATAAGAAATAGAGAAATAAAAATAGAGTATCAAAGGGTAGCAGAATAATATCATTCACAGTGAAGAATAAGTATATTGTATGTGCATATCAATAAAAAGATTATACTGTTTAGGTAATCATCTTTAGCTATTTAAAAAAAAACTGTGAAAAAAAATCAAAGAGATTTAGAGGACTCCTTCGCGCATTCAAGCGAATATCAAAAGAGTATTCCATGACTAACCAGAATAAGCAGACGTTGGATCCCCAAAAGCCAACCAGTCATTGCCAGGTTCCAAGATCTGAGCAACTATCTTTGGTTGACTTTTCCAGGCCTCCTGGAATTACATTGTGAGATAAATGGCACAAATTGCAAACTAGCAAAAAGCCCCTGATTCTAATTGATCAGATCTGAATCACCAATTTTCATGATATAACAAAAAGTTTGCATTTCTTTATCAGAAAAGATAAAATTTTTCATATAATTTTAAGAGTAATTTACACCAGGAGTCTCTTTTCTTTGTTTCTTTTCGTATTTTGACCTCTTTTTCATTTTTTTCTTTCTTTCCTTCCTTCCTTCTTTTTTCTTTAATTGTTTGTTTGGAAAGAAATGTTCTATCTTACAAATACAGAGGGATCAGGGAGGCAAGGCAACACACAGGAAAGGTGTGGTAGCAGAAACTGGAAGGTGGTTGATATTTTCATTTGCATATAGGAAGCATGGATCGAGAACAGGAAGTGTGGCCAAACTATAAACCATCAAATCCAGCCTCTAGTGATATGCTTCCTCAGCAAGGTTATAGCTCTGAAAGTTTCCATAATTTTTTCCAAACATCTCCACCAACTAAAGAACAAGTGTTCAAATATATAAGCCTATTTGGGAATTTTGTTTATCATACCACCACATTCTATCACTAACCTCAATACACACATGACTACTACAGGAACTACATGATGCAAAATATAGTTAGATCAACTTTTAAAATTACCACAGTCTTTAATGGTGTCAATTTCTCAAATAATATCTTTCTTCAATCTCCTGTAAAATCAACAACAAAACCAAACAAACAAACCTTACACAAGGCTAGAGAGATGGGCCCGGAGTACTTAAGTGTCAGGAGCCATAATGGGAAAAGCTAATAACTAGCAGGTGATCATCCTAAAATGGCTTACCTTGGATTATTACATAATCTGTGACAAGTGAGCTCTTATTCAGAAAGGCTGTAAGGAACTTATTTTAGGAAAGATTCCTGCTATTAATATGCTTTTTCTATTATTATTAAACAAATATAACAATCACTAAGCTATACCACACCGCTTTGGAGCATATCTCTGCAGATCCTCGAAGATGTTCTGTCTTGTAGTGATGCTATATAGATAAATAGATAACTTCTTAAGTCTTAATGATCATCCTATAAGAATTATTAAAATTATATCAATGAATATTAAGCTCTTTTATAGTGGGACTGCTATTAGGTCCCTTTTTAATAGTCAAAACTGCAATGAGAACTCTGCCAGTCTCCCAAGTGTCATCAGTTAATTGCTCTTAGATAGTAACCACACTTTCTCCTACTCAGAACACATTCCAAGAGGTTGTAAAACAATTAATCGAAGGTCATAAAAAGGGAACTAACAATTTACTATAGGTGCTAGGACAGAAGATAAAATATTGCCTGGATTTATCTATACAAAACTTCACTAATAACTTAGTTGTAGTTTTAAACCTTCAGTGAACCCGTGAAGCTAGACAGTTGATAGATGTTTAGCCAGATAATTACTTCTAATGGATATGCATGTAAACATTATCTGTTGTAAACTTCCATTTCAAGTTATGATTTGACTTTTGGTGGGAACTTGTGATGAACTTTGTAACATGTGATCATGTATTCTGAAAGATGTGTAAGTACTGAGGACAAATTGATGAGAGGCAGATCGAGTAGAGAGAATAGAGAGATAGAATCGATAGATAGAATTTTTTCCCTTTCTCCTGATAGAGTAGAATTTTTCCCTTTCCCTGCGTAGGATCCTTCCACTTTTTCCCTTAGATGCCTTTCGTAGGAAACTTTTTACAACTTAGTAATAAACGTTATAACTACTTTTGTAAGTGTCCTTTTCTTCCTGCAACTTCAGACTAGCAGGTGAAAGTTAGAGTCCAGCAGTTTCTGCTGAGATAGAACAAAGGCCACATTGCCTAATCTTCTGCTGTTAGGCTACAGGTGTTAATCACTTAAACCAGCTGTCTCTTACCCTCAGAAGGAGCAAGAAATTTTTAGCACTTTTTTGAAATTATCATCAGCATTTCAGTACAGGCCAGAAAGCCAGAAAGCTCTGAGACCCTCAGACTTTAAAGCCATCAACCAGAGTCCTACTCTGTGCCCTTGCCACTACCCACTCAAAAGCTCCCAGCACTTAAGGGTACCACACTTAAAGAGGACTTGAATTCAGTTCATATCACCTCCTGGGAAGATCACAACTATCTGTGACTTCAGTCTTAAGGAGATCTGAAGTTTCTGGCTGCCAAGGGCACCCATACATACACACAGAACCACAGATACATACACAGAGTTCAAAATTAAAACCCATACATAATCATCTTTGTTGACTATATGGTAAAATCCTTAAAGGAGAGATCAATACCATCTATGTCATCAATTGACTTATATGCTATCCCTCCATTACTCTTAAATTCAATGTTTTTCAATTTCTAAGGACACAGGCAGAATACATATTCTTTGACAAAATACAACAATCATTTATTACATTATAAAATGATTGTGCCCTAGTCCTCTTTCTGATAGTCTCGTTACCCTCTGAAACCTCAGAAGCCAGATCTCTGCTGTCCAATTTTTCTGAATTCTTATCTCCCAAGTCCCCATGAGAATGGTCCATTCAGCTCTGCTTCTAACATTCAAGGAATTTTTCTTGCCCAGTGTTCCAAATTCTCTCATAGACATTTATAAGAGACTTTTGATAAGGCATAAGTGGTCGTTAGTGTGGCTTGATTTAAATGGCTCTTATACTTGTAGGTAAAAGGAGTCATTAGTCATTTGTAGTTATATTATGTATTTTAGTCAATATTTATTCTATTGAAAGGTAAGTAACATTGAATATAACAGGTAAAAAGGCAGAAGTTTTCTTATGCCATATTTTCAAGATGTCAAGTAGAAATAAAGTGGCCAGTCAAAGACAGGAGGGATACATGGGAAACAAATCAGGACTGGTGTTCAGGAGGTGTACAGACTTACTAAAAAGATTTAATCCAGAACCTTCACAAACAAATTAATATTAAAGAAGGAGCTGTAACTAAGAGGAAGGGAATGAATTTTTGCAGGGTCAAACTTACAGTCAAAGATATAAGTTAGAATATGGAGTAGTTACACCATCTCCCTGATGAACACTGGTTACATTAGCTTTCATTCACTACATAGCTGTATTACCACTAGTCTGATGGATTTAAATACCGCACACATGATTCATTTCTGTCAGGTTGGAGTCTAAGATGACTCAGTCACTTAGTCAAGCCATTCTTGGCTCCCCAAAACTATCAAATTCTTTTGTAAGTTTAGAAATTTTAGGTCAACTGTGTAAACATCATGCCATAAATATGATTGTGTAGTTCCTCTATGTAGAGAAATAGATGAGAGAAGAAAATTCTACACTGTACACAGTGAGGTGAGTGTATGGATATTTTTTTAATTACCAAAAGGAAATAGCCCTCCCACCCCGTGACCTCATTTCCCACATTAGTCACAGTCTTGGCACATGAGCCACACTAAAGCCCTAGAATTTCACTCGCAAGTGACTAGAGCCAAACACATCATTTCAACATGTCACAGTTATTTGGCATTTCAGGAAACAGATCACCAATTAGCACAGCAATCTAGCCAAAACCTGACAAAGTTCTTCCAAATTGCTTCCACCTCACCACACTGTTGTGTGCCTGTGGTTCTCTTCCCCCTATTTACATCCCATGTGTGTTATTATTCAGAGAGATTAAAAAGGATCTTCAAGTCATTCACAGACACACCATAAGCTATGGCAACATCCTACGAAGTTAGGGGAAATAAAGTGTGAATCTTTCATTATTGTCGGTGCTCAAAGATCAAATTATCAAGTGTTGATCCAAGGAGCGATTGTAACATATTCCTCAACCACCATCCAGGTCAAGTACCATTTTAAATTAATTTCCCAGATCATTTTTATTGTAAAAGAATACAAATGGCTTTGTCATCAGTATAGACATTCAGTGAGGATGAAAATTTGAATTTTGAATGCATACTTGATCAGAAATGTGTTACATCAGACATGCAAACTAAATTGGCGCACAGGAACACCACCCAGCAGGTGAGTGCAAACGGGAGGCAGAATGCAGTCTACCAGCATGTTGGCACTACACAGAGCAGCTGCCAAACAGCTTCCTGCTCACTTTCCTTATTAGAGCTGTTATTTTCTCCAGCTCGCTGCTCCTTCAGGCAAGACACATGGGCCAGAAAAACAAGTACTGCTCTTAGTTGAAAGCATACACTTGGCTACAAAAATAAAATAAAATAATAATGGGCATATCTAACAAAATATAACAATGTATTACTATTCTATTACTAACTGTAACATTGATAATCAGCATAATAAATTATGTCATAATAAAAATAACTATTTTCCTGGAACACGAGTGGTAAGTTGGGGTATTAAACAATTATGTATTACCCATACTTATTCTCGTCCTCATTTTACAAAACAAATTAGAACCCAGAAACACTCAAATGTTTTATTCAAAGTTTCATAGGGGTCAGAAGCAGAAAGTATTGTCTTTCAAGTTCTTTGAGATACACTGGTGGTCATTTTTATTCTAACAATATGAAAAAGAAAATCAAAACAATAACCTAACTGAAGTAAAGGAGAAATTGTTTGAAGAGAGCTGCCTTTCAGACTCAACTGTGAATATCTGTCTTTTATATTGTCATAGATTAATGGCAATGGAAATAATGTTATCATGTAGCTGCAACACCTCATCATATAGCACTGAGAAATGGGTTGTATGCTTAGTAGAGAACTGGTCTATCTAGCCTTTTCATCTCCGTATGATGCATTATATCTGTTAAATATCTGAGATGACTGTGTTTATCAGATCTTAAAATAATTTCAGTCTATTTATTTTGTCACACCTTGCTTCCCTGATTGTCTCTCGTTGTCACCTGGATAGAAGAACACTGGCCAATGAAATGTGTGACTCCCATTGTGGCAACATTGAAAGCTGTAACACTAAGCTTCCCTCCCTACCCACCCCCCTCTTGCTTATCCTGAATTCTGGACACATAATCATGCTATTACAAATATTGCCTGTGGGAAATGAGAAAGCAGAGCCATTTGCGTGCTACTCCAACTGACGCTCCAGATGACAGCCAACTGCATAACGTTTAGGAGGACACGATAAACAGAAACCACATTGAGGCTTTCATGCGTGGAGAAGAATTGCAAGCATATGCTCACTATACCTTTCTTAATCAAAGGTGCTTAGCTTATTTTAGATATTTTTATGTATCACGTTCTACCTGGAGGATTACAGTGGTGTGAAGCACAAGATAAACACACGGTGTTTGGGAAATGGGTACATGGCTATGTGAAATTGTTGGAACTTTAATTTTTTTCCTATTCACTATTTAGCCCTAACATACTTAAATAACCTTAAATAATACAGACTGTTTAGAACAAATTACCTACAAGATATCTATAGAGCCCTCCTAATTTCTCATTCTCTATGTCACTCTTGGTTAGACAAGAAGCCCAGGGAACAATTTGCAAGTATCTCACATTACTTTGCACTTACTGTCATTTAGGTTTTTCTGCTATGAAGAGACACCATGACCAAGGCAACTCTTATAAGGACAACATTTAATTAAGACTGGCTTACAGGTTCAGAGATTCAGTCCATTATCATAAAGGTGGGATCATAGCAGCATCTAGGCAGGGATGCTGCAGGAAGGAGCTAAGACTTCTACAACTTCATCTGAAGGCAGCTAGAAGAAGGTTGGCTTTTAGGCAGCTAGGACAAGGATATTCAAACTCATGCTCACAGTGACACACCTACTCCAACAAGGCCACACCTACTCCAACAAGGCCACACCTCCTAATAATACAAATCCCTGGGTCAAGCATATACAAACCATCACAAAGGGAGATTATGATTTATGCTACTTTTAAATGATTGTCCCTTGGCTGTGAATCAATCTTGCCTAACTCTGACTTTTTATGGAAATATGTGAACCAATATTCTTAAACAGAAACCAGGTGCATGTTAAAATATTGATAATATGGAAGACTGAATGCTAGAGGTTAAACTAGTGGAAGCAAAAAGGAGTATCGAGCTCCTGCCTGTCCTTCACTGGCTTTTCATGAGTCTCCTGACCTTCAGCAGTACCGTATCAATTGGTCTCTTCATCCCCACAGAGGCATTTTCTTCCCAGTTGACAAGAGGAGAATGAGAAGTTGGAGACAGCAAAGGAAACATGCTCCTGTCTCAGTCTCCCTGTATGTTGCTTCTGAGATTATCTTCTGTCTATTTTTCTTGGTCATCCAGTGAAACTCTCAATTCTCACAGAAGATAGTAACTGTTTCCCCGTTCTCAGCTTTTCTAGCACTCTTAGAATTATTTTCATTAAGTTCAACACCATCTGTCTTCTAAAGGTTTCCATGTGTTAAGGAATTGATCTCATGTCTCAAACCTCTGCTGCTACTTTGGAAGAAGGTGGTTCCTTTGAAAAGAGAAGACTCTTACAAATTGTGGAAAACACATATGTGTGTATATAGACGTATATAAATACATATGTATACTTATGTATGGGAATGCTCTTGAAGGGAATATTGGGACTCCAGCAGCTTCCTCTTTGTCTTTGCTTTGTGGTCACTGCAAGGTGAACAACTTGATCGTTTACGTATTCTTATCATGATGTTCAAACTTGCCAAAAGTCAAGACGCAATGCCCAGAAAGCAGACTGCACATTGACCTTTCCAAAGTCATGAGCTCAAATAATCCTCCTCTGATTCGATCATCCCATGTGTTTGTTATAAGAATATACTAACACTCTTCTACCAAAGTATGTCTGCAGTCTCTACTTTGAGCTCCGAGATGACAGCCCAGAGGAACGCACTGTTGTCAAAGAGGTACAACAAGCGGGATGTTATCTTGACTAGTTTCATGGGAAACATGGATGAATAACAAACTGCCTGGCTCGAAAGATTACAAAGAACTTCAAGTTTTCATGAACTATTCTCTCACTAGATTAGAGCAAAGCAGACACGCAAGTCATGCTGTAGAGCTGGAAAACTAATTGCTCAGACAGTCTTAATTGTATATGTTCAGCCCCATCATTAGAAGCTGTTATCCTCTCGCCCTCACCAACTAACTAATTTTAACAGCTTTGATTTTCTGTAGAGCTAATCTATCTTCAAAGACCAATATCATGGACTTGACAAGGGTGGAGAGTTTCTGGTTTGGACAGGGCTCAAAATGTATCAAATTCAGGGCAAAAGTTTTAGGTGTAGTTCCTGATGTGTGTGTTACAGGCAACAGATCGCACAGATAGATGATAGATAGATAGATAGATAGATAGATAGATAGATAGATGATAATAATAATTGGTATTCATTATTAATTTTATTATGCATTTTAAAAAGTATCTTACTACAATGTACAAAAAAGATTGTTCAAATAGTGACTAAAGGACAGCTTATTTTCAAGGAGTCAGCAGGGAAGAAAATATAACTGGCAACAAAAAATGGTAAATTAAACTTCTACAGAGGGAAAGGAAAAAGGGTCCAAAACAAACCAAAACCACAAGAAACTGGGAAGAGTTATACACAGACTGCTACAGTGTGGCCTCCTTAAAACAGCATTCTCTACAGCTTGCCTATTGCCATCATTAATATCCTGGGCTACGAAGAGCTGCTGGGAAGCCCTGGGAAGCCAGCTAAGGGTGAGGGAAACTGAATGCATGAGTAATACAATAAAAGTTCAGAAGTACTAGACTCATGAGGCTATTTATTCTGCAGCAATTTCATCACACAGCAAGGTGATCGCTTTTCTAATGCCTTAAATCAAGCAGCAGGTATCTGCGGCCCTAGAACAAGAAATATTCAGCATCCACCAACTTCTAGATTTGAAACATTGCAGACACAGACATGGAATATTTCTCAGGGTGATTTTTCTCCCAGCATTTTCCCTTCTCTTACCTTTATAGCCCCCCCCAAAACTGTCAGAAATCAAAATTCTAGTTCTATTATGTCCTATTGTGAATTTCACTGCCATCCTTCTGATGGAAAAAAAAATTCAGCCAGCTTTTATATTCTTAGTGTGCAATTTCAGTCCCAAAAAATGTAAAGATTTCAGTAATATTTACACTCTCTGAACCCTTCCTTCTCGTTTTATTTTTTATGAATACAAGTATAAAATAGAGATTCAAGGTAAAAACTAACACGGATTGTGATCCTCTTTATTTCTCTCGATAAACAATAAATTTTAAGTGTTGTTGGCATTACTTCAGGAGAAGTTTCCAGAAGAAAGTGCCCTGAACTGCAGATTTACACAGTCATAAAATTTCAGTATGAGAAGGAAGTAGAGAGGTCACCTCAACAAAGGGACAGAAAATATCCTTCCATTGAAGAGGCAGAAAGTAAATACCGTTGGCTTTTAGGGCTGTCATCACATCTTTACCATTACCTCTGTCAGAGAAGTTTTAAAAAGCTATATATAATAATAAAGTATGGCTGTTTTCCAATAAAATTTTACTTATAGCTATAGGTATCAGAAAAGATTAGTAATATGACCTACAGCTTGACAACATTTGACCCAGTCTCTCCAGCTATAATGGGAAAAACAAAATGTAAAGAGAAACCTTTAATGTGAAAGAGGATCTGTTATTATCATGATGAGGAATACAAAGGATCCTCAAGAAATTCAAAAGATAAAAAACTTACCAAAAGATCCCACCATCTTACAGCTGGTTCATACCCAACATAAAGGAAACCAGTATGCCAAAGAGAGATGTGTCCCATGTGATTGAGAGCGTTGTGCAGAATAACCAAGATACGGGATTAAATGGTTAGTAATGGGTGTATGGATAAAGAAATGTGACACAAAAGAGTACTATTCACTCATTAAAAATGACAAAAACTCTACCATCCACGATAACATAATGACTTCAGAAGATCCTTGCTCTAAAATATGAAACTTCAAACATGTATATCACAGCAATATAGATCAGTAAAACATATATCAAAAATAGGGCAAAGATTTCATACTATGGCAGATCATTTTGCATCCATTGTATTTATAACTCTGGTAATATTAGAGCTGATACAAGATTCCCTCTAACATATATTAAAAGGTAGATTACCAAACATGACAAAACAAAATGCAGTAAGACACTGGGGCAGAATGGATAAGGAAGAACTGAGAGGAGTGGAAGGAGGAAAAACTGTGGTCAGGATGTTTTGTGTGAGACAGGAATCTATTTTCAGTACAAAGAAAAACCAAAACAAACAAACAAAAGAAAGTAGTTTACCACCCACTTGAAACTCTTCTGCCACTCCTCATCCCATGCTCACTACCTCTTCCCAAGATCTATAAGGACTTTATAAAACAGAAAAGTGTTGAATCAGACTGTCTTCCAGCATCCACGAGATGGCATAGTATGTACTCGTCTACAGCCACAGTCATTGAGGTTTGGCCTCCCATCACACTGTGCACAACACAGGGCTCCAGGCTGACGGGCTCATGCTTTTCCTAGGTCAGTCAGTATCCTTCTGAGCTCTCCTTTGGCCATAAGACTTTCTACAGTATAAGTAGCTCAATGTGTGGACATTATATAAGGTCTCAAAGGATTTTAATCATGAATGTTCGAGGCATTTATACAATTACTTGTTTCTTTAGAACATCATTCTGGGTGCAAATCAATATTCTGACAAGGGATTGGGTCTACTGGCCATAATGAACTGTAGATTCAGGCAGTTCTGATCTAGTGTCTAGCCCTTGTACGAGGTATGAACTTGGAAAGACGGGTTCATTTCTCTGGGCCTATTTTGTTGCATGTGCTAAATGATTAGTCTAACACTGTCTACCTTATTGGAAGTTGCATTAGGATTCAATGAATTAATGAATGTGAAAAATACTCTAGTAAACACTAAGCTGTAATACATAGTGATAGTGATGATTTCTGAAATGTAAACTCTTCTTGCCTGTCGGTTTCCTAGAAAAATCAACACAGAATTATTAATCTAAGACTCATAATAATGAAGTAGAATTGGCCAGAGCCAGTTAAAGATTTCAAAACCAAGATGGCAGGAATCATAAGAAACTAAATACAAAATTGATATAATATATGACTCTGAACTACAAAAATATATTTACATCCATGGTAGATATCTTGGAAAGAAGAATAGAATTATATTAGCAGTCATCTCTGAACTGTGAGACTATGGATCATTTTAATTTTTCTCTTTATAGAATTTTTAAATTTTAAATAAGCAAGGGCAACTTTAGCCTATTTCAAATAATGAGTAAAACTTATATTTCAATTTAAATGAGAATTCAAATGAGGAAAACCACTACATTGTCAAATACTCTATGAATATAAGAATTCAATGTATGTGATTAAGAGATTTTTAAAGGGGCTGGAGAGATGGCTCAGCGGTTAAGAGCACTGACTGCACTTCCAGAGGTCCTGAGTTCAAATCCCAGCAACCACATGGTGGCTCACAACCATCTGTAATGAGATCTGATGCCCTCTTCTGGTGTGTCTGAAGACAACTACAGTGTACTCATATATAATAAATAAATAAATCTTTTAAAAAAAAAAAGAGATTTTTAAAGTCTTTTTTGGTAATATTTTTAAAACCCCAGAAGTTCATTTACACTCAAGATATAAGAAAGTAAACAAATTCCCTGTTTTTGAAGGATCGTCATAAACCACTGGTTGGCTTGTGCCTGCCAATGTGGGGGAAAGCCCACAAATATAGACTGGCTATGCTAAAAAGACTCCAGTGTCACAAACAGTCATTGCATTTGTTCTGATACTGGCAATGAACTAGGTATGAGTAATATAAAAGACAAAAGATTTGTCATTATTCTAAAAATATTACTGTAGAAAATTTGAAGACAGTCTCAAGTGTATTTACATCTCAGTCCTTTTTCAATATTATCCTGATTATTGCCATTCTTACTTTCCACAGTTTTTTTTTTTTTTTTGGACTGGGATGTTCTGTTGCAAGGTAATTCCTTCAGGGAGTACATGGGCTCTTAAACCCAATAGAAAGTCTTCATTTGTTGGTCAGCAGCTACACAAGAACTTACCCAAGTTATATAGCCACAAGCCTTACCCTTCTTGGCTTTATAGGCACAAATCCATATTCTTGTTGACACAGTTCAGGTAGTAAGAACAGCTATCACTATGTGGAGCTACAGAAGCCAAAACCAAGGTTGGTACTTTTAAGAAGGACTTTCTCAGAATTATGGACTTTGCTCTCCTGTCCTCAGGTGTTAGGGAGTCTGCATGCTGTGCTCTTTGGTCAGAACGATGCCTGGATACATCTAGCATGGCCTCTGTTGTGCTAATGTCTGTGGGCCTATTACAAGTGAATACATTACACCTCTCTCTCTCTCTCTCTCTCTCTCTCTCTCTCTCTCTCTCACACACACACACACACACACACACACACACACACACACACACACATGCAGAGTTGTCTGTTAAAGTACGTTGGTGGAAAGATCATGAAAACTTGGCTCTGTTCCTTCACTTCACTGCTCAGGTTCAGTGCTCAGGGTCCCATTATACTCACCAATGGAATGGTAAGTATAAAAAGCAACGCATACAGAATGTATTAAATATAATGATGTTATTGATCCCTGTTATACTTTCTAAACTCTTCAAAGAACTTGTCTTTCCTTGGTCTTCTCTTCACTATTTTCAGTAAGTTCTAAAGACCATGATTCTGGACTTCAAAGCTGGGAACCTATGGGATGTCTGGGAGTGTTTGTTTGTTTGTTTTTGTTTTTATCTTTTATTTGCTTGACTAATCATCACACTTCTTTCATCAAATTCATACAGCCAACAGAAGTCAACTCATCTCAGAACAAGGTGGTTTAAGTGTGGCCAGAAGATCACTCTGCTTGGACTGAAGAAACAAATCAAGTTTGAGGACTTAATTTAGTTCACAGAAACACAAAGCCTGCATAGGTCTGGACCCAACCTAGTAGTCCTGTTCGTCCCACTCACCCACTTGATTGGTGAACTCAGTAGTTTCAACTTGTCTCCAAGTTTACAAACCAGGCACAGAATGGAGGATTTACTAAATGCATCTCGATTACAAACCATTTTTCTTTCAACTTTATCTAAATGAGTCTTTGTCAACGTCCATAAAATACTGCTCATTTTCAATAGAGTTATAAACCTGTACTGGAGAAGCTAAAGGCATTTACTAGAAGGAATGGCAGGAGGCTAAGTTAATGAAGTTCATGTGTGTGCTTGCTGCTGCACACACATGAAGATCTGAGGCTAATTTCCAGCCAGAAGTGATGACCCATGTTTACAATCCCAGCACTAGCTATGGAGGTGGAGACAGGGGAATCCCTGAATCTTGCTGGAAAGCAAAGCCTAACTTAATCTGTGAACTCCAGGTCACAGTGAGAGACTTTGTCTCAACAAAACAAATAAACAGAAAAACAAAACAGAATGATACCTGAGGTTGACCCTGGCCTTGACACATATATACAATGCATATATCTGCTAACACAACCACAGAGTGGATGTGGGGAGAAATGGAGGCTGGGTGATATATTCAAAATCTTTATGCACAAAGAAAAGGATCTGAAGCCCCATTGAATTTAAACTCAGTATTAGGGCAAACTGAATAAAAAGTGTTTATATATTCAAAGAAGAGATTTTATATTTTTGTAGCATTCTTGTGTTTCATAAGTGTTTCTCACATCATAGCTTATTTAGAGATATAACGTCAGATATATTTGTTCTGGATTGAAAATGCAAATGTATGATTTTTACATTCATCAATGTATGAGGAACCAGCAACCCACCCTTTGATTCGCCCTTTGTTCTGGACCAGTGAAGCATATCTGACTTTGGAGGAAGGGCTTTGAGAAATGTACTTGCCAAACCCTTCTCTGTTTTGTCTGATTCTATAGACGGTCTCATTCTCATGATCATGTACCCAGCACAGATAGGAGATGAGATCTCTGACTCCCGTCCTCATTACTTTTGTAATCCATTCTTATGTGTGAATACAGAAATATTTCAGAATCAGTGTGTTTTGCAGAAATTGTAGCAATAACAGTCAAATTGTCTCATCTTTTCCTCCTGAAGAACACTGCGGATTGACAAATGCCTTGACAGTGCTCTGTAATCACGGCCGAGTCCTATCTTTACATGAGACACATTCAAATTAGTGCAACTGAGATTACAAAACAGAAAGCCCCACAGAATTCAATGATAGATAAATGAGAAATATGTTTCTTTTTCTTGCAAGAATCCTCAAAAGAGGCCTGTTGGAATAAGATTAGGGAACCAGTTCTACATAATTAAGGACTTGGAATTACAAAGGTTTTGCCATGATCCAGGTACATGTCTTCCACTTCACCTGGAGACTACGATCCTATACAGCCATAAAAGAAAAGGGAACATGAAGGAGCAGCTTAGCGTACTTTATGTGCCAGCCCTAGAAGTACATCCATCACTCTGGTGATGGCCTAGAGCATGGTCACATGTCCTCACCTAACTGCAAAGGAAGCTATTAAATGTAGTTTAGCTTTATGCTGGGGAAAAGGGGAGAATGGATTTCCAAGGGCAGCTGAAAGTCTTTGCCATGGGCCCTAAAGATGGATTGAACATTTTTCTCAAGTTATAAGACAAATAATGAAGCCATTAGAGAGGTCAGGCAAAGGGTTTCGACAAGTTTCTTTTACTTCTGTGCAAGACACTCTTAAGGCATGGCCAAATGTTCCCTTCACTGACTTAGTTCTCTCTAGACTTAGCCTTCATTTGTTTAAGAAGCTGATGAGGGTAAGTGTCCTCTAACCTCCACTTGTCTTTGGTAAAAAAAAAAAAATATATATATATATATATATAGCAGTGTTCATAGTCTACCCATATTACTTGGCAGTTGCATCTAATCTAAAGGTGTATTCTTTGTCCTTCTGGTGTCTGGTTCGGTCTTTTATAAATTGGCTGATTAGTGGTGATAAGATTTAAGAACAACCTCTTTTTAAATGCTTGGGGCACTTGGAGGCAATGAGATTTTTCCCCCTTTCTCTAAACTAAAAGATAGAATCTACCAAGTAGCAGGCATAAATTCTAAACAGAAAGACAAGAAACTTAAAAAGGACATTTCTCATTACTGTTTTTTTTCCTTTGTCATAACATGTAAAAATGAGATCTTCAGTAGGAGCAGTATAGTAACAATAGTGACTCTCCTAGTTAAGTTCCATCTCTGTTCCTGTGACAAATGTCCTGTCTAAGAGTAGGTGGTTGAGGGGAAAGAGCTTATTTGGCTTACAATTGCAGCTCCATCGCTGAGGAAAAATCAAAGCAGGATCCCATGAAGTTACTCACATCACACCAACAGTCAGGAGTGGAGAGGGATGAACCCACAACTACTGCCTGCTTCTATTTCTGTTTTATCTAGCTTTCTGTTGCCCTACCAAGATAGGGGAAGAGCCCATGAACTGGGGCTGCACACAATGGGTTAGGTCTCCCTACATCAGTTAACAACCCGGCCAATACCCATAGACATACCTAAGGGCAACGTGATTTCAATACTTCTTCAGTTGAGGCTCTTTATCCCCAGGTTATCTGAGGTTGTGGCAAGTTGGCATTTAATTCTAATCCACACAGGTGCTGGAGAGATGGTTCCATGGTTCAGATCACATATTGCTCTTGTAGACCTGGGTTTGCTTGCCACCATCACGACTGGTGGTTGACAACAACCTGAAACCCCTGTTTCACTGGATCTGATTCCCTCTTCTGTCCCCCATGAACACTGTATTCATATTCATAAACCCAAATACAGACACATATATTGAGTAAGTTTAAAATAGGAAATCTTAAACATTAACCACCACTATAAGCATTTTTCAACGTTGAAAGTGAAATAAAGAACTATCAAATGGTAAAGACTCATACCTTCTACACTGATGTGGAAAATTTCCCAGGACCCTGCGTACCTTGTTAGCAATTCTTCTAGGCTCTGCCCTAGCAGTTACCTAGCAACAGCCAGGTAGGAGCCTAGCTCACATGTAAGAAGGACAGTTTGTGTGTGTGTGTGTGTGTGTGTGTGTGTGTGTGTGTGTGTGTGTGACTTCCCCATCTACTCTCTCCCATTCTCTTTTCCCAAATGTCTCCAGCTGTCCTCTTACCTTCTTCCTCCCTTTCTCTCTTCTCTCTCTGTCCTTCCCTGCCCCCTTTTTCTGCCTCTACACCCTTCCAGGTCCCTGCTTTGCTGCCTAGCTCCCTTCCTCCAACACACTTCTTCTTGTACTAGGTCTGTACATGGCTGATACCTCAGGGGGGAGCATCTTGGCAGGGCCACTGAGGAGCTCCCTCACCCCTCACACCAGACTTTCATAAAACACAACATTAAATATTTCCTCCAAATTGAAGTCATTAAGACCAGAGAAATGAATAAAACGTACAAGGTCTGAAATCCCCAGAGACTTAAAAGGATTTCACAGACCTTCAAAGAGTATATAAAGGCAATGTATCTGTTAAGTTTCTGTGGCTATGATAAAACCCCAAGAATCAAAACAAATTTCAAGAAAAAAAAATTTATTTGAGCTTACAGTTCCCTGGCTTAAGAGTTCATCATGCAGGGAGGCACAGCATCAAATACAGAAACAGGAGTAGAAAGCTGAGAACTCACATCTTGAACGTTAAATGTAAAGCAGAGAAAGAGATAACTGAATCTGGTACAAGGCATTTAATCTCAAAGTCTACCCGTAGTGATGTACTTCCAATATTTGTACCACCTAGACCTACGAACTTCAACAAGAGCTGGGGACCAAGTGCTCAAAGGCCTGTTACTATGCGGGGACATTTCACGTTCAAACTACAAGCAGTAAACAGTTGTAGGGAGAGGAGACACTCCAGCATGTAGGTTGTACATCTCCAAGGGTGTGGCTTTCCTCAGTCACCCATCATCACTCACGCTGCCTTTTGGTGATGTACCTACCTTGTTAGGTTACCAACATTCTTTCTGTAAGAAAACCCTCATTAAGAGTCTGTAAACAATCCCAACAAACTCACTGGTTCATTAAGCTAGACTTCGGTGAAATCATTTTGTTGTTGTTGTTGGTTGTTGCTTTTGTCTGTTGGTGGTGTCCTATCAGGGGTGAATAGATGCCTGTTAATGTCTCTCTAGAAAACTTCACACAATACGCTCCTGGAGTCACATCCTGAACTGTATATTATAGCTCCAAATTGCTCCCCTTATGCTATAGTTTGTTAGTGTACGTCTTAGTTAAGGCTTTACTGCTGTGAACAGATACCATGACCAAGGCAAGTCTTATAAAGGACAACATGTAATGGGGGCTGGCTTACAGGTTCAGAGGTTCAGGCCATTATCATCAAGGTGGAACCATGGCAACATCCAAGCAGGCATGATGCAGGAAGAGCTAAGAGTTCTATATCTTTGTCTGTAGGCTGCTAGCAGAGTAATCACTTCCAGGCAGCTAGGACTAGGGTATTAAAGTCAACAACCACAGTGACACACCTACTCCAAAAGGACCACATCTCCTAAGAGTGCCACTCCCTAGGCCAAGGATATACAAACCATCACATTCTACTCTCTGCCCCCCATAGGCTTCTTCAAATATATGAGTCTATGGAGGCCATACCTAAACATAGCATAATGCAAAATACATTTAGTCCAACTTCCAGAGCCCCCATAGTCTATAGCAATCTCAACAATGTAAAAAGTCCAAAGTTCAAGGTCTCTTCAGAGATTCATCTAATCAGTTAACTGCAATCCCCAAAGTAAGACAGGAAACCAGCTAGGCAAACTCTAAACTGTGCATCTCCATGTCTGCTGTCAAAGCAGTCTTCAGATCTCCAACTCCTTTTTCTTCTTTGTTGACTGAAACAAACTTCCTTCTCTTGGGATGGTTCCACTCCCTGTTAGCAGCTTCCTTCAGCAGATAGCCTTTGGTTCTGGCTTCTCAAACATCTTGTGGTCTCCAAGGCAACTTCAATGTTATAGATTCTTGTTTCAATGTCTGGGATCTATACATGATCTGGGCTCCTCCAAAGAGCTTGGGTCACTTCTTCAGC
The DNA here is from genome assembly GCF_004785775.1 of Grammomys surdaster. NCBI lineage: Eukaryota > Metazoa > Chordata > Mammalia > Rodentia > Muridae > Grammomys > Grammomys surdaster. The sequence continues at coordinate 11,154,954 of NW_021605377.1, read as the reverse complement.
TCTGCTTTCTGTAGCAATCTAAGCTCAGGTTGATCCACTCCACTGCTGCTGCTGTTCTTGGTGATCATCCCATGTTACTGGCATCTCCAGTACACTGGGGTCTTCTGCTGCAACTAGGCTTCACCGATAGCCTCTCATAGGTTCTTTTCATAGTGGATACTTTCAATTCCTTTGCATGACCCCTTCAGTCCTGGGCTGCACCTTCACCAATGGCCTTCCGTGGCCTCTCACCGTGCCAAGCCTCAGCTGTTCTTCATGACTCCCTCATACCTTCAAAACCAGTACCACCTGGATGACCTTTACACATTACCAAGTACAGCTGCAGCACGAGGTACCACCTTGGTTATCTCTGGAACAGTTTCTTTGTGCTCAGAAAACACTTCCCAGAAGATTTTTACCTTGGTGATGCTGATCTCTTTTCAATCACCACTAATTTCTTAACTCGAGCTAACCAGCATCAGTTGTCCTAGTGGTCTCCTTCTCCTCTTAACTACAAAGTCAGAGTCTCATAGCCCAAGCTGCCGAGTTCTGCTGCCTGCAGGAGCTGGAACCGCTCCCCCTTGCTATGTTACATTATCACTAGCTTCCTCTTCCAACTCCTTCACTGCCTAAGCTTGGCTGTCTTTGATTTTTCTCTGTAGACTAATCTTGAACTCAGAGATCTGCATTACTGTCTCCTGAGATTAAAAGTGTGTACCACCATGCCTGGATCCAAACTTAGCTGGGTAGGATCTTGCCCCGAAGGCCCACTCCCTTATTTTGTTGTCTCCTTGAACACAGGATTCGGTTCCATTTCACTTCCTGGTATTCCTTTAATACTCAAAACATATTTTATATACATACATTATATACATACACATACACATTATACATATATCTTTCCTTTTTCAGCTTGTATGCTTGTTTAAAATGCTCTTCATGAGACTTAAACCAGAGAGCAAAATCTATGATGGGTGCTTCTTTGTCAATGCAATTAATCTGAGACTCTTCACCTTAGCCTCAGGCAGACCCTTTCATATACTTCCCAAACTTCCAAAGAGCGGGGACCAGTTTGTTTTGACCAACTGTTTAATTCCTAGTCCACAGAATTTGGTTGAGTGATAGAAGCCTAATAACATGTCATACACACACACACACACACACACACACACACACACAAATAGAAAAATAAATAATAAGAATGAAAATTTTATTATGAGCTCATGTGTTCTGGTATTCCAGGCACTGTTGTCAGAGGAATTGGAGGGAAAAAAGGGAGGAGCAAACGATATAATTGTATTATAATCTCAAATTAAAAGGGAATAAAAGCGTATTTGTAGCCTTCTCTATACCACTTGAGAAAAGGAGTGTGGCAAGTTTTATACTATCATGTTTGTAAATACCATTGTAAAAAGCATCCTGAATTAATGTATTTATGGTCAACTGTTGAACAGAGGATGACCGTGAAATGGCACATGAAAGTAGTCTCTTGGTCTCTCAGTGCCTCTTTCTTAGCTGTGTGTGTGTCCATCTGTCTGTCTGTCACACTACACAGACTCCTTAATTGATTTATCATATTATAACTCAGTATCTCCACTGAACAGCATCCTTCAATCCCAAATTAAAGATTTGTTGCCTGCTGGCATATTTTATTTATATTTTCAAATAACAAAATACAATCCCAGTTCTTCACAATCTTGTTTCCTTTTTTTGTTCTTGCTGTAAATATAGATTTCCTTCTTTGACGTTCCCACACCTTTACTAGCTCTGCTTCCATTCTGTACTTTCTCTCTGCCTGACCCAATTTCTTTTCTCATTTTGTTTCCTGCATCCTCCTCTATTCCCCGACGGAAAGAGATTCTCACCCTATCTCAAGCATTCATGACTTGCCGGTTTTAGTAAGGCCACGGGCAACCATGTCGTCTTCTTTTGGAAAAGGAACACGCACCAAAGCTGTAGCCTAGCCCTGGAGAGGAATACCAAATTTGAACGGAGGCAACCTAGGCTGCTCTCTTCTCATGCAATTCATTGCTGCTAGCGTGATTTCAGCCAAGGCAACAAGAGGAAAATATGCCTTGGGGTGTCCCCTGCTCTATCCTTCTTTATGCCTTTATTTTAAGATAGTATAGAAAAAGCCCCCAAGCTATATTATATCTCCTCCAAATCCTTATGAAAACGAAATATCGTTTTTTTTTTCTATAAAGTCTCTTCGCTGAAAAGGTTATGCTTTGTTTACTTTCATTTCTGAAGGCTCCTACTGCTAGCATCAGCGAGGTAGAAATAAATGTGTCCAAACAAAATGTCTTATTGGGAAGGCGGGCTAGATTTACGGTCGGTTTCTGTGACCGTGCTGCCCTCTAGCGTTCAAAAAGTGGTTATTTTCCTTCAATTTATGACAACTTAAATAAAAGTTGTGACTCTCCAAATGATGATACCGACTTAGGAACAGCATTGCGATGAAAATATTCGTGTCGTTGTAAACCATAGCTGCCCTCAAAGAAGCAAAGGGTGAAGTTTTTAGGCACAAATAAGAATTACATCAAACGTTTTGAAACAACAGTCCTGTTCATTACGATCAGCAAAGAGCGGAAAACAGTCTGAGGTTGGGAAGATACAGACAATGTTGGTGTAGACAGGTTGTGACATGGAGCATTGTGGAGGCCTCTCTGTAAATTGATGAGTCTGGAAAAGTCTTTTGAGATTATGCCTGTCAGAAAACCATATGCAAGAACAATTTCTTCCTTTGGATCTCCCCCACTCCCACCCCCCGCCCCTCGCCAGCTCTGTTGTTGTTGGAATGAAGGAAGCAACTCTGTTTTGATCACCATAGTTTTTGCCTTTCACTTTTGAATCTTATTATTTCCAAGCTCTGTTGAGAGTTTGGCTCTGTTGTTACTAGAGCACAATTGTTATAAGGTCCATATTCAGAAATAAATGATTACACTTAAAGTAGTAAATAACATAGTAGATGCTGGGGACTTTGTAAGACACAAATACTTTTTTATTTTTGTAAGACACATTCACTGACGTTTTCAATTGTCATCAGGCATTCCCTTTGATCTCTGTCTCTGTTTCTCTGTCTCTCTTCCTACCACTCTCCCTTCACTGCTGTGGGTGTGTATGTATGTATGTGTGTGTATGTATGTGTGTATGTGTATATGTGTGTATGTGTGTGTGTGTGTTCATGTGCATATGAATCAACTTCAAATATTTTTCCTCAGACACTATTCACATTCACATTCTTGAGCCAGGGCTTCTCCCTGATCTGGAGCCATGGTGTAGGCTAGGTTGACCAGTAAGCCCTAAGCATCCACTTGTCTCCAATCTATTGGGATTACAAACATATACTACTACATCAAGATTTGGGTGTTTTTGGTTTTTTTGGGGGGGTTTTGATCAATCGATTGATTAATTGGTTGATTTTTAGGTTTTTAGTATTTCTTTCGGTTCAAATTCTACTCTTCCCTTTGTTCAAATTAACCTTGAAGTGTTTCTTTCTCAATAATTCTATGAGAAAGTCTGTGGACTGTGCTGTCAAAGGCACCAGAACTCTCCCTTTTCTCAATGTGCCACAGCCTTGTTGACCCACACACCCAGTCTCTTCTGTGGTGTTAATTCCTCAATTATTCTCCCTGAGGCCTCAGGTGCCCTCCTACTTAGAGTGCATGAGTCTCCACAGTCCCTCATAAACGGAAAGTGGATTACATACCATTCCCCCTCACAAACATTTCAAATGCCTTCCCTCCTCTCCCGGGGAAAGACTAACTTCTGGAGCTCACTCGCACAGTTCATGCCTACCTAAGGTCCATGTCAGATCCTCCCTCACTCAAAGACAATACCCAAGAAGGTCTTAACATACCCGTGAGCTTCTCTAAAGTGTAAGCAGATTTTTTAACTACCCCCTGCCTCTAACCTCAGTTTCTTCAGAGGACTTACTTTAGGAAAGGTGTCATTGTATATGCTGTTTCCTGGGCCCTTTTAGATGTCAATACTTCTGTGCCCAATCTTCAATTTAGGGACAGTCTTTTAGATTCAACCTTCAAGGGATACTCCACACCACATCTCTCTCAGATTCTAAAAGAGGGAGTGCCTTTCTCTCCCCCAGTTGTAACACAGCCAGAGGTGGGGTGGGAAGGGTGCAACAGTTTCCTTTTTATTTTCTTTTTTCTTTTTTAGCAAAGCCAATAGCAGGAGCAGATGGTCCAGCAATCCCTGACTCCAGCTCTTCACATCTCTTCTATGTCATATTACATATAAAGCATCTTCTCCTCCTATAACTTTGTCCACAGTAATTTTTCTTTGACAATGCGAGTGTGATTGTTCCTTTGGTGTGTGTATTTGAAGTGTCCTCTTACTCACTGTGTATACCTAGGTATACCAGGAGGTGAGAAAGCATGGTGAGCCAGCATGGTTCCTTCAAAAGACTTTGTCCAAACTGTCACTCTACCAGTGAGTTCCCCATCTTACATCAAACAGCAAACTGTCCCACCTCTACTCTCCCCCACTTGATGTTTTATCCTTCTCCACTAAATGCACATTTCTAACCATACTATGCATTTTTTCTCTGATAAGCTGCTTCAGTCATGGTGTTTATCACCACAGAAATGTGACTATCACAGAAGTTGGTCCCCAGTTGGCCTGTGATCCATCTTCTAAATGTGAAATTCATAGATTTTGTATCTAATCCCAGAGCTTGCTTGGGAGCCAAAGGCAAGAAAATCTCTGGCAAGTTCAAGGGATGCCTATTCTACACTGACATATTCAGTCCACCCAAGGCTACATACAATGTGAGCTCTTCTTCCAAAGAAGTAAATAAAAATAGAGACAATATTGGGTATTCTGTTGATTCCTGAAAATGACCATATACATAAGTTGATCACATTCACTGCTGTCCATGGATATTCGATTCCATCACTGCAGAAGAATCTCCTAATTGATGGTTTAGAGGACAGTCTAATAAGTAAAATGCAGTTCCTATCATAAAATATGCTGTCCACATAGGAAAGAAAACAATTTAGGCAAGTAAGGTAATTTAGGGTAACAATAGAAATGAACAACTGTAGAGTTGATGAAATTTATTTTATTGGGTGAACTTAACCTTTTCATCAACTGGTAATTGGGAAAAGATACAATTTGGGAAGCAGATGTTTCCAAAGATTTCTGCCTTGACCAAATTGTATTATGGTTGTCTGAATCCTCTTCTCAACTAGAGCTGACCTTCAGCTTTCAATCTCTACTTTTTCTTGCTGTGATCACAGTTCATCCCAGTTTCCCTCCTCTATTGTATAGCCCAGTCACAGGATCACAGTAGTTCCTGTCCCTCCTGAAGGTGTCTTGCCTGAATAACACAACCTTTACTGTTTTAACATTGTCAGAATTATTTTTAGCATCTCACTCACACAAACATCTCTGTCAAATGACATTGTGTTTGTCTCACGGTCACTGTGACCAAAATACCTGACAGAAACAATGTAAAAGAGGAAGCGTTTGTTTTGTTCGTTATTTCAGAGATTTCTTTCTGTCACAGATGCAAAGCCATGGGGTAGCAGAAATGCTCATCTAATTACAACCAGGAAGCAGAATTGAGACCAAAAGGGACTGGGATTTTAAAATATCCTTCAAAACATATTCTCCAGTGACCCACTTCAACCATATGTCACAGGCTGCACCACCTCTAAATAAGTCTACTTATGATTGAATCCATCTGCAAATAGTATTTGCAATCTGACTTTCTCAGGTAACGTCTTCACAGGCACAATCTCCAAGGTCTTTCTCAACCCAATCAATGAAAACCATATACTCTACTGTGGAATAACACATTATGGTTAACAATCAGGTAGCTACCCTGTAAAATGCTGAAATGTTATTTTCCCTTAACTTAGATCGCTTCAAAATTACTTATATTAATAGAAATAACTTGAAATGTGTAGAATTATGGCAGGCATAATTTCCAGTTTTGCATGGGTAATCATATTTATTCCTCTCAATTCTATGAGGTCATATTATTAACATGGCTGTTCTTGGCCAAATTTCATATCACCACTTAGGATAGCACTATAATAGTTATAAATATCACATTGAACAATTGTAAAAGTTATCACATACAATCATACATTACCCAAACCCAACAATCAGTAACATATGAAAGGTATAATTATATGACTTTCTATGACAAGTCCAAAATTTGGGCTTGTTTAAAAAAGAAGAAAATTACCAATATCTATCTGCTCATAGCTGCTGAGTGCATATCTGAGAAGTTTAAAAAATAAAAGAGAACTGCTTTATGATTCTTTGCTTTACATACAGGTAATAGTAAACTCGGTCATATCCTGAGGGCTCTATAGCACTTTTCAGAGAACCTTAGATTTTGAAAAATTATCTTTCTTTCTGCTCTTGTATCTACACACCAAACTGAAATTGTGACCTCTCTAGAACTGATATCATTCTGAAATGACAAAATTACATTCAGAAGACAGATTGTTGATGAATACCTGAGTCTATCAAATCAAAGAGACTACTGGGTCAAAGGTAGCATTGATTAGCTGCTGATTTGAGCAAGTTACTGAACACAGTTTTCAACTACGGTTAAGTTAGTTTCTAAAATGGATAGGTAAAATTGGGATATACGAAAAGGTTATTATTATGAGAGTGAAAATTAAGCATACATATATATTACTTAAAATGTTCCACACATGGAACATGGCTCCAGCTGTATAAGTAGTGGAGGATGGCCTTGTCAGGCATCAGTAGGAGAGGAGGTCCTTGGTCACATGAAGGCTAGATGCCCCAGTGTGGGGGAATACAAGGGTAGGGAAGCAGGAGTAAATGGATAGGTGGGGCACATCCTCATAGAAGATGGAGGATGGGATGGGATAAGGGGTTTCTGGGAGTAGAATAGGGAAAGGAGATAAAATCTGAAGTGTAAATAAATAAAATATTCAATAAAAAACAGATAATGGAACTGGCTATTACATTCGAGCATTTGAAACTTTTGTCAACAATTTAATATTACCCATATTACTGGGATTCCTTATAATCCTCAAGGACTAGGTATTGTGGAATGGGCCCATGAAACTTTAAAACAGTATCTTCATAAAATAAAAAAAAAAGTGGGAGGTATATCCCCATACACCACAAATTTATTTAAATCATGTTCTTTTTATTTTAAATATTTTTTTTAAAAAATGAATGCAAAGGAACTTTCTGCTGAGTGTCTATGGCACCTTATACTTATGCCTAGGTGAAAGAGAAGGATCCACTTACTGACATATGGCATGCTCTCAATTGGGGATCATGGGGAAGGGGGCATGTTCGTGTTTTTTTCTGCAGGATGCTGAAGGAGCATGGTGGCTGCCAGAGTGATTAGTGAGACATGCTGATGCTAGGACAAAGAATGATGCTGACTTGTGAGCTTGCTGAGTGCCCCGACAATGGTGACTGGGAAGCTGTATTGGACATATGTTCCTGACCCACCTTTGCTTGCCCATATCCCAGATGGGACAAGCTGCCTTGTCCCAAGTTTTTAGACTTGTGGGACAGAGAATCAAAAAGAGAAGTTATAATGACTCTTGTATTTTTTTAAAATGTCACCAGTTAATTGGATTCAATCATGGAATGGTCTAGAAATCAATATAATAGTGGAAATAACAGTCTTCATTTGGAAGGCTGATTCTGGACATTTTCAGAGACATATTTGGAAGTTAGCTGCAGTTCTCTATGATGTCATGCTAACAAGAGATAAAGTTAGGACAGAATCTAGATTTCAAGCAAGTGTTAGTGCATGTGTGAAGGCTCTTTTAATTATCAATTTAAAATTACTTTTGTTTCTTCTACAGTATTTAATGTAATTTGTATTGATTATACACTTTCTAATTGTGTTAGTGTGTTGAAACCTGGCATGTCTATTATGGGGGTCTATCAACTAACTCTTGTTTTATTGCTCTGAGTATTATAGGACCTTGGTATTCTGAAAAAAAGCTTGAAAGTACTGTAAGAAGTGAGTCAGGCTTTAAGCAGAAGCAAGAGGGTAGTGGGCTTGATTTTTTCTGGTAAAACAGCTTTAATTACGTTAATTGCTAGCACCACTGCTTCTGCAATTGCTTTGACAGAAGAAGTTAAGACAGCTACTTTTGTTAATCATTTAGCAAAAAAAAAAAGTTACTAATGTGTTGAGTATACAAGAGGATTTAGATAGACATTTGGAACTTCAGATTGATGTTTTTCATCCTATTCAAATTATTGGAAGGAGATTCAGAGTTTAAGAGTAAGGAGCCATCTCAAATGTAATACCAAATATTAATGCAGTTGTGTTACTTCTAAAATTCACAATGATAGTCATTATAATTAGGAAAAAGTTTAAAGACAGTTGCAGGGTATTTGGCACAATTCTAACATCTCTGTGGCTGTTTTAACTTTGCATAGTGAGATTATGAATTTAAAGAATGCTGCTCTAGTGAGCTCTGATGCTGAAGATACTGCTGATAAAATTATCCATGGCCTGAGGTCAGTATTTCCATTTTGTTCAAGCTTCAAGAGTGGCATATATGTTTGATCATGCTAGCCCTTTTTGTCCTGGGAATACTTTTATTCCTGCCCATCGTTTGAAAGCTTGTCATTAACAACACCAACATGTTGGCAGCCAAAGTACATGGCTTGATACTGAAAATGGACCCCCAGACAGAGTTATTAATTTAACAGGCTGGCAAACAAAGGACAGGCAAGATTCTGCACAGAGCCTTACCAACTTAAGACAGAAGTGCATTGCTTTTGATAATGTATATTCTATGACAGGTAAGGAAGGATTTCTTGTCAGAATGACCTAAGACAGGCTCAGTAATGCTTATGAAATAAAAAAGGGGGAGATGTGGAGAGCTTTTGGGACTGCTTGGCAAGAATCTGACATTGTCCAAGGACAAGGAAATGGGCTTCAGGCAGTAAAATGACATTAGGCTGGAATAAAGAAGTACTTTCAGGCAGGAATCTAAATCTTAGGCTAAAACAAAGAAGTAGGCTTCAGGCATGAAAATTACTTTGAGCTAGGACAGGGAAATAGGCTCAGATATTTTGGTCATCCTGATAAGCCCTTAGAAACAGAGATCATGGGAGTGATCATGGGACTTTGTTCATTGCCTTGCTATTTGTGTTTATTGTCTTGCTTGTTCTTTGACTATTTACATCTATTTTATTGCTAGTTCCTCAACCTAGAACTGACTTTAGAACTGACTTTAATACCTGTAATTAAAATGGTATAAAAGCAGATTGGGAAAAAAAATGTTCCTCCCCCCTGCATAAGCTGCATAAGCATTCTAGACAAGTTTACTAAAACTGTTGGCACTGGCTATCTTTGAGGGTCCATACTCGATATACTACATTTAAATCAAACATAACTCTTGCTCAAGATACAAGTTGTCATTATAGCATTATCAAATACATTATAATTTAATATTCAGGTTAAGAAATATAAAGGCTTTTAAATTACATAATGATATGATAAAATTAATATAATTTTTCTTAAGAAGAACTATTTTTTAAATTTTTCTGATGAGCTAAAATTTATTCATTATAGTTGAATTTTCTTTCTATCTAATATGTTTCTGTCTTAGGGCTTGAATGTATGACATCACACATGCTAGATATGTGTACACACCCCTGAGCTGTATCCCCAGACTTTGCTTTTTCATTTGATTCAACAACAATCAATAAGAACTAAAAATTACAAACTCTTTCCCTGTATAAAGATGCTATTATAATGTGAAAAACTGGCAAGAAACAGACATAACATGAATAAAAAAAAAAACTGAATGAAAATTGGTTCACAATAGTCACTCTAAAAGGGTTAATTTAATCTTTTAAAATTGCATAATTAAAACCTGGAAAAATAAGCAGAAATATGCTACTGAATTATTGATGCGTGTTTCTTCCTGATTTAGGGATCAATGGCTTCACTTTAGTGGCATTAAATCTGTCTCCAGGAGAGCTCTTACATCACAGGAACCAGCAACACCACACTCAAGGACTGGTTTCACTACAAATAAATTACAAGTTTCCCAGGAAACTAGTGCAATCTTGGAAAGAACCAAACCTGAATCTTAAGCTCTTCGGAAAGGAAATAAACATCAATATATCATATTAGTATATTATACATTGGCCTGGTAAATTAATATAGCACATTAATATATTTTCCAAAACTAAGGTTAATATTATACAGTGTCATGTTAGTTTGAAAAGGATTTCAAAATATACCCTTATTTAAATCTCACTAGCTTCTTCCAGTAATGAGTAAAATTAACCCAGACCATTAGCCAATAAATATTTTTGACTTAATTTAAAATAGACATTTTCAAAAAATATTTGTTCCTATTAAGAATTACTCAGTATGGTGTTAGGCCATTTTATATCTTTAAATATATTAGCCAACTCTGCAACAGACAGAAAGAAGAATTTTGGGGGTGTCAAAAGAAAGGAAACTTGAAATTATTTCCCTATGGAAAATCACATGAAAAACCGTTTACTTGACTATATGCAGAGTTACAGTGCCCAGGGCGAGAATTCTCTAGGGCTGCATGGCTACAGAGTATAAATTATTAAATCAGAATTTTAAAATGAAGAATGAAAATGCATTTGGAATTCTGCAGCGTGTGTATTATTGTTTAACTTCTAGTAGTATACCCAGTTGAATTATCTTGCTCTTATTATGTTTTAGTAATATTTTTTGCTAAAGTATTAGAAATAGATTTTTTGAAATAAAAATGCATGAAAGCAAAACATACATTTGCAGTTGCTAGAGAATCTCATAGACAACAATAAAATAAGTATGAGAATTAACCATCTGCTGCCTAAAATCACAAGGTTACTTCTAACCTAACATAAATCCTTAGTTTTTACATTTATTTGCTATTCAATATCATATGGGTTAAATATTAAGTCTCAAAAAGCATGGTCACACTAGTATACCAAAGTCTGCACAACTCTTTTCTTTTTTTTTTAAGGGAAATAAGAGAGTTTATTCTGCAACCATACACAAGTGACCTTGACCATGGGAACACAGATTTAGGTTCCCCAAATTCTATATTCTAATTAATTCTTAATTCCAAGTAGTTCCATGAATTATTTTTATAGTGATAGAACAAAGAAAGTCATGAATCAAGGCATTTTTCAAATACATTAGTGGAAACCTTAATTAGTTACAGCAGAGAATTCTCAGAGGCCTCGGATGCTCTCTGGTGAATCTTACCCTTTTGGTGGATTAAACTGGGTTCTATTAACATGTTCCAGGAAGTTTGTTAGTCTCCAGATGTCAGGTCTGGCATAGGGGTGAGCAAGCAATGGCTATTCATAGGGCTAAAGACAAACTGTAATTAGAATCTGGAGTTACATCAAGATCTAATCAAGTCTATCAACCTTCATAGTTCCTGATGTCTGGCAAGTATTATAGCCACCCATTCTGCTGCTCCGGTCCACGGGTCAGGGCCTAGCAAGAGAGAGAGAGTGTGGGGATGGAGATGCGAAGAATGGAGACAAGACAGGGAGTCTGATTAAATATCTCAAGTCTCTTTATTGGAAGGAAATCCTGGGTATTTATACCCTTTACCATGTGCCTTGCCCTCGTGGACAAGCACAGCTGAAGGCACTACGTCATGTGCCTTGCAGCGTGAATATCATGTGCACCTAGCTAGCAGTGAGGAGACCACGTGCACCCAGCAGCGTGGAGACCATGTGCGCCTTGCAGCTGGCAGCACTAAACAGCAAAACAAGATATGTGAGAAAAACAAGATGTTTATCAGAGCGTGCTCAGCTGTTGCGGGCTGTTGAAAACAAGTCTCTTGTCAGGGTATATAGCCTGAGATGGATGCAAAGATGATAGCCGCTTTCGGCTAGGAGTCTGCACCCAACAAAGTATCACATTTTGTTAAGAGGGGGTTGGGTGATTCTATTATTTATTAAATATTGTATTGCCTCACATAGCTAGAATGGATGAGTCTAGTGTAGACAAGACTCATCTGATTTTGAGTAGAGGGCAGCATTGCCATCTCAAAAGAAAGGAATATCTGACAAACCCATTAAGAAAGAACCTCCTGGGTTATCTCAAAATGATTAGCCATCAAGATCTGGATTTGACCTTATAAAAATTCCATCCTTTGAGTCTAACATAAAACTTACATGTGAAAATAATAGGATTATTATACTTAAAATTAAAATACTCAAATACATTAACCTACTGGAAAAAACAGAAGGGATAGAGACTAGCATTTTCCATGGCCAAGATTAACATTTAGAAAGCTAGAGTGACTACATGTTCCCCCTGTATGTACAGTTACTTGTATTCCATGAACTATTTCTCTTATAGCTGGAGTATTTAAACAAATTTATCATTTTTAAATTTTAGGGGGTTTGGGTTCAGTTTGATCTCTAGTGGAGTGGCTCTGGGTATAGCCCCAGAAAATGAGTGCAGATAATCCGTCAGATATATTTCATTAAGAGTTACCATTTATCAAAAACCACAAGGCACAAGTCTTGATGTTTCACATATCATTTCTAATATCCAGCCGATTCCTATCAGAAAATTATATTGCAAATTAGAAAAGTATTATTTAGAGAGACAAAGTGTTTCCTCTGAGATCAAATGGCTAGCACATGAAAAACTCGAATGGTAGCACATGAGAACTACTTGAGGCTCCCGAATGCAAGCTCCAAGAGTTTACTGACTTTATTGGCAATTACCCAGCCAGCCCACTAAGCTCCCTTAACTTGCTGGAAGGCTACGCTTTCCCTGGCGTGAAGAACATAGAGCATCGTTTCCAAAGAGAGCTCAGTTGTCTGCACACACACACACTTTGGAGAGAAAGCAGTTCAAAGCAGATGGAACTGGAACACAGAGTTCTCCCTGTCTTCCTAGGATGGTCTGTTTTAATCACCTCACAAATGGCATAAATTTCTCCTTTTGCCTTTATGCCAGGAGCACACTAAATGTCGTTGCTTTTATTATTTTTTCCAGCAATAAAGACACCAACTTGTAACAAAATAATTACAAATCCAAAGAAATTGTGGACCTAGAACTTGCATCTCTAGGTCAAATCATAGCCGGTGGCAAAAGTTATTATTTTCAAAGGAATGGTTGTGTGTAGTGTGCTTTCCTTAAAGATAGCCTCAGTGGGAAAAGATGCATCAAGTCCCAGAGAGGCCCCCGGGAGGGAGGCAGGCCTGGTGGTAGGTGAGCATCCAATGGGGACAAATGGGGAGGAGGAATGGGGTAAGAAATTGTGGGAGGGGAGACAGGGAGGAGAGCAATGGCTAGGTTGTAAAAAAATAATTTAAAAAAAGATAGCATCAATACATATGAAGACTAGAGTTGAAAACAGATTAGTTGGGCCCTTTGAGTAAACATAAGAAAATTTCAGAAAGATACTTAACAGCTGTAGTGTGAGATAAATTATGTATGTCCAAGAACATAGAATTAAAGAGAGGACAACGAGAACAACATCTTTAGAAGATGTTTCAGGGGCAAGTACCAAATTCTTTCAAATGTGCTGTCGTTTATTTGGTGAATTTATTTTACCAGGATCTGTGTGAATTTAAAAGTAGATCATGGTCATTGTATAAAACACAATGTTTCTGGCAATTGTTTTTTTGTTTTGTTTTTTTGTTTTTGTTTTATCCCATGCCTGTTTTTCACTAAGTGCAGTAATAATATATTAAATTTTATGCAAAGCAAAAAAAAGTGAAGCACGTTAGTTTATTTTTCTTTTACTCAAACATTGGCGAGCATAACTGTAAACTTATGTTCATCAAAATCTTGTTTAGGGGTCCACTGATAAATTTTCTCTGACTCAGGCACCCATCCAACATAGAGTGTTTATAAATTTTCATTTTGTTTGTTACAAAAATACTTGATTAACCTGAAAACCCATTTTTTTTGGCTCAAATTTAAGAATCCATTGTCTTCCTTCCCCACAATAGGTAAGAAATCCCTTCATATTTAACTAATAGACACTCCTTTCTGCATCCAGCAACACCTCCTACCCTGTGGTGTATCACATCACATGGTCATGTAAGCCCATGTAAGATGTCTTCCATATTATTCTTTAAGGCTGTCTCAAATACTATAGCAGTACCTACGCTAACCAGTAAGAAATCAAAATTTAACTTCAGGTAATTTGAAGATCACTCTTGCCCTTCAGAGCAAACCTATATCTTACGCTTCTTTATCGCTCCTGCCTTAAGCTATTTTGGACACACTGGAATTTCATACTTACTTTAGAATAAATTTGAGGTTTCCTGAGAAGAACCAGAGGACTCTGGCTGATAGGGTTCGTATTAAACAGGTAAATCTAGAGATAATTAGCATCTTTGTTTCGATAGACATATCATTTACAACTGCACGAGTTAATGGACTAGATTGTGATTTTTCGACATCTACGGTGTGCGCTGGTCAAATCAAGGAAAACATTTTAGAGTCAGTTCTCTCCCTAAGCCATTTATTGCTCTGGGTAAGAATTTAGGTCACCAGGCCTGGAGCCACAGTGCCTTTACCTAATGTTGCCAGCTCCTATCATTTCCTTACATTGAAATCTTTAAGCACCTCACTTCTATACCTTCATAACTTAGGTAACTGTGAACCCTAGCAGTCATTCTATGCTATAGGACACTAGAACTGTATCTTGATTTCTGGGTTCCTTTTATCTAAAGTTTTTACCCACCCCAGGCCCACCACCCTACGACCCCACTTCCAGCCCACTGCCAACTTCTAATAGCTGCTATCCTGAATGGAGATCAGTATTTTTTTTTTTTTAATTTACCTTCTACCTGAAAGCTAAACCTGGTATCTGTGTTTCTGGGTCTAAATTATTTTGTGTCACACAATACCCTACAGATATATCCGTGATAGCGTCTATGGCGGTAATTCATCTTTCTCATTGTTTTCCCAGCTATTAAGTTTGTTCCCTGATGCCTTAAATCTTTGCTGATTAAAGGAAAGTCTGTCACTTTTCACCTGTGTAACAAGTGTTTTCACACTTGTTCTTTAAGACCGAGAGCTAAGCATTTGAGTTCTCCTTTTAGCCACACTGGAAATGAGTCATTTTAGGCAAAATTTCAAACTAATTGCCTTTGGTTTTGAGATAAGGTCTCACTGTGGACCCTGGTCTTTGTAGACCAGGCTGATCTTGAACTCAGGGACCTGCCTGCTTCTACCCCCCCCCCAAGTATGAGATTGAAGGTGTGTGCCACCACTTGCCTGGCCCCTCACTTCTGTCTATACTTCTGGAGTTACTGAAGTCTTGAAACTTCAGCAATACTTCTGGGAACTATATCAGTTCACTACTTATTTTTTAAAAGAACCACCTTTGCTCCATTATGATCATATAATTTTGATTGTTTTTCAGACAGGAAAATGTTTGCTTTTCAGTTTTGAATGTAGCCCATCTCAGCAGACAAATTTTTCAGTTGCCAATTAAAAGACACTGTTCAGCAACTTGCCTGCCTGACAAGCCAACTTTGTCTCTCTGTCTCTGATGCATCAAAGGATATTCATATTAAAATTCTGCCAAGGTACTCCTCCCCAACTGCAGCCTTGGGACTGTGTTGAATTTGCTATGCTTTATGAGCTACCGCTGAGAGAGTCCTGCCTAAAATCTAGGAGGGAAAAAAGTGGGAGTTGTTTCCAGGGAAGATTATCACAAACAGCAGAGATGAAAGCACAAGTTCACTCCCCAGTCTGTGCGCTCTAACTTGCTCACGATTAAAGGATGATTTTAATGGTCAAACTTTGAAATTTTATTAAATGTTTTGTGGTAATGTACTGAATGAATCCCAGACATACATAAATAAACAGGCAGCTGTTTGCAATTCGCATTTTATCAGTTTTGAAAGAGCACAATGTTCTTCCTGCGGCTTATTTTCAGAATTTGCGTTCTATCTACCCACTATATACTATGGAGTACGTGAATATCTCATTCTTTGAATTTTCATTTTTGATTGTAAGTCAGATGATTGCTGGCGCTTTTCTCTTTTCTCATTTTCCTCTTCTCTCAACCTCTGGGTTTACTTACTCCCATTTCTTCTTGGCTCTAGGAACAAAATTAAAAAATAAATATTACATTTCCTTTATATTTTTGTCTGGGACACCATCATGATATATATGTGTGCGTGTGTGTGTGTATGTATATACACACACACACGCACACACACACACACACACACACACTGTTAACTACCATGAAATCTAAAGGCAAAAGTAAATAAAATAAATAAATAAAAATAAAACAAGATAGTACTTTACTCATTCAATTATAAAAATATCATTCTAATTTACTAGGGTTCTTTTCAGTGTTTTGGAGTGTTGCATTTGGATGATGGGTTGGTGAAAGGCTGAACTAATATTTCATGTAAGTCTGCATTTAGGGAATACCTAGAGAGAGCGGAATGAACATTTGATAACAGGAAGACAGGCACCTCAATATTCACTCTGGTATATCCATATCAGGACACATATGTGGCCACCAGGGAGGACTGGCAATGGAAATCTGTCTAGCCACATTCAGCTTGTGTCCTTGATTCTCAAAGGCAAACAACCCTTCCCTCTCCTCTCCTCTCCTCTCCTCTCCCTCTGCACCCGTGTAACGTTTTCCCAAAAGACTCCTATGGTCCTTTCACACTCCTGTGGTCTTGGCTGCTAGTGCCTTAGAGGAACAGGCAAGTGGCAGCTTGTGCTTTCTTTCTTCCCTCTAGCAATCCATCTGCCCACTGGGAAATGTCACGATGGCTGTTCTGTGCCCTAGCAAGAGTATGTGTGAGGGGAAAAACACAAGCTAATCTTTCTCTTTCCGTTCTGAAGATGACAGAAAAAACTGGAAAGGATGAATTTGGAAGTTACCAGTTTGCCAAAAGCATGTAAGAAATCAAATGTTTGCTTTATGAAATACTAGATATTCCTTTTGTAAAGTATTGTATTGTAATATATATACATATAACTGTATATATAATACCTATAATATATATGTATATTATATTACATATAATATATATGTATAATATATGTAATTGTGTATATATATAATACACATACATATATGTGTGTGTGTGTGTGTGTGTGTGTGTGTGTGTATCTTAAATTTAAGTCTTTATCCTTGCTGTTGTAATAGACCTTTATATACAAGGTCAGTTTGTTTATTTATTTATTTATTTATTTATTTAGGTTTTTCGAGACAGGGTTTCTCTGTGTAGCTCTGGCTGTCCTGGAACTCACTCTGTAGACCAGTGTGGCCTTGAACTCAGAAATCCGCCTGCCTCTGCCTCCCAAGTGCTGGGATTAAAGGCGCGCACCACCACTGCTTGGCACAAGATCAGTTTAATTAAGTGATTTCTTAGTCACTTTGCTTTCATAATTGAGTCACATTTAAAGGTTTTTCTTGGAGTTTTGTTCCTCTCCCAGACTCTGTGCTTCCCTTCCTAATGTCTGGGATGAGTCAAGGAGAATAGGTCAAAAAGAATACATAATTTCAGCTACCTGTTGTAGCTGCGTCTTGAGCCAGATAACCTTCCTAGGGTTTCAAAACTTTACCATGCACCCTAATCACCTGGCCATGTTGTTAAGATGAGATTTGGCCAAGGCAAGTCTAATATAGAAACTCCACCTTCCTAATAAACTCGCTGGGATGACATGGAAGCTCATCCTCAGACCAGAATTTTGTGAACAAGGGTTTGCTTCCTGGGTGCAGGACTGGTTTCTACTTATATGTCTGTCATAGGCCATCTGTTGAGACTACAGCAAAGTACCAGCGTCACCCCAGTAGAGTTAAGCATCAAGCACATCTTTCTGAAGTTCATCCCTTCCCTTGTAGCCAGAATGCTACATGGAGCATTTACTCCGGGATCCCTCTCTTACAAGGGCTGACTCCTCATTGAGACCCCATAGGACTGTGTGATGTCCGTCTTTGTAATCTTGACACTTACAATTTTTAAGACCCTGTCTTAGACCTTTTATGTGGAATGGTGCCTGACACAGACATTCTCTCCAAAGCTTTTCCTCCCACTCTGCACCTAAGAAGTGCAGTTCAGCCCCACATAGATGCATAGATTTTGTGCTATACATAGGAAGTGCATACTCACGTGTTGAATGGTGTATGTTTCGGACCCCTGATACTTCTATAACTACTGTTTAACTGTTTGGTTTTGGGAGAGGAAAAGGGCTACTGGGGTACAAAAGTAGCCACCCTGGCAGTAGTCAAGCAAAGACTACAGTTTTAGTGTTCCAAATGCATCCCTTTCTGATGAAAGCCACAGCAAGAAAACCTGTATCTTAGAAACACTTATTTCCTTCAAGGATTTTCATTATATCCTTATTTTTTTCTCTCTCCTTTATTTCTTCCCTTTCTAATAAAGTTTCATCACATGACACAATCCAGCCAAAGTTAAGAGAAAATGTGATCAGATAAATAATACTATATTAATATTCTCTCACAGTACACTTTGGTTTCTTAGATTAGGGGAAGCATAGAGCTGTTCTGTAGTACATTAGCACATACAGATTCTGGGTACTGACTCATAGCTGAAGTCAAATGAGGTTGTAAAAGAAAGTGTTTACCTTAGAGAAAGGAAAATATCTAGTCTTTATGTGTACCTTCTAGAAGACCCTGGTATAAGGGCTTATGTATTCAGGATATTTTAAATTTTCTAGGATATCCATTTAGATATAAGTTCTCTGCCTGAATTATCTCTTCGGAAAGAGTCAGTTGTCTGGCAAGTAATTTGTATTCACTGTAGCTATTTTCTAAGCAAAATAAGACATCAACTTGTTTAGCAAAAGACCCACCTATAGTCTGAACTCCTACCAATGGCTAATCTGAGATGTCTAGCATTCCTATTCTCTGAATGAGTAAAACGTATAACACTGGGGACAATACAGATACCCTATTCTTGGTGATCAAATTATGCACTGCTAGTCCATACTAGCCTACATGTGTCTCTGATAACTTCAGCAAGACAGTGTCTTATTTATACTGATAACACATAAATAGGTAAAACTGAATGAACATCGTGAAGCAAAATAATATTATCTTGCCTACTACTAACTACTACTGACTCCCCAGGCCTTGTATGTATTTAAGTGATCTTGAAATTCTTTTCAGTTTTAAATGTTCTAAAATCTGTTTCTGGAGCTTAGAACTTGTCATTTATTTTCAGAAATACGTGGTACATTAAAATCACCAGTGGGTATTTACCTGGATATACCTTTTCAGTTTTTGAATACGTTTTTGAAAAAGGAATTCTTCTTCTCCAGGCTGAACCATTATATGATGTTGACATATGTTTATCTGAGAAAATTAAAAAAAAAAGGACACTGCTAGCAAATATGGCTGAATTCAACAATTATTTTCCAAGAGCATTTCAAAGCTATAAGCATCTCAGCAGTAAGAATTAACCTTCACGTGTTTGCTCTACCATCTGAAAACAAGTGACTTTATTAAGCCCACTTACATGATCAGCAAGCATGGTTGCAAATCTCTTAATTTACAGTTCATTCCCTTAAATAAGTTTCTATCCCATGAGGCTACTCTAGAAGACAGAACAGTATCTAAATACAGTATTTCACAACTTTTATTCTGTGACTTAACATCATTGTTTTATTAATATTTGGAGAGGCCATGAACTTGAAAGAGAACACAGAGTGGGTTGGAGGGTGGTGTGGAGGAAGGGATAAATGGTATAATTATATTGTATTATTTCAAAAAAGAAAAGAAAGTTAACATTCCATTCAAGAAATAAGCTACTTTATAAAAATTTTAAACTTTCTTTTAAAACAATAATAAGCTACATTTCCATTTAAGAAGTGACCTCTGTGTGTACAGTGACCACAGAAATAGTGAGTTTGAGGCTCCAGGAAGCCAGAGCAGGCGTG
>NW_021605377.1:10965944-11133444 GCF_004785775.1 Grammomys surdaster | reverse complement strand
AGTTTGGGTTCCTTGTTGACGTCAGCTTTGTTGTAAGACCCACTCGTGGGCCTGCTTCGGGGAGGGGCGTTCAGTGTGACAGTTCTTACAGCATCTCTTTGAGCATGCGTATAGGAGGCATTCTCGGCATTCCGGTTTTTATTATGATGATGGTAACTCATTTTATGTTTGGGATTTGGGATGTGCACTGCTGTAAAACAAAGGAGGGATGAGGGAGGAAACGGGCCAGATTCACGTTCACAGAAATACATTGTACGTGAAGCAATGGGGTATCAAAACAGAGGATAATCCAAGCTAAAGAACGAAGAATTGGTAAACTTTAAAGTCGACTTTAAGTTATATGAAAGTGAAAAAATGACAATTAGAAATATCAAACGCTTAGATATTGTACCTCTCCGCATTCCAGAGCCAGGAAAGTTCTTTGGTTCATCATAAATCCATTTTCTTTTCTTCACACCTTTAAAATGAGGCTTCCTCACTGGCTGGACATCATTCACTTGGAGAAGATACAAATTTTTACAGTTTTTAAGAGAAACTTGTATCTGAAAAATTACTGAGGTGATAATTACATATCTGTGCTTTCTCACATCAACCAAAAAGCACGTCACTCTAAAACAAGTTTTTAGAACAAAGAACAACTGGTTTTTAAGTGTCAAAAAAAAAGTCCCTCTTGGAAACACATTAATGAGAAAAAATCCTTTTGATGATAAGTTGCTTTCCTTTTAAAAATATGTCTTATTGTTCCCCAAAGGGTGCAGGCTCCTTAAAAGGACAGAAAATTGCACTCCAATCAGAATTACAAATCGCAGTATAATGCTATTTTAAGGTCGCAATTGTTATCTTCAAAATAAATCCTTTTGTATTTTCTAAGCCTGTACTACCATTTCTTTATGCACTAGGTTAATGCATAAAGCACTTTTATTGAATTTTGCCATGCTCTTTGTACGGCATTTTGAGGTTGGAGATATAGATGGTTTGATTGAGCAAGGCTGAATTTTAGAAACTGTAAGATTCCAATCATACTTATCCCACATTTTATGCTGATACACTCATGTTGCATGAATTCTCGTTTTTTTTTTCAAGACTTTCTAAGGAATATTTTTCAGAGCCCTTTAAACCATTGTTATAGAGACATTCTGCTATTTAGAAATTGCCACAAGGAAAATGAGTGGCCATATAGAGATTACAGTAAGCCTCTATTAATAGGCTAGTGGACATCTTTGCCTTAGTCATTAGCTTGAGCTTTAAGACCTCAGAATCTTTGCCTCTTCTCCATACATCCTGCTCATGTCCACTCCCAGACTCCCAACACATAAGACTTTCTAAAGTACCATTAACATGAGTTTCCTGAGGGAAGTAATTATTGTTCTCCTTCAGTGCCTGAGGACCAAGAATATCAAAGAAGGAACAGGAGTTATGTGGTGGTTTAATAGTTATGGCCCACATAAACTCATGTATGTGAATGCTTGTCTCATAGGCAGTGGCACTATTGGGAGGTGTGGTCTTGTTAGAGTGGGTGTGGTCTTATTGGAGGAAGTGTGTCACTGGAAGGGCTGGCTTTGAGGTCTCGTGTTCAAGTTCCACCCAGTGTGGAATCCAGTCTCCTCCTGCTCCCTTTGCATCAAAATGTAGACTTCTCTGCTCCTTCTCTAGCACCATGTCTGCCTGCACACTATCATGCCTCCTGCCATGATGATAATGAACTAAACTTCTGAAGTTATAAGCCAGCCTCACTGAAAAGTTTTCCTTTGTAAGAGTTGCTTTGGTCATGGTGTCTCTTCAACAAAAATGGAAAGCCTAACTAAGACAAGGAAGGAGAGAAGGAACCAAGAAGAGTCCATCAAAGAAGTAGAGCAAAGCACCACTGACAAGGAGAAGCCAAATCAAGAAGAATGATCTACAATAACTACAAAGCTGCCAGTATATTACATGACGAACAAAGTCCAACGTGATATGTTAAGTGACCTTCTGCGGGGGCAGTTTGCATCCATGTCAGTATGCACCTAAACTAGTGGATATAACTGCTTACGACCTATCACAATCTGTACTCTGAACTGAAAAATAACATGTTTACTACTTAGTGCAGACTTTTTAAACCATACTTTTCCCTTATCCCTTCTTTTTATTCCCTTTTCAAATATTATTTCAAATAAGAAAAGTACACCCAAAATAAGATGAATAAAGGGATAGGACTTACTTGAAGAGGGGTTCTCTCTGCACTTCATGCTGATATTCTCAGTGGCATTTAAAACATGTGTTGTAGGCATGAGACGAGTATTTAGAGGATGCTTTGGATGAAGACCATTCTTGCTTTCTTCTATGTAAGTTAAGAGGATAAAATATTAGTCAGTATTAGAAGCACTTCAGATGGGTTCCCCTATTACGTGTATGTAGGTAAAATTTTCTGGTTGTCAACCTATCCCTCAAGTACTGATAAAACTTTAAAAACAAACAAACAAACAAACAAACAAACAAACCAACAAACTAAAACTAGCTATCATTCCAATACAACAGTGGGAACTCTGTGCCAACATTTTGACGTCTCCTTGAGAATTTTTTTTGGTTTTTTAGTCAATCACGTATATTTCTAGGAATGAGCCCAGTTAAGTTCTCACAACACTAGACCCACCTTCATTTCCCCTGTGCATAGCAAGAGGGGCTAGCCAAAAAATTTCCCCAGTTCTGAGGACTTCTAAACCTGTGCTGTTTCACATAATTGCCAGTAGCCACGTGTCTGTTTACTACCCGCTGTTGGGGCTAGTGCAGTTAAAAAGCTGAGTTTAGAGCTTTGTCAATTATAATTAAATTAGGCGCTCACACATAGCTAGCTATCGGCCTTAAAACTAAACTTAAAACTAGCTGTTTTTTTTTTCTTCACATGAATGTCATTAACGGATTAGATGTAAAAAATTAACTCCAAATATGAGACATATTTTCTTTTAAATATTCTACTAAATCACTTGACACAAATGTCTTTTCCTATGCATCTGGCTACCAGAGCACTGTCAGCTGCAGACAGGCAAAGTAGCACAGAGCTCTAGAGATGTTTACTATAGCTATAAAAGAGCATAGAGCAGAGGGCAACCTGCAGGTTGCAACCCCTTTCACCAGGAGGTGGGAGGGGGCGGCACGGTCACATCTCAGATGTTCTCCATATCATGTGTTTATATTGTGATTCATAACAGTATTAAAGTTACAGCTATGAAGTAGTAATAAAAAGGCCATTTTATGGTTGGGAGGGTCACCACAACATTAGGATCTGTATTAAAGGATTGCAGCATTGGGAAGATTGAGAACCACTCTGGAGTATTCACAGGTTGTAGTTAGCGATTATTATATAACATGTATATCACTCATAAGAATGAGTCTCTTCACAGTGTTTCTAAGGAAATCCAGTCATTCTGCTTTAAGTTGCTAAAAGAAAACTTGAAAAGTTATTGCTATTTAAGAAGGCTGGTCACTTTATAGCTGGAGGACTCCTCCAACAGACAGACTTTTCAGACTAGGAAGCAGGCTATAAAACTTTAAACAATTAAGTACACAGCCAGTCTAGAGCCTTGGGGCTCTGGTGTCCTATTTAGTACTTTTTGATGTATTATCTTTTGATTACATTTGGTTTTCATAACAGCTAAGGTGTCTGGTTAATTTCTCTACCCGAAGCACAGATGGGTCAACGTTATAATGTTATAATGAGATTCAATTACCTTTGGCATTTGAGCATTTTGAGGTGGTTTCTTTGTCTTCAGCTAATGCTTCACTTTCATCCACTCCAAGAAATGTGATCCTCTGTGGAGCATAGCAGTCACCTCCTGGAATAAAACTGTACAGTCAGGGGCAGCAATAGCAGAAAGAGGCACATGATTACCTTTCAAGATAGTAATGATCGTCACTATATCCCTGTTCTCTCTAACAGAGCGATTGAACACTTTTCTCTAACAGAACTATCTTTAGCGCATCTAATGTACATTTCATATACAATCTCCAGATATATGAAGGCAGTTTCATTTTTCCCAGAGCTTCTATTATTTTTTTCAAAATAAATAAGCAGAGTTGCTTTAAAGACTACATATATCATTAATGGTACCTTCACCATGCAATTTATTTTATTAAGCAAACAAACTGTTTTGAATAACCACTTGTCTCTGTGTGTGAAAGATGTGTTTATGTATACACGTACACCTGTGTGCATTTGTGTGTGTGTGTGTGTGTGTGTGTGTGCATACCCATGCAACATATGTAAAGATCAAAGGACACTCTGATTTCAGGTGTTGGTCTTCACCTTCCACTATGGTTGAGACAGTAATTCTTATTTGCCAGGCAAGCTATCCCAACAGTTTCCAAGGATCCTTCTATCTCCAGCCCCCATCTTGATGTAGAAACACTGAGATTACAGACATATAAAATACATTTATGGCCTTGTGTAGGTCCTTCCGATCCCCATTCTTACTGCCAAACAGTTTACTTAATGAGCCATCTCTTGAGCCTCTAAGTAACCTTCTTTAAAAATAATATTCAGATGAGAATGTAGCTCAGTGGAGGAGCTCTTGCCTAGCATGTCCAAGGCTCTGTCAGCCTTAATCCCCACTGTGACAAAAGTAGACGTTAAAAACATGATTATGGAATAACCTGTGAACAAAATCAAGATGTCTCTAGGGGTGAAACATTGGCTCTTATATATTAAGATGATGGTGTAATTGGACTTAAGGTCTGCTCATAAAAGGGAATTGAAGGATGGTAATAAAAACCTCATCAACTCCCTGTGACTCGTAGAGTTATGAAACCAACTTATTCTACCTTCCTAAATCAGCATAGTTCCTAACTGCATCCTAAAGACACAAATAAGTATAGCTAACTGCATCCTAAAGACACAAATAAGTATAGATCTCACCCCTCAAACAAGAAGCTTCTCTTTACAGCAAGCGGTGATCATTACAGAAAGTTATACAGGTCAAAACACAGAGACTTACGGATGGTAGGGTTCCCAGCCCCAAATACATCTCTAGCATACTCCCTACACCTAAGGCTCAGGAGACATCATGGAAGAGGGATATAGAGAGTCAGAGGACCAGCACATTTGCAGGCAACATTTTTTATATATGACAGTGAAACTGCATTCAGGAAATATCAACAACGTGGTCACCTAAACAAGACCTGCACAATACCAACTGGCATAACTATATACATGGGAGAAGTCTCACAAGATTCTACCACTTGATGAAGAGCTATAGGTAATTTATGACTACCTGAGATGAGCCCCCTGAGAGGTTATCTAATCCCAAGAGGTCAGTCCTAGACTCATACACATGTGAACAACAGGAAGTGAACCTGCAAGTTGTATTCATACATACATCATACATACATACATACATACATACATACATACATCATACATACATACATATATACATACATGCATGTGTGTGTGAAACAATACTAAAAAAAGTCATGAATTTGAAGGGTGAGGGGACACAGTTGGAGGGGTAGAGGAGAAGGAAATATGAGTATTCACATGGAATTTTCAAAAACCTTTAAATAAAAATTAGTCAAATCAAAAATGTAAATATAATAATAGTAATATAATGATATCTGACACTCATGGAGTATTTTTCTCTGTTTCAGAACCTCTTTTGAGTATTTTAAATGACTTATTAAATTTTATTATTTCCCTATAGTCCCAACGTTGACTACTAATTTAGGGCATGTTTACTATGGTTTAGCAGTAAAACACATTGCTGAAACATTTTGAAATATAACGAGTTAAAAAATATATAACTTTCACAAATTATATCATATGAAGTTTTCCTCCACTTGAAGAAAAATCTTACATATAATTTATGTTTTGAACCAAAATGGAAAAACAACATTTGTCTCTATTGCTGTCTATTTAGAGTTGGCTCCCTCTTCTAGCCTCCTAAGTTTATGTAAAACAAATAATAAAAGTTGCAGAAAGAATTCTAATTTCTGCTTCATGAGGTCCTGATCCATCTGTGCTGAGATTTTGGCTGGCCTGATCCTGTGAAGATCTTGGGAATGCAGTCACAGCTTCTGTGCATGTGCACACGCATGCTTGTATGTGTGTATGTGCACACACACACACGTACATTTGCATGTGTGCATGTGAGTGTTCGTATGTGTATTATAGTGCTGTTGTGTCAGGCAAATACTGTTTTGCCCCAGACATTCACTACCTCTGCCTTTCTCAGTCTTTTTACCTGATGTCACATGGTCATCACTGAGCCTTGGTGTGAAGGCATGTGATGCAGATGACAGTGGAACTGAGCGCTCTACCACCTCTTTTTTTCCCATATCAATGATTCGTGAGTCTGTGTATTAATCTCTATGGGTTTGCACACACACACACACACACACACACACACTGGAAAGGAGCAAAATGGGGGTATACATGATCAAAATACATTATTTGCATATATGGAACGCTCAAACAACAAAATGTATCATCAAAAACATAACTTTGAGAGTCTCAAGCACTAGTCAGAGATCTGTGTACTGTTTGGGAGACAAAATCTGGAATGTTAGCCTCCCCAGGGTAGAGATATCTTAATGGCTAGCCCAAGTAAGCTCTCAGTTAAACCCAGAAAGATTAGACTTTAGAAGCAATGGCCTTGTCTTTGAAATGACCACTATAACATGAAAGAAAAGACAAACAATATATCACCTATCATGACCCTCTAAATAAGGCCTCAATACCACACCAAATAGAGTCAAAGTGATCCAGTACTGTACCACTTGCTGTGCAGAGAAATTTGTCTATGGGAAAAGAAACCTCAGCCAAACATTACATAGTATTTTACTTGCAATGTCCAGCACCTAATTAAAACTGAGAAGATATGCTAAGAAACACAAAAGTTCATCAAAAGGATGAAAAGGATCTAAGTATTGTGAATCATGACAATAGAAAAAAATAACATGACAATTACAAAAAAAAGGAGAGGAAAAGAAAAACATGATCAAGACTTTAGGTAGAAAATTCTTTAAGAGATCATTGAGGAGGTAGAATCTTATACGAAAAGGGAAGGATAATAAGCAAGACATCAGGTCAACAAGAGGGATCCAGTTGTGTCTACAGTAACTAATAATAAAAAGCTAATTTTAAGAGCTACTGAGAGAAAACAGAACTTGACAAAAGAGAAGTTAAGTTAGCCTGCTAAGTTCATGGAAATGTGTTCAATGTCATTGATAATCAGGAAATAACAAAGGATAGGACAATGAGGTATCACAAGCTAGCCAACAGCTTGCCGTGGTGACATGTGTGCAGGAGAGCTAGCCAGGATGGTGTGAGCACAGGGGAGCTGGTCCTCACTGCAGACAGGAGAACTGGCCTTGCTCCTTACCTGAGTGAAGTGAGAAAGCTTTCCCTGGTGGTGTACGTGCCAGAGAGCTGGTGGGCTGTCCAACTCAGTTATCGCCCAGGCCCAGACCCATGGCTTGGAGCTGGCCTGCTCCAACATCTATCCCATCTATGAACTATGAGAGCATATCAAAGGACCGATCCTACAGAACCAAAGCTGCGTGGGATCTTCATGACACAGGGTAAGAACAGGATATCCAAGAGAAATCCCAGTGAGGATCCAGTATTGACAGTGTAGCAGAAGCCAGAGACCTCAAACCAGACCCATGACTCATTGCACTTAACAGTTGTAAGTGAAGTTGTCTGACCAAATGACCATGTGGCACGCCATGATACACTGTAGTTTCTATGGCAAGAATATTTATGTGTGTGTGTGTGTGTGTGTGTGTGTGTGTATAATTGTAATGAGCATATATGGAGGGATGGGATGAATAGGATTGGAGTACAGAATGTGAAATTCACAAAAATAATCAATAAAAATTTTAAAAAGTAAAGAAAAAAGAATTTGGCACAGGGGGTGGGGGTTCCAAGCTGGAAACGATGTCTATGCTCTCTGGTACTTTTCACAAACACCACACCGAGTAGTAAGGAATTTGAATTCTCAACTGTACATGTTTCTCGCTGAGATCCAACAAGGTGATAGACTCAGGGTTCTCATTTGTGTTTTCATCATTCAGAAATGACCACAGGATGGGACTTTCAGGAAGACAACACAGCATTGTGTCATCACTATAATGCAAGGGAAGTTGCAAGGGCTCTGAATCCTAACACTGGTTCCTGCCTTGTGGCACAGCATCAGCAGTCACTTAATGCTCTGAACTCTGTTTCTTCTCTAAAAAGCAGTTTAATATTTGCTCATGAGAATACTCTTGCTTTCTCATTCTCTTTCTCCCCGCTCCCTTTCCCATCCTCTCTCCTCTCTCTTTCTCTGTATGTGTGTTCAGAAAGAAAGGAATACATATATAGACTGTTTTAAATAGGGACAGGTAAATACATATATGCTCTACCTTCGTATTTACTTATGAGTGTGTATGTATGAGATTTACACAGCAATGTCAAAGAGCTACCGCAACAGTCAACAATGTGACTATGTCTCAAACAACTCAGATACTGAACTAAAATACTCAAACTAAAGGAATCCAAACTCTACATTTCCACTTAAATAACAATTAAAAATGCAAAACTCAACTGGTGGCAGTTACCAATGAGTGGGGACTATTGTTTTAACTGGAACGAACCCTCCCTTAGTGACTGATGATAAAAAGCGAATTTTAAGTAGTACTGAGATAGAACAACCTGACCAAAGAGGGCATCAAGGTAGCCAAAGAGTTCATGACAATACAGAAACATAGATAAGTATGTATGTGGAATTTTCCCAAGCTATCTATCTCAGAGTAGCATGCTTCATTAAATTCAAAGCTCAAGAATACATTAAAATATTAAAACTAAAAACAATGCCTTACAGGTTTAAATTGAATCTGGAGTCACTAGCTATAATTATGAAATTTACCATCTTCCTCTCAAGATGTTCTATCTACTGTTCAAAGAATTGAATTATCATTTTAAAGTGTGTTAATCTCATATACAAAGACCCAGGGGATGTTTCCAATTGAATCCTATGGTATCTGGAGAATCAGCAAGACTCACTATGTCAGAAGCCCAATCTCCCAGATGAATGGGAAACTTAACATCCTTCAGTATTGCTGCTAAGCAACGTATTACTCACAGCATTATGATGAAAGTGCAAAGACACTCTCTCATTCCCTACATCCCAGCAAAGCAAAAAATACATGTGAAGGAAGACCATGCTTTACAGGAAAGAGTTAGCTTATCAATGACTGAAAATAATCTGTTCCCACCCACCCAAAAAAATGGCATATGGCTTAGTAATATTTTGCCAAAGTGGAAAATTAGGGCTTGTCAGAAGAAGTGGATTGCCAGATTTGCACCCTGGCTCTCATTAGGTCTATAGCATAAAAGTGAAGAAGAACGCATCAACGTAGCCCAATGAGGAGAGGTAGACAGAAGACAGTGGCTGAACACCAGGCCTGTGGAGAGCATCACCATCATGCTCCAGCCTTGATGACATGTGGTTTTCTTTTGCATGCACTTTTCTTCTCTGTCTTGTTTTTACGTTGTTATTTTTTCGCACATCTGAAAAAGGTGTCCACATTTTCTCAAGAGCTTAAAGTTTCTATCAGAGGATGGATTTTCCCATATGCTATTGGGCAATAGTCTTAAAATATTTAAGCTATGATAAACAATGAGAATGTGTGTCTTGGTGTACACGGTACATATATTCAGATATCACAACCTCGGCTCTCTCCAAGTGTTTATTAGCCACCTCCCCTGCACTTGGCTCTGAGTTAGCATATTATTGCATGTGCTTGATATCTGAATTAGTTGTAGCCTGGAGTTAAGCATGCACACATTCCGGCCAAATGCCTTGTAACGGTAGAGAAGCTGGAATGCCCCATACATCGAGTGTAAATTTTCCCAAGGCATTTGGTAGAGATATCAACCTTTCAGGGCATCTTATTTTATGACGTATCTCAAAATTCTTGCATCAAACAGGAAACAACAAAAAATTAAGGACAAACCCTTAGTTCTGGAAATAATGTAATTGGAGCCATCCATCTCACCTCCATTTTCAAAAGCAGCAATGTCAGTCCTTGGTTTCCTATCCAGTGATGTTTTTGCCTCCCCCGCCCTTTCAAACAGGCTAAACTTTGTTGGAACTGTAAGACCATCTCCTAGGAAAGGGAAGAAAGAAAAAGTCACTCCAGTAACCAGTCCATTATAAATAATATTGCAATAGAATTCACAGTGACAGTTAAACTTAAAAATTAACGTACACACTATGATCTGGTGAATGGTACACAAGCACATTAAATTCAAGCTAATTTTGTGAATAACAAAAATGTAGAAGTTTTTTCTCCTATTTGGGTTGGTAACTAAATGGCAATTTGAGTTTTAACAATCTTACACCATTGCATGTTCATAATATGTTTAGTGTATTTGGTGTTTTACTCTAATGAATTTGAAATATTTAGTATCTATTTCTTCATGATTAATTTAGCAAACAGTGTTACAGCCTAAAAAATCCAAAGATACTTAATAATTAAATTATCCTCAAAGGATAGTTATTAAATTAGTCTCATGGTTTTTCATTGTATATTCCAGATAATCTACTTTGAAAATAAACCGTTGACTTAAAAAATGCAAAACACAAACAAAAAATAAAACAAACAAAAATGGTTGCCCAATGCAGCATGAGTTCCTAAATAGGATAATTTACCAAGAAGGAATAAATCCACTTTGTAGATACCAGTATCATTGCTGGAGAAATTTTTTGGAGGGGATCCAGAAATAATAACAATGTATTGAAGGAAATTTCCTGATTTTGAAATTTTTGCTATAGTTTTATAAGAATGAAGAACACCATATTGTCAACTTACTTTCAGCACTTCAGAAAATCATAGTGGAGGTGTTCCTAATTGCTCTAATAGTAATTAAAAACCCAGATGTAGTAAAATAGTAACATTTTCTGTCAATTTAAGTCACGGATTCTCAACCTATATGTTGAGACCTCTTTGGCACTGAATGATCCTTTCACAGGGCTTGCCTAAGATGGTCAGGAAATAGATCTTTACATTAAAATTACTAACAGGGACAAGATTAGTAATGAAGTAAAATAACTTTATTGTTACCACAATGTGAGAAACTGTATTAAAGGGTCTCACCTTTAGAAAGGTTGAGAACCACTGTTCTAAGTGTACAGAAAATACAAGAGTTAACTTTTGAAAGCAATTCAAAGCAATATTTACATTATTCAAATGCACATATCATCTGTCTTATAACCTTACATTTGTAATTTTGATCAGGAGGTGTGTCTTTTGTTTTTGTCTGATTGTTTTAAGGTTTCTCAAGTCTGGTTAGTACAAGCCCCGGCCGGCTCTACCTTCCGATGGTCTACTACTGCCACCTTCTGCCAAGCACTTGCTACATAGGGAAGGAAGGAGGTACAGATCTCTGTTCTGTATCCAACTGACCAACCTCAGCCTTTTCATCTCTTTTCTCTGTTGTCCTTTGTCTCTGATCGCTCCTCTCTCTGTGAGTCTTCCCTCCTTCCTGACCTCCAGAGAAGCAGGGAGCAGACTTCTACTGCTGCACTATGTACACTTAAGCTCACTCTAAAGACAGAAAACCCACATAAACTTATAACACCTGTGTTCTCTTTTCAAGCTCTTGCTTTTCCATAGATAATACAAATGCTCTTTGTCTTGCTTTTAAGGACAAGATGCTGAGCAGAAGCGCTCAGACCTGCTTAAAGGAAATGCATCATCAAAGGAGGAGTCTGTTACTTATACATCAAAATGGCCTTAACATTGCCTGGTACACACACACAAAAAAATGTTCATTCAACAGACAGACTGGCATTCTGCCATTAGCATCATTTTGTCACCTCACTTTTGTCCACTCTGATCTGGGTTCCCCTTCCCATTCAAAATAAAACATCGAGTTCTGCTCCTCTGAAAGATTTATCGATGAGGCAGAAAGGAAAATTATTTACAGAGTTCCTGTGTGGAGTGTGAAAGCTACCTGCATCTGTGAAGTCTGTTCATTTGGTGGGGTTCCTCTGGGGAAATATCATTACATTAATAGCATCCTTTTGTAGGAAATTTGGGTCATGCAGTAGAAAGCATCTTTCTCATTCACAAACTGGATGTATTATTTATCATTTTATCCCTGCTCTAGTGTACACCGCACTGAATAATTCAGCATCTATTCATTAAGTGTCTCTTGCATATCACTTTGAATATTGCCAGCTTGTTTCTTACCTTCTTGTAATTCACTGCCATTTTCCAAAGGTTTTTCTAACTCTTTCTCCACTGCAGGAGCTATGCTTTTTGATGCTGGGATGTCTGGAGGAGCATGGAATCTGTAGTATTCACCTAGACTCCCATGAGAAAAGACTGGTTAGCATGTGGCTCATATCAACCACTGGAAATTCCACAAAAGTGTGACTTCTTACCAGATTTATAACACATCTCCTTTATTGCTCTTTTCTCTTCAATTTCTTCAGGAGTCTTTGTCCATAAACTAGAAGCATCTATAGGATATATTTTTTTAATTAAATTAGCCCAAATCCAAATAATCTTAAAATTTATAAACCAGAGAGAAAAAAATCCCCCAATATTGTTTTTGTGTGTAGGTTGTTCTTTAATGTTTGAAATAAAAAGTACAATCTCTTTTTTCAAGATGCCTCCTTGTTTAGTATTTGAAAGAATCACTGAAGAGAAATGGTGTATTTTATGTTCTATATCCAGAAATGAGAGGCTGAAAGTACAGATGCTCTGAGATGCGGTGTGGTGGAGCATGTCAGCAGGAGAGAGTAATTGTATATGCCTGGC
Source organism: Grammomys surdaster (assembly GCF_004785775.1). Taxonomy (NCBI): domain Eukaryota; kingdom Metazoa; phylum Chordata; class Mammalia; order Rodentia; family Muridae; genus Grammomys; species Grammomys surdaster. The sequence goes on along the minus strand of NW_021605377.1, from coordinate 11,120,661 downwards.
CAAAAGAATGGTGAAGATTTCTGCAAATTCCCAAACACAGAAGTTGTAGCAGTGTGTACCCACAGAAAGATGCATCCCAGGGCAGAGACAAAGAAAATTTGTTTTTACAGGTGTTTATCTGAAGTTTATCCGTGCAGTGATGACATCGGAAAGGAAGGAAGGACCACAACACAGCACATGTGGGTCCTAATCTTGTCCATACTTCTCTAAGGAATATCAGGGATGAAGTAGATGGCAGGGCTTTATAAATTCCAAGCTACTCTCCGGATCATTAAAACTCTGCCATAGCCTGACCAATACAGATGCAGCTGCTCACAGCCAACCACAGGACTGAGCATAGGGACCCCAATGGAGGAGTTAGGGGAAGGACTGAAGGAGCTGAAGGGGTTTGCAACCCCATAGAAAGAACAACAGTATCAACCAACCAGAACCCCCAGAGCTCCCAAGGACTAAACTACCAACCAGAGTACACATGGAGAGACCTATGGCTCTGGTTGCATATGAAGGAGAGGATGGCCTTGTCAGACATCAACGGGAGGGGAGGCCCTTGGTCTTGTGAAAGCTCAGTGGCCCAGCATAGGGGGATGCTGGGGCTATGAGGCAGTAGTGGGTGGGTGAATGGGAGAGCACCCTCATAGAAGCAGGGAGATGGGATAGGGAGTTTGCAGAGGGAAACTGGAAACTGGGACCACATTTGAAATGTAAATAAATAAAATAACCAATTAAAAGGGGAAAATTCGGAGGAGTGAATGTTATGAGAAATAAATGTATGTATGTCAATGTCAGGGCAGTTGTCTCTTATGAGAGAGTTTGTACCTTTGTAAGTATAGGTACAAACGTAAATGTGAGATATGTCTCCTGATCACCATACAACAGAACCTCTCAGGACAATATATAGATCTCGAAAGAAAGCATGATCTGAATATATTGCATGTGAAACCTCTAATAGTTGAGGAGTATGTAGAAAATACTGAGAGTTTTGATATGTGTACTGCATCCAAGAAAGAGGGTACTAACCATTTGGTTCCTCTTCCTCTTCCTCCTCTTCTTCAAAGTTAGTTTTTAAAACTAATGGATGATGAATAGGTCTTGATACGTTCTCCATGGGTTTCAGAGGTTCCTGACTCTGGGTTGAGGGTGGGCTTCCTTCCTGACTTTCTTTCTGTAAGGTGGTATCTACAGAGAAAACCCAACATTTTAGTCTGTTCAACCACTATTGCTAATCCATTCAGTGACCACCCATTCTTTGTTATTTTTTCATTATTTGCTTTTTTTAAAAAAGATAGAAATGGTCCAATGTCTTCTGGATTCCATAGAATTACTATGCTCATAAATGCACAGTAGCTGTGGTTGCCTGAATAAGACCTGTTCAAAATCAAGTCTGTCAAGTTTCCAGTATGGAGAGGCTAGAGGTTCCCAAGGACCCTTCCCTAACTGAGGAACTATTGATGGTTAATGATTTCTAGAAAGATGGATGACTTTTTTTTTTATAAGTGTGAACCTTAGTAGGTTGATCACATTCCAGTGGATGGCCACACACACATGAGTACATGAATAATAGAAACTGGTCTTGATAAGTTATTTTAAAAATGAGTAGAAATGGGCTGGAGAGATGGTGGCTCAATGATTAAGAACATTGTCTCTTCTTCCAGAGGTCCTGAGTTCAAATCCCAGCAACCACATGGCAGCTCACAACCATCAGCTACAGTGTACTCATTAAATAAATAAATAAATAATAAAATAATAATAAATAAAATAAAAATAAATTTTTTAAAAAGGTGAGTAGAAATGTGAGAGATGGAGAGACAATTTGAGAGGAGCTGAGTATTGGCTGGTGAATATGACGCAGAAGGAGGGACTAACTACAGGAGGCAGCAGTTTGAGAAACCAGATAACTGACCACAGTTATCCGAAGGTCACAGTGCTGAAAGAGGCATTTATGGTTAAGGATAACTGAGTTATGGTTAAGTTCCACGCCTTCTGAGCCATCTGTAGAATTGCCATTAATACTGCATGCACGGAAAAGCAGGTTTTTTATAGCATTTACTTCCAACAGGCTTTTCCCATTACACAGCTTATCTTAACCATCTCGGTTAATTTACAATGGTAATGACGATGGTGGTAATATTGAATAATAGACATGAAGCTGATACATTTTGGAACCAACCCCATGGAACAGACACGGTTGCTGTATCATACAGATGAGACAACTGTGCCACAGGGAGTTGTCCAACATCATGTTGTCAAGTGTGTGTAGTAGGCTGAGGATTTTAACCCAGTGTAACACGTAACCCGTGATCTTCATCTTTTGCTAATTTTACTTCCAAAGTCTATGTCTGGCACTTCTGGACCAACAATAGCTTATGGAAAGACACCTCCAAGCCAAGATCAGGGGAAGGAAAACCTGCATCTGTGATCAGCATCAGCTCTGTCCTTAATCTCTTCTGTTATGTAAGCCCCAGATTTCTAGCGTTCGCTTAAATCCAATAAAATTGTGATTCTCTTCCTAAAGCTAGCAGTGGGGTGCAGTTGGCTCAGGTCAGCCTTTGAGGACTGAGTGTTAAATTTCATTGAATACGGGTATGTGAAACTCCACACCAACATGAAGAGAACCACAATCGACTCAGATTTGATAATTCACCTAGAGCATAGATGTGATCTACAGTGGCAGATCAGCTGATGAGGAATGACACCTCATCTTGGAAGAGTACAGCTGGTGATGTAGATAGCATCCTGCAGCAATATCTTACCTTCTTTAAATGTGCGATCTAGTAGGTCTCAATGCACCAAATGAAAGCTGAAAATACTTTTCACTGCTTGTCTTTTTCAATATCTAAGTTTTATCTTGTCTTGGCCCAAAAAACATCATTGTGTATCGGCTACATATGCTTTGTATTAACTTATCCATTATCAGCTGTGTCTCTTCATAATTTATACTATATCCATCTTGAATGTAAAAGTAGTTATATGTACTTAATGAAACAAAGGTAGGTATATTTTTTTCATAAATGTACATATGACAATCCAATGATCTAAGGTAAAAAGATTTAAGATTCTAGTTCTGATAGACATAGAACTTGATAGACTTTGCTACAAATATTGTAGCAATTATCAAGCCTGCCAAGAATCAATTTATATCTTCTAGAGTATTCAATATTTCTAAAATGAATAGGTAATATATTAGCGCAATATTTTTTAAAATTATTTTATTTATTTATATTCCAGTTGTTGCCCCCTCCCGGTCTCTCTCTCATAGTTCCTCATCTCGTTCCTACTCCCTTTTGACTTTGAAAGGGTGCTCCTGTCACCACCAGACTTCCCCCTTCCCTGAGTCCTCAAGTCTCTTGAGGATTAAGGGCAACAGATATATTTTTTAAAGCCTTTGATAGTTGGTATGTTTGGGACACAAAGGTTGATATGTTTAAATCTTTGGCTCCAGTGTGCTGGCATGAGGTGGTGACACTTTTAAGAAGGGAGGACAATGAGACGGAATAACATCATGAAACTGCCATTCTCGTGAACAGATTAATGCTCTCTCTTGCACAAGGGTCAGGTGTTCTGAGATTCATTCAGTTCCCATGAGTGGATTGTTTTAAACGTGGGGCTGGCATCTTCCCTTGTGGTATTTGCACCTGTACATTTCCTTGTACTTCTCTGCTATATTGTGATGTAGCTGAGAGACCATCACAGGGCATCTGTACTGTGTTGTTTAGACATGGGTCCACTAAATTTATAAGGCAGACCAACCCTTTTCTCTATATTCTAATCAGCCTCTGGTACTTTGTAACTCCAAACAGACTAAAACAACAGTTTACATAGTACCTAGACATTTAATTCTCTTTCTAGAGTATAGAACTGGGTCGGAGCCGAGGAAAACATTACATGAAGGAGTTTTGAGCTTAACATGATTAATTTCCAAGATTTCCCAGGGTAGAATTGTTGAGAGGTAATATTACAGCATTGTTAAGTTTACAACCTAGATTCTCAGTCTCCTGGAGCTTTTATCTATAAGGAAACATTAGAGAATAAATAGTGCACATAGCAAACAAGTTCTACTGCATCTGAGAAAGTCATGGGATGTAGCAAACAAGAAATAGAGGACAAGATTGGAGGACTGTACGGAAAAGGAGGCTACATTTTAATTATGGTGCTAATTAAAGGTGCTAATTAAAGGCAATATTTGATTTGGAGAAATAGCATAGATTGTCATAAAGATGTTGAGGAAAGGGCACGTCATGAAAAACCCTGCTGCAGGACTATACTAAGCTACTCTAGGAAAGGCAAGAAGGGGAACATACAGTTGAGGCAGGAGGCGAAGTACCTGGGTACCAGGGAGCTAAATGAGAGCATGATCAAATAACTCCCAGAATTCAACTTCTGTAGGACGCTGACCTCTCTGAATAAGATGAAAAGACACTGGAGGATTCTGAATAGAGGAGTAAAATCTTCTTGATCTAGGACTCTAGGTGCTGAGCTTTGAATAGACATGAACAGAGATAAAGCAATGAAATCAGGGGCTGCTGTGACAATACAGTTATGAGACAATAATAGTGGCTTGACCTATGGGAAGCCTGCACAGATGATGGGGAAGTCTGACTCTGGATGTTAGAATTATGTTTCTGCATGGATTAGATGTGGGAGACTGACAGAAGTTCCAGAGAGAGATTTAGATATACTAAGCAACTACAAGGATGGGCTGACCATCATGATGAGAACAGCTATGGGCTGAGCAGTTTGAGAAAGTATAGATTAAAATCATAATGTCAGTAGTAAGAATGTTAAGCGTGAAATGTTGGTTAGTCCAAAAAGTCAAGAGATAAAGAAGAAATTGAATCTAGACATCTAATAGCTGTGGGAAGGGAGAAATCTAGATCTGGAGTGGTTATATAAACTTCAGAGCATGAGTTACTGAAGCCATAAGCTTGGGACTAGAGAGACAACTCAGGGACATCTAAAACCATGTCCTGCACAACTATTCTGGCAAGAGTTCAGATCCTAGCACCCATATGCCAAGATGGAGTCTTGAGATGACTTGGAACTCTATTTCTTTAGGATCTAACATCTTCTTCTGGCCTCTACATTGACACAGGTAGGTGCATTCTAACACACACGTGGATTTACACTCACAAAGGCTTGCACAGAAATAAATAAAATAAATGAATAGAAAAGAATTACTAGTTAGAGGAAGGAAGGGGTACAAAAGTGAAGAGGGGGACAAGATAATAAAGAGGAGTGACAATGATCGTGTCCATGCGTGACAATATAGGCAAACCCATAGTTGTGGATAACTAGCATGTGGTAATAAACATTAAGAAATAAAAATAAGACTGTATAATATTACAAGACATGAGATAGAAAGACAGAGAGTCAATGACCGACTCCTTGGATACTATTCATGAGGAGTAACTGGCAAAGGTAAGTCACAAGAGATACAGAATGAAGCCATCTTAGACTAGGTTAAAATCCTCAGCCTGTCACACACACTTGATAACGTAAAGGTGGGAAACTCTCTGTGTCACAGTTATCTCATCTGTATGATACAGCAACAGTGTCTGTGCCATGGGGTTGCTCCCAAAATATATCAGCTTCACGTCTATCACTTAATATTGCCACCATTATCATCATCATTGTAAATTAACTGAGATGGTTAAGATAAGCTGTGATAAACAGATTAGGAAGTGTCTGAAAAACATTGGTTGCCAGGGAGACTCATGGAGAGGGTATTACAGGAATGATTAAGGAATTAAAAACATGCATGGGCTAGGGTGACAATAGAGCACACATATTTCATACTGAAATTACCAAGAATTAATAAAGTGGTTCTAATATGAGGACTCTGTGTTGCATATTGCTGAAAACAATGAGAGGACGTAGAAGGATGTAAGCAAAACCAAAAGACATGACACCAAGGAACAAAACCTTACAAATCATTAACACCAGATTCATGATGGATAGTGTTAGAAAGAAGTGTCAGAAATAGTCTGAAATTGACAGCAAGGACCAAGAAAAATCCCTTACCTCTCATCAGAGCTGGTGGTCTTTGAGATTTAGAGGAGAGAGAGTGTGGTGGGGGCAACCAAGAGTGAAGAGTCCTATAGGAGAGCTAGAGTCCTCAAAAGGAAGAACTTCTTACATAAAAGTGTGAAGATGAGAGGACAATTCAGAGACAGAACTGTGTCGACCAAGGAGAAGAATGAGCCAAAACAAAGGAAGCCCAGGCACGGACCACTTTAGAGCCTCTTGTGCTGACTGACATGAAAAGAAAAGCCAGCATGCTATTAGCTCTATTCAAAATATAAAACATGCAAGTGAATGTTGAGCCTGTGCTGGTTGCATAGTGTTGTGACTCTCTCTCTCTTTCAAAGATCCAGGACTATTTAATGACACTGGGCATCATCAGTCTACACATCCCTTTAGTATCTCATCATGAGCTGTAAAATGCTTAGGGAAAGGGGTCAGAGTCAGTGCATGGAATACAGATGTGATCCTGATGAAGGGAGGCTTACTCCAAGAATCAGGCTAAGCCATAATTCCTGTTGAAAAAGTTGATCTGTTCAGAAAGGCCAGTTCTATTTACAACACAGAAGAATAATCTGACCAACAACACTACAGCACTTAGTCCGGAGCTTATTTTAACAGTGGGGTGACCAATGATTGTCATTTACACAGGTGTCCTATCCAGCTCTGGTCTGAAAAGAGGAGTTTTGTTTCCTGCTAGTCTTAAAAGAGCTAATGAAATCAACTGGAATTAAACAACCAGATAAAAATAATGTACTGAGAATGTTTTCCATTGTATAAGAGTCATACTAATTTTAAACTAAAATTGGTCAAGGTAACCAATTACAAAGCTTCAGGATTTCCAGTAAATTATTTCTTAGTTTAACTCTTAATTCATATGTCTAAGCAACCAATCTACTGCACATCATCTATCTGTCTATCTATCTATCTATCTATCTATCTATCTATCTATCTATCTATCTATCTATCATTTTATTTTTGCTCCAGGCATTGCAAAGCAATGGTAAGAAAGTTGTGTTCCCCATCTCCAGATGCTTATATTCTAGTGAAGAAGAGAAAAATAATAAAAGCATTGCATATGCAATGTGTGTTATGAGGTCAAAAATTTCCAAAAGTATGTAATAAAAGGGCATAAGTTTTAGCAATCCACTTACTGAGGTTATATGAAACTAATCTTTCAATTCCCAAAGGACTAAGATTCTGTTAATATCTAGGACTATTCCACCAGAGAAATATGGTGAGCATAACAGAATCACCTTGCTACAGCATCAGAAAAACCTCAAAGAGACCAATTTCTCTAACACAGTTCCAATAAATATGAGGTCTTTTGTGTTATGTGAAGAATCTATCTATTCTAAGCTTCAACATGGAGTAGCCTTTTGGTATCACAGCAGATAGCTCCTCTGCTAGAACTGCGACACTTACCCCAGAGCATGTCTTTGCTCTCAGCACCTATGAGAGATTTCTGCACTTCCCACCTTGCATGCAAATGTGTCACCTCTGAGACCACACTATAATAATGTATATATCCAGTTATTACAGATATACTCACTGCTACTTGGTGGCAAAAATAATCCATTGATATTTCGGGGTTTGCTGTGGTAAAAGATACAACTGATTTTCACACAACCCAGAGGTTGGGTTTCCCAGAAGCATGAAATGCTGCAGTTTTGCTGAGAAAAGGAAGTGGAGAGAAATACATTTAGGTATTCAATAAATGCATGTTGAGGCAATGTGACAAGAACAGCTTCAATTACTGAGTTAAAATGATTGCATTTCCTACATTTTGCCACCTCTAAGCTTTGCTATTTAAAAAATAAAACAGTCTTTTTTTCCCCTACACATTTAGGTTGAGCAAAGTGAAAAACACTTAAAATTTTTGAAGGAGGAAGAACGACTAGAACGACTTCTCTATTTTGCTGTAAAGGTTTAATTCAACGATGAAGGAAGGAAGGTTGCTTAAAAGAAAATGATCAGTCATTTTACCTGCATTTCCATGTGTCTAAATCTGCAAAGTGGGTCTAAACATTTTCTCTCTCTCCATAATGAGCACACAGTGTCACTGCCAAGGGCTTCTTCACAGTGTCGGAATCGGCACTGGGAACCCTAAGAAACAAACAGTGCACAAGACACAATATATTAATGTTAGTGCTTAATAACAAAATACTAACGAAGTAAGGAATAAGGAGTCCATAAAATTGGAATCATGAAGACATACACTGTCAATACACATCTATAAAGACTAAATTGTAGCAACTTTGTCTCTCCTTAGTGAGAAAGTAGTAAGGAAAGGTACACAAGTTACTCTCAAAATGTTGCCCTTCCCATCCAGTTAGCCCACAGAATTTATTAAGAGCAAAGATGTAGGAATAGACACTACCCTGATACAATAACAGGGAAAGTTTATTTTTCTTTCTGGGGAAATTTTGGCAGCTATCTAAGAAGTACTAGCCAAGTTCTGCATGTGAAGACATTCTCTACCAACCACTAAGACGCACAGTCTGTGGAGATGCTGCAAGCTGTGTTAATACTGAGGAATTGGAACCTCAATTGTGTGATACTGTGAAATTTGAAGTAATTATATCACACATAACATAGATGTCCAACCAAAGTACATGTAGATTGTGTCAGTGGTCTACTATGACTTGATTTTTGGATTATACATTCTTTTGTGTATAAATCCACAGATGGAAGAACTGTAGGCCACTGTCTTGTAGATGGGAGAACTACAAACAATAGCCACATTCCATTACATTCTCCCTTCTTTGACATATAAGCTATGCCTTCTTTCTACTTCTTTCTTCACTTTCTTCTCCTTTCAAAGATGGAATTGGTACTCATGGGACAATGAGCTGTGAGTTTGGATTCAGACAACCTGGGATTTATCACCATGACTTCATTACTTGTTAACAATCACTCATCCTCTATTCATTTTTACACTTTAAAAAATAAAATAATATCCTATAACAGGATGTTGTACTAGCCTGTGAGATGTGAGGTAAACTGGTTTCTAAATTCTATCTAATACAATCTCATCCTATCTATCTATCTATCTATCTATCTATCTATCTATCTATCTATCATCCTTAGATGTTATTATTCATCAATCATTTGGGGAAAAAAAAACAGAGAAAGAGACAAAACTCTGTGCCGTTCTGAAACTAAAAAGTCTGTCATCTAAGATCTCTTTGGAAAGGTAACATGACAAATGTGGGTTGAGTTCTTGTGACCTATGAGTTAAACACTCCAGGTTTCTAGCAGAGATGAAAGATGCTTAACCAGATAGAACATCTAGTGTTCCTTGTTTTTTGTTTATTTTAGGTTCATTTGGGACATGAGGAACAAAAGAGTTCCTACACATTTGATTTTGTTAACATCCATTAATGCCTTTTCAGTTTTTCCACTTTACAAGCTTTTTAATTCGGTTGATTTATTTATATTATACTCTACCCCTCTTTACATGGTATTTAATTACTTTCTATTATTCAGACTTCTGATAGAAAAAATATAATAACAGTTTATTAATTTCAAATAAGGAAACAGATACTAAATGGTAGATAGTAACCTGAATTCAACTATTGGATTATGTATGACTGAAATCACATTCACCAAAATAATATGCTATATTACAAATATCATTATAGAGTGAACAGAATGAAGAATTTGAAATGAATAATATATGCAAAAATGTTATATGAAAACTAACATGGAATGGACATATATATATAAAATAAACATATCATAGTTTTAAATTAACCCAAATTTCCTCATATAAATTCAGGATATGAAAAATATACAGGCTTTTCCATCAGAGTTAAGGTATCTCTTTATTGCTGTCTCTCCCTTCATTCGACTAAAGAGCTTAAGCATGTGTACTGTAAGTTGTACAATATTTACCTTTATGCATGTGGAATTAACAAAGAAATAGCAGTCATTCCCAACTTCTGCCATTTTCAATCTCTTGCTGCTAATCCAATGATTGTTTTTATAAATATGTACAAATTGCAGGAACGCAAATATAAGAACTATCAGTGTGTAAGGGGGAAAACTTGTTCTTTTCCTCAGCCTTTCAGGCTATCAGTAGTATTCCTTTAAAACTGACCTCCTGTTGACAGTATAATTACACAATAGATAATTCTTAAATAAATTTAAATTAGAAGATACCTTCTCTAGCTTTGCAGAAACGTTGAAAGTGGTTACTAGTAATCACACAAACTCAAACTTCCAGAATTTTCCCCATTATTACATAATCCATTGTTTGGTCATCATAAATGACCTCATATGCAACTGTAGGCTACCTCACCTAAGTGGATTATTTCCCTTATCTAATATATATCAAATATACTATACTAAGCATTACTTGAAGATTTTATGCTGTGTTTTATATTCCAGTGTTCTGATTAAAGAAATGTAACTTCAAGTTTTCAAAATTAAAATTGGGTAAGTATTTTATAAGGAAGTTATTTCTATATGTGGTTTTGAAGTAGAACAAAGGTAAATTATATATATATATATATATATATATATATATATATATATATATATATCAAGAAAATAAGTACAATTGATTAACCGTGATACAATTGATTATGTACTTGGTGCTGTACACTGACTTAGGAAAAATCACATGCAGATTATCACATGCAGATTTCAGCACAGTAATAAACATACATGAAAATAAGTAGGAGTACCTATCTGTCCGGTGGCTTTATGGCATTTCCATTCATCCTTTTCATCCTTACAAGACAACTTGCGTCATCCAATAGCAAATGCTGTATTTCCACAGTGCTCGAAAGCTTGAAGAGTTTGTTGAAAACCATGCCAAGTCCTCTGATTTTCAGACCAAAACATTTCAATGAGCAGTCTTGAAAGTCTTCATCCTAGCATCCTAGATCCTATGGGTATCACAACCTAGTGTAGATGAGGACTAGTCATCACAGGGCACCTAGAGTTTAGAGACAACTGACCACACTGGTTCAAAGCATGGTTTGAAATTACTGCAAACTTTGGATTGAAATCTCAACTGATCAAGACACAGATTTCCACTTTAAGTAAAATGGTAAATTGCCATGAATTTTTTGAATCCATAGTATAGAGTATTAATCTTGGAATTAAAACTAAATTTAGAAGAAGGTAGTTCGCTTATAACGAAAGGGATTGAGGCAGTGTTAAGAGGATCAGATAAAGATTCTGCGAAGCACTTGAAAATGTTGATAAATACATAAACATAAGCCTTGCCTTTTGGTTTGCCCTTCTTCTCGTTAGCACTGCAACAGCAAAGTGCTCACCTGAACAGGCAAGTGGGAGCGACACCTCCAAGAAGGGAGGCTCATCTCATCTCCTCCAGATGAATTCCCTGATTAAGGGTGAAGTTTCACTAGTGTGCTTTCCAATACTGCTATCAAGCCGAGTTAAGTGATTTCACACAGGAAAAGATCTGAAATAGTGCTTTTTACCTCTTGACAACTGATGGCATGGCAAAACCAGCCCCCAAACACACACACAAAGTAAATAAATAATAAATAAATAAATAAATAAATAAATAAATAAATAAATTCCTTCATTGTGTAACTTTTGTTAGTCTAGAACACCCCAAACCCTTCACTTTCCTCTTTTAGTTTCTTTCCTTTTCTAATCACTTCTTTTTATTTCCCACTCTCACCCCACTTCCTTCCTGTTGCAGATTTCATTTTAGTCTTATACAGAAAGCTATGATTCTACTCGAGAGGATTTTTTGACTCCCTGTAATGAAAAGTGATAGGAAATTTGTCTTCAAACAACAGATCCAGAAATTCTGTCTTGTGCTGATCAAGATAGATTCACATGGAGTTTCTTCTTGGTGTGTGCTAGATTAATAACACATCAGAGAAGAAAGATAGTCCTTTTCAATTTATTATTCTGTAGTACTCCTCTAAGGACAGGGGTGGAGGTGGGGCTCTACCAGCTCTGTATGGGAATTAAGGGAAGCGAATGGCTGCTATCCATTAGAGACACAGTTTACATCTATAACCTGATCCTGTGATGTTTCTCTGCTGTGGACTCTTCTGTTTCTGTTGGAAGCATTTCTCCAGGCATTTAAGAAACCAATATATAGCTGTTGGTCCTTCCAGAGAGAGGCTTAGAGCAGGTAGAATGTTTTTTGGAAGATAATCTTTTCTAAGAAATGGCAGAATGTTGGATCTAGAATATTCTGTGGCAGTTTGGGAAATGACAGTTGAGAGCTTTAAAGGTCATTTAATTGTTTGAAACCCACAAGACAGGCTGTTGTTTAGGATTACTCTAGAGCCTCAAAGAAGGTACCAACACTTGACTTTAAAATGCTAAAAAGTTTCCAGTTTCAATACAAGAGAGCCAGAGACACATTGGTACTCTCTGCCTATACCAATCCCTTTGTTTTGTATAAAGTTGTGTGTGTTTAGGTATTTTTCTCTCCCTCTCTCCCTTCCTCCCTTCTGATTCAATAATCACAAAACTGTAAACTTGTTAGGAACATTTTATTCTTTGAGAATATACTGACATATACATACTTCCAAGTGAGACAAGGTTATTTGATTTTTTTTTCAAGAGCTAAGTAAGTAAAATGCTAGGCAGTAGGATATGTGCTGATTAAACATTTATAAAAATATTAATTGGAATTATAAAACAATAATAGAAACATAAATTGGCTTCTCCAACTACCTAAGATAGTAAGAGCAAAAATCTCCCTATGGTCTCAGGTTTCAATAAGATAGGTCTACTGCTAGAATATATTTTTTATTCAAGCAACAATTTTATTATTTCCTTCTAATGTCCTTTTAGACAGTAAATCAAATGAATCTGTTTCAAATCTTTTGTTGGATTCCCAAGATAAACTTGACAGAGCTTTTTGTTATTTCTATGTTTTTGGACTTTAAATTTTACTCTCATTGCAAAGGCTATCAAGAAACAAATTATACACTGTGTGCTGATTAATTCAAACAGAAACCCGGTTTTCTTAATTGTAAGGTTTGTTTCTTTTAATATTTTTCCTGGGAATTCAGGTTTTCTGTCTGAACATTACGAAATGTCTGAAAGTATTTTCTAAACTTCTCTGGGTTTCCAATCCCTTAAATTCGATAGAAAATAGGCAGGTAAGAGAGTTTCAGTAGAAACGTGCTAAATTGCATCCTAAAGTGACTCATCACTTATTATTTAACATTAATTCCCGAAAACATCATCGTTACTAAGTCGTGGCCAAGTACACAACATCGGGTAACGGTTCTTTTTTTTTTTTTTTTTTGATGTTTTAATTGGACATAAAAACATAGTGGAAATCACGCACGTGGAGGCGCATGCTCTGTAGCCTCACGGTCGCACTACAACTCCCAGAATGCACCGCGACTAGGCGGTCGCTTCCGGTAGTGAGTCTCCGCCTCTCGCCGGGGTGGACTTTGATGGTGCTGTTTTGGATCCTCTGGCTGGTGTTTGGATTCTCCCTGCTCCTAGCTGCAGATTTCCTCCGTCCGGGACCCAGCTCAGTGGAGACAGGTTGCGCGTGGGCACCATGAACCGTCTGGGCTCGGTGCAGCGGAAGATGCCGTGCGTGTTTGTGACGGAGGTGAAAGCTGAGCCTTCAGCCAAGCGGGAGCATCAGGTATCCGGTGGCGTGTGCTGCTGGACCGCTCCTCCAGTACAGAGCTGCTGCCCGGGAGCCCTGCGCGTTTTACCCGGGAGGTTTAGATGAAGTTCCCATTTTCCCAGATCTGCAGCTTCTTGTATCTTCTTAGTTGCAAGGAGTGTGGGCGAGTCCTTTTTAGATTGTACCCTCCCTGATCAGATGACTCAAACGTGTTCTAGCAGATTTGAAAATCTACATCCTAATCTTTCCTTGACAGCCTCGGAGTAATGAGATATCATGGCTGTCTAACGTAGAACTACTGTCAAAAGTCTGATGAGAAGGTATTGTTTACTTGTGTGCTAGGAGCCCATGGCAGTGTTGACAGCTAGCCTAACTAGGTCACGCAAATCAGACCTCGTGTACTTTCTTGTTTAATTTGAGATCTCATCCTAAGGTTTACTAGTCGTGTTGCTACTTGATTTTGCACATAGCAAGCCTTCAGTGAAAGTAAGATGATCGAAATATAGATAGCTTATGTCAGCGTGATTCTTTGAGGTGTAGCAAAGTTCTTAACCTCTCAACTCAGACAGTATCAGCATGTGCATCTGAAAAGACTTCCACTCTTTTCAATAGTACCGCTGTACCATTGGCCCTCTGGTCTTTTTTATTTTTAAATTAGCATACTAAGAAGTTTCCTTGTGGCATTTTCATAGTAATTTTGGTTGTCCCCTCTCCACTTCAACAAACTTCACAACCTCCCTGCAGGCTCCAGCTTGCAGCCCGCCTCCCCCGCACACACCCCCCCCACACACACACCATTACATCTTCCATTTTGGTGCTCTATTGCTCTCCCCTCACCTTTAGAGTCTGGCTGTTAACACACAGATGACCAGATAAATTTTGGGCTCCGTGCAAAGTGGGAGACTTCCTTCATTAACAGGGCTTCTTCTCTGACCTTGTCTGGGGAATTCTAACCCCCCAACATAAGCAGCCTCAAGTAGAGCACCCTTTCTAATGGTAAGAACCTGTTCATGCAGCACCTGAGATTCCTGAAATGCTTCCCCCTTCTAATGAGGCATTTTGGTACCCTAAACTCTCAGCCAATGACTTTTGCCCATCTACCCCCCCCCCCAAAAAAAAAACCATTATAAGCCTTGAACCACCCAAAGTAATCTTGCCTCTCTTAATAGTTGGTTCCAGTGTGGTTATTCATGGGGCTTCTGAACCTCCTTCTGAACCTCCTTCCCCTACTCAACCTCGGCTCATCATCTCTGTTCCTTTGTGGACTATATTAGCTGATGACCCAAGAGAGTGGGGAGACCCATATGTTAGCAACTTAGGATAAACTCCAGTCTTGCACATGCTAGGCAAATGCTTTCCTGTTGAGCTACATCCCTGTCCTGTAAGATGCTTTTAAAATCTGTGACTTGAATGCAGGTTTTATGCAGGTATGTAAGATCATCACAACAGACCAGAGATGACATGCTAAGAGAAGAGAAACGTGTTGTTTTATCATGCTGTTGAGAATAGACATGAAGAGAGTGTATTCATGAAGCATTTTGACTTTGGCTTTTTAAAGAAATTGTCAATTTTAGGAACTGCTGGGTCTTGGGGTTTTGTTTTATTTTAAGGGAGGGGAAGGGACATTGAACGGAAGACTAGAATTATCCCAAAAAGTTCTTAGTGATGCATATCTTTGTGGCGTCTTTATGATGAGCTCACATCTTGTTCATATGTGTGTGTGTACATATATTTAACATGTTTCTATGGCAAGTATGTGGATTTCAGCTTTGCAAGAAAGTCTTAAAAACTTAAAATAGGAGCTACCTTTTTCTCATTTTTTGAAAATGTGGCCTGAGACAGGCCATCTCTCCTAGACTCCCACTACAACTAAGAACCAAGTGTGATTTGAATAACTAAATTTTGTAATTATTTCATTATATTTCATGACTCCAAGACTTAATTTTGGAGTATGGGGAATCTCCATTGGTGAATACACAGGTTGAACCAGAACAGCCTCTAGAATTACAAAAGCACATGATCTAATTTTACCTGCACTTCGTTCTAAACACACCTAAACACACGTGCTGGGACTTGCATTCTTCGGAGAATGTCCTGACTGTGGGCCTTTTCTTCCCATCCATCAGATCTGCTCAGATGTTCCTCCATAGAGTACTCCCTGTGGCATTTTCCTATCCCATCTCTTTGGTACTTCTCAGTGTTGTAGCTCACTAAAGCAGAACACTTCTTTATCCTTCTCTGTATTCCCATGTCAAGAATAGTGTTTACTGTAGTTAATGCATAGTCACAAAGAATGGGATTGTTCCTCTTGAACCTGTGCTGAAGATGCGTGTTTCCTGGCTTCATTGTGGTGACTGAGAAGCATGTAGATACTCAACAGTCTGTATAGAAGTTGAATTTTACTGTGACCACATTAAAAAAGGGTAGGTGAGCTGGGGTGCTAGGACAGGAGGGGAATCCCAGAAGTAGAGGCTAAAGCAAAAAGGTCAGGACATCAAGGGCAGTCTGGGCGCCAGAGTGACACAGGCCTAAAAACAAACATACAAACAAAAACAAACAAAAAACAAAACCAAATCAAACAAAAAAGCAAATAATTCAGGAAACTTAATAAATTACTTTTCTTACAGAATAGAAAGCAGGCAGACCTTTAGAACTGATGAAATTAGGCACAGTTCAGATGAACCTTTGTGTGAAGGCAGAGGCTGTGTATCTTACATCAGTTTTTTTTTTCCCCTCTTTCTCTTCTTTTAAGCCATTTAAAGTTTTGGCAACTGAAACTCTAAGTGAAAAGGCGTTAGACGCAGATGTGTACAATGCGGTTGCAACAGAAAAAGTGGATGGAACATGTTGCTACGTTACTAACTACAAAGGTAAAAATCCATCTGTCATGTTTACTAAAAGTACTGCACCAACTGAGATGGATATTGACTCTTAACTCTTGAAAACCTGTCATAGTGAGTAAAAAAATCAGTGATTACGCTTCCTTGGGGAAAGAAAAGACATTTGACTAACATTCACCTGATACCATGAAAGGCCAGGTAGCCCAATAAAGAGGTGTCACATAGTCCCTCATTTGCATAATCTGTATCAGTAATGAGGAAACTGAGTCTTAGTCTGGTTCAGTAATGTCTAAAGCATTCAGTTACTGAATGGTTGCACAGTAATGGAACCTGGCTTTGTCACCTCGAGAGCTTGTTGTCACTGCATCGTCACAGTGCTGTGTCCGGTGCTTTCATTCCCACTGGCCAAGGCTCTGATCAGGTCCATACTTTAGAAAGTTCACAGTGATGATATTAGGGAGAGCCATTATTTGTAGTTACTAACAGATGGGATGGTGGGATTAACTCTCAGTTCCCAGGACAACAATAGGTAGATGAGCTAGATGTCATTCCTTGGTGTCAAGGAATGTTCTGAAATGCACTTTGAAAACCTTTTCAACTGTGATAAGATACACATAAAGATTTGCCATCATAACTGGACTTTAAAATGGTGTGTAACACTGGCATCAAAGACATTCACATGGTCATACCGTCACCGCCATTCACCTCCAGAGTACGTCGTCTTCTAGAACTATAACTGCTTCCTGGGAACTCCCTTATCCACCTCCCCTCGCCACACAGCCCAGCCCCCAGCCTCTTAGCCCAAACTACTTTGTCTCTTAATTTGACTATAGGTAACACATGTAAATGGTCTCTTTGTGGCTGGCTTACTTTCTTAGTACAGTATTTTACCCTATTGGAATATATCACATGTCAGATCATATACATTTTTAAGATTGCTTAATATATACATAGCACATTTTGTTCACTTCAGTCTCTGATGGGCATGTGGATTGCTCCAATCTTTAAGCCATTGTGGAAAATAAAACTAACAATGCTAGATTACTCTCCTTCTGATTTGGGGGGTGTGAACCTAAACATGGCATTACTGGATCAAATGTTAATTTTGTACCCATCATTCATTTTCCATAATAGTCACATTCAAAGTTCTTGCTTCTAGATATTCCAATTTTTCTATATCCCTACTAGGACTGTCATTATTATTGGCGATAGTAGCCATACTAATGACACTAGGTGAAGTACAGTTTTGCATGTTCACCAGTAAAAAAGACAAGAGGTTTATTCAACCAGAAACAATATCATTTTGATCTAGTTCTTTATCTTATGTATATGGATAGCTAGTAGTAGTATTGTCATTGACAGTTTTTATGAAACTCCGATTTATATGTTTGAGTAAGCTCTAGCGGGCTCGTATTTCATATTCGTGATGCACATTGACGGGAGCAGTTAGTGTTGGAGCGTTACTGCTCTGGAACGCGCACAGGACGGAGATGAAGAAATACATAAGAAAACGAGGATATCAGAAGTAAGACTAGCGCAGAGCTGAGCAGCACGTCTGGAAATGCCACGGGAAATCTGTATTTTATCCTGCTTTTGTCCTGTAGGACACATTTTTCTCAGAGTAGGAACCACTGATGTGATCAGGTAACACCTCAGAATCAGGAAGTATTCAGAATCTGGTTTTGCTTGTTACAAAAACATCTTCCAGCTACATAAGCAGTGGCAACAGCAAGCTAGGCAGAAGTCTCAATGAAATCAGGTGCCTTCAGACTATTACACCCGGATTACAAAACAACCCCCCTCGTCAGTGTATGTAATGAATTAAGCCCATATTGTAGGGTAATATTCAGGGCATGTGTTAACACAATCACCTGGCTATGCTCCCTCATACCAGGGAACATTCTGATCAAAGAGTCATGCAGTTTTGTCACCCTCTTTATTTAACAAAGGAAGTTTAACATCATACTGGGATGATGCCTTAGTGCTACACATCACAGATTCTATTTCTTTTGTCTTTCAAGGATGTTGGATGTCTTACTGTAAAGATGACTGGCTTGTTTGTTTGCTTGTGGTTTCTTTTACTTTGAAATGTCTTTCAAGACAAACTTTGTTGCCTTTTATTACTATATTTTTAGGTCAGCCATACCTTTGGGCTCGACTAGACAGAAAACCAAACAAGCAAGCTGACAAAAGATTTAAAAAATTTCTACATTCAAAAGAAAGTGCAAAAGGTTAGTGGGTTTTTCTTTAAACTTTTCAGATTTAAAATGTTGAAACTTGTTGTTTATTGCTATGGTTCTTCTATGTATATCCATCTTGAATTTCCATCTATGGGAAAAATAATTTCATATATGATAAATATATAATATATATGATAAATATATATTAGTAATAAAAAATTGACATAGTGCTCTGACAGAGACAGTCTGGTGGGCATACACACATGAATAATGAAAAACAATCTATGCTGTTTAAACATACAGTATTACCTGAGATACATTTTCGTTTTGTTTATATGAGAAAAATATTTTTCTAAGTTGTTATAAATATGAAGATTTTTTTATTATTGCATTGATGACTATATTATACACATTCATTACCTATACTGATCCATATATATAACTTATAAAGTACTAAGTAGCAAACACATTAAAACTCATAAATCCTCACAGAATATTGGCTACTTTAGACGACAGTGTGTATACGTGGTATTGTATTGAAAGTTGAATATTTACAGTGTTAGTTCCCTAATTTGGAAGGCAGTTACATGGCAGTGATAATAGAACTAACCACATCTGAAATTGATGGATTTGTTATTTCCACTTTGCGTCGGCTTTGTATTTTGTGTCTTAAAGCATACACATAAAGTGTAATGATTCCTTTTAGAGTTTCATTGGAACACGGAGGAAGACTTCAAGCCTGTCCCAGAGTGCTGGATACCAGCAAAGGAAATAGAAAAACAAAATGGGAAGCCGGTACCCGATGAAAACGGACACATTCCTGGTATCACACAATCTCCTCCCAAGTGTGTTTTGTGTTTAGTGTAAGAGACAAACAAAAAAGGTCCAATCAGGAACTTGTTTTAATCTAGCTCTTCAGTTTATTTATATTTATAGTGTAAGATTTCTGAATGAAGTTCACTGAAAAGTCTAACAGTTTATATTAAAAATAAAGGAGGGGATACTTTTAGTTTGAATCTTTCTAAAGGATGAGCATATTTTATCAGATTTTGGTTAGAGTAACTTGTTTCTTTATTTGCAGCAAATTTTACGTATTGAGGACACTTATTCTAGCAATAAGAGTAAAAAACAGTAACAACACATAGGAAATCAACAAACTTTTGAGCATGATTGGAACAATGGTATATGCTGTGGAACACCTATGGTATCTATTTGTTATCTTTGACACTAGAGAGAAACCCACTTTATTAAATGAAAAAAGTTTTGACAATACTAGGCAGTTAGAATGCTAAAGCTTTTTTAAAAGAAGAAAGAAAAAAGTTTAATCCTGCCTCAGGATAGTGTTCAATTGCTCCTGAACCAAGACGAGTTTTTTGAAGAATATGTTTAATTCATGTTCATATTCAACAGGATAAACAAATGAATACTTTGTGATTATAACAAAAATAGTGGAACTGTTCACTTCCTCAGATTTTCAATGTCTGTATAAGGGAATCTAGACAAGCAGGAATGTTGATAACCCCTCAAAAAAGGTCTGTATCATTTAATAGGACCAACGTGAAAAGGATACTTTTTTCTTGAACAGGCTGGGTACCAGTAGAAAAGAGCAGCAAGCAATATTGTTGGCACTCGTCTGTAGTGAATTATGAGTCTGGGATTGCCCTGGTACTGAGGCACCATCCTGACGATCCCGGAGTTTTGGAAATCAGTGCGGTTCCTCTGTCAGATCTTTTAGAGCAAACCTTGGAGCTGATAGGAACGAATATCAATGGAAACCCATACGGTAAGTGAAGGTGTTCATTATAAAGAGAAGTCCTAACGTCAAGCCGAGAAACATACTGAGGAAGGAACTAACACATTGGTGTCCATTTGCTAGGAGCACATCCGTTTCTGCAAATCTTATGTTCATGGGAAAATTTATACATGACTAATCATTTGGGTTTATTAATGAACAAGGCTGATTTGATCCTATGATCTTTCGCTGTGATAGCTTTATAAACTGTGCATGAAAAGGAATCACTGAGATGCAGCTTTTCATTGCTTTACAGATTTTAGGTGAGTTAGCTGGGTGAAATTGCACTGTTCCCTGTTAGGTCATTAATAAATACAGGTAAGAGTATGAATTGGCATCATACTGTATAAAGCCTCGCTTGGAATGTATACCATAATGAATTGAGTCAGTCAGTGGCACCCTGGAGTACAGAGTTGAAAGGAGAGTCATAAATTAAAGACACTAAAGCTGTACTAACAATTCTACAGAGATCAAAAGCAGATTGAAGGTATGGATGTGGTCCAGTCGGTAAGAGTTTGGATCCCTAACACCCATGTTAAGAGCTGGGCACAGTGGTGCCTGCCTGTAGTTCAGGAGCCACAGGGGTATACATAAGAGGCTCCCTGGGCCTTGCAGGGGATGCAGTATAGCCTAGCCACTGAGCTTCAGGTACAGCAAGACATCCTTTTTCAAAATAGAAGGTAGGAAGCAATTGAAGATACCCAGTACTGACCTACTGTCTCCACAGTGCAGGCTGCAAACGCACACACACCATTACTCCACAGAAACATGTATGCAGACACAAATTTAAATAGGTTTAGGTGATGGATATTAAACTTATATACAGGATCAAAGATGGCATTTGGTATAAATGCCACAGAATAAAAGCAGAGTGTAACTAATGATATAACACATGGTAACAATTTTTTTTTTTCTGTAAAAAATGTTTGTTAGCCAATCTTTTAAGCTGTTTTAGCCGTATCTTTGAAATGGGCTATCAGTAGTACTTACATGAATATAGAAGGCTGCATTCCAGTGAAACTACTTACCATAGGTGTCTGTCTGGCCTTTGTCCACAGCTCAGTGCCCCAACTCCCAGTGTAGAGAGTACATGAAAGTGGAATTTAGAGTTGATGGAAGAAGTACCACACTTGGGTGAGAAAAGAACTTAATGTACTTAGGATTATTCTCTACACAAAATCAAACCTGTTGTTAGAATTATTCCTAGATGTTTAGACATTTAAACACTTGGTGAGATCTATTTTCTCATTCCTTCTGAAAAGAATGTGACTGAGAAAGGTTTTTTTTGTTTTTGTTTTCATTTTTTTTTTTTTTAAACTTTACCATTTAGGTCTGGGAAGCAAAAAATACCCATTACATTTTCTTACCCCACATGGAGCATTCCAAGTCAGAAATCTGCCTACACTGAAACACAATGACCTGCTGTCCTGGTTTGAAGACTGCAGAGAGGGTCAAATTGAAGGGATTGTGTGGCATTGCGGTGATGGCTGTTTAATTAAGGTAATGACAAAAAAAACACCTTAAATTAGTTCTTAAAGATGTGACACTCAGTTTCTTTGTCCAGACTGTATTAATTCTGGCATGTAGTTAGAATATTTCTCTCTTTTAATATGCCACCAGGCTAAAACAGAGTCACGTTTATGGGACGTGTCAGACTGACTACGTACTGATGGAGATGTTTGGCCAGGCATTGTCTATATACCAGATGTGCTTTGGAGTTAAAGTGATAACACATTCCCTCCTGGGAATTCATGGAGCCCATTGGGTTCTCTGAGACATGCTGTGCCTAGCATAACGCAGCACTTCCCAAATTAACTTATTAGAAAATTTGTTGATTAGAAAAGTATCTAGTGGCACGTTACACAGAATGAATTCCTGTACCCTTTGTGCCCTGTCCCATGGACTTGTCTATCTGATTTCTCACTGGTATATGAAATTCATAATGTTCAAATCTGACTCTTCCCATTCCCATCCCTACATCCGTCACTGAAATCAGAAGCCTGTGTTCACTGTTTAGGTCCTCTTGCTGTTACTTCATATGTCTAGTTACCAGTTCTATAAAGGCCTCATCTATTGAATCTCTTCTTTATATTCAACTAGGTGCTAAGTTTAATTTAGGCCAGAATGCAGTTCAATGGCGTGAATTACTCTGTTGCCCCTAAAACACTCATCTTTCACCTCTACCCTGATTGTGTTCATTCTGCACAGCTGACTTAGTCCTGCCTACATAATGCTGTTCAGGACTTGCCATGACACAGCCCCTTCTTAACGCCCCATCACCGTTTTCCACAACCATCTGAGAACACACGTTGTCTGGTTGTTGTGTGACTGCTTAGTTCTAGGGAGATACTGTGCCCACTTACCACAGTAAGGTACTGAGGACAGACCCAGTAGTGACTTTATTGGGGTTACTTACAGGAATATGGGGAAGGAGCTGCTTACAAGGAACATGGCGGACCCAAAGGCTGCGGCATCAGTAAAAAGCCCTCCCAACTTGGATGACTCACAAACGCAGCATCCTGGGCACTCCCTGCACATTTTGCAGGCAGCTCCCAGCTCCTTTGGTGGGAGGAGACACTTCTCTCCAGCAATTGTTAGTGCTCCTGTAATCTTGCAGAAAGTTTTGGGAATCTTGACAGTTTTAGGGATCTCCCTGAGACTTGTGAAGTTTGTTTACTTCCTGGGTCTTGAAGAGGCTCCACCTAGATGGGATGTTTATGTGGAGAAAACAGCTACCCAGCAATGTCCTAAGGAACTGTGATCTCAGACTGTAGTCATCAACAGACTATATTCATTAAGTTTTTAAGGAGCAGCTCCTGATTTGGTCACTGGGATTTTTCAGGTATTGGCAGAGTTAACACAGTATTGCTCTGCCTTCAGGAAGCTTATATTCAAATGGGGAAGACACACAGCACTGTGTCCACAGAACAGCTGTGACATTTAATTCAAATAAGGAAAAGGTGGACCCTTACATTGTACCTGAAATTAAGCATTTACAAATAAGTTACAATGTTATTTACAGACTAAAGCTAATACCATCATTTTTTTCTCCTTACAGGTCCACCGCCACCATCTTGGTTTATGCTGGCCACTTCCAGATACTTACATGAATTCCAAACCAGTTATTATTAACATGAACCTGAACAAATATGACTGTGCTTTTGATAACCAGTCTTTGTTTAATCAGTTTTCAAAAATAGATAAACAGAAATTTGATAGGCTCAAAGATATAATACTTGGTGTATAAAATGGAAATCATAGTTGGGATTATTGTGATTTTCTAATATTGAACAGTTTGCCATGTTTACAGAGGTTAAAACCTTCAATTTAATTTTGCTAGCTGTTTGGCAAAACATATGTCAACTTCTAAACATGTTTCTAGGTATTTATAGAAACCATTGTTAGGATTTGAATATCTTAACACAAAAAAGTATAAAATAATCAACTTTAAATAATAAAATTATTATAAACATACCTTTATGCTTTTTGAAAATTTAAGATATTATGAAAATAGGAATATTTATCATAGCTCATTATGCATTGTATAGTCATAAATTATTGATGTCTTCAAAAATATACTTTTCTAACAAGTTAAAACTAAATGTGATTTTATTTTTAAGCAAAAAAATACAATATTTTGAGATGTAAATTCTGTAATTCAGAGACTGCTTGATTTCCAGCTGAAACTTTTTAACTCATAAAATAGTTTTAAATTTACAGGTAAACGAGGCCATTAATAAATAGGGAAACTATTAGGACTTTCTCCATCTTCCTGCTGTTCAGAAGCAGCAAGAGGGCTAGGCAATTCAAAGCCAAACTGTTCCGAAAGTTTTTTTAACTTCTCTTCTAATAGGATATTCTTTTTCACTTCTTCCTTATAATTGTACTTCAGGTCTTCAATTTCTTCAAAGAATGAAGGATCAAAATTTCCCAGTTCTTTTTTCAGCTTTTTAATTTCCTCCTAAAAGTCACATACAGGATACATGGTTTTGGTTTAAAATTTAGGTTTAATTATAAACATAAAAACTCAAAATCTTAAATATAAATATTTTTCTTTATACTTTACTGTTTAAGGTTCCATTGTACCATGTGAATAATGTACAAGCTGCCATCTTTGGCTAAATTTTAAGGTTGAATCTTTAAACTGCCTCAGATATTCTCAGGCAAGTGAAAGGAACTTTGCTTTTTCCAACATTTAAGAGTTTTCAGTATTTTTAATGTTCTGATTTTTTATCTTTTGTATCTAATATTCATGATCATGGAAACGCTGGGATTGTAGAAGTTCAGCAGCTGCTGAAGGAGAGTGAATGCTCATGGCATTTACACTAATCAGTGATGAGCAGCCAGTGCTCACTTCCAGAACACTCTGTTTCTGGAGTCTTAAGGGAGAGAACAGAAATGATTTAAGGGAAAGATCCCTGAAAATAATTTCAAAAGATACTTAGAAAACACTTTTTCCACCATGACTCACAAATTAAGAAAATAGTTTAAAAAAATGCTATTAAAAGATGTGCATTGGTTACAATTTAAAAATAAATTTATTCTCTAGTCCTGTTTGTCTGATTTTTTGCTGTTGATAGTTGTTTAATAAAAAGTTGTCATGAGTCAAATAATAGTATAGTAAGTGTGAAATAAATCCATGAGGTTTTAGGCACATACTTAAAGATGGTGATCATAAAAAATTGTTTCCCAAAGCTGTTTTCATAAAACACTGAGCATACTAAAGTTAGATACAAATAAGAATTACCTTCAAATGTTGCTTTTCTAGCTCCGACTTTCTGAGCTGTGTCTCCTTGACATTTATCTTTTCCTTTAGTTGATCAGAATCTGCCAAAATAGTCAGAAAAATTATGACTTATGTTTTTCTTTACTGTGAGTGAGATAAAGATAGAGGATTTGTTTCAGAATAATCAGGAAACCTGAATCCTAAGGTCTGGCGTCATCTGGCACTGTATGGTGGGAAAACTTCTCATGCAAACTGTATGCTACCACTAGTAGGTATGGTCATAACACAGCAAGCAAGCAGGTGTAGCTGCTAGGTATCAGAAATGTGGACTATTCTTTTTTTATATGGGAGAAATTCTTATTTTTGAGAGAAAAATCTTGCATCCAGTAAATTTGTTAGGTATTAAATATACAGGCAAAGAGCTAAAAAAGTAAGCCGGCCATTTATGCCTTCACACCAAATAGCTTTGGCTACTGCATATAAGTTTTTTTTACACTATATGCAAAATATCTAAGACTAGGTATGTGGCACAGATGAAGGAGTGCAGGAGGAATCAGCTGCTGTCACATAGCACAAAGTTAAGAAATAGTGTTATGTCATCTATGCAATCTTTGAAAGGTAAAGAGTTTTGTTTTAATGTTCAAGTTTGATGAAATAATGAAGTTTTCATGATAAGGAGAAGAAGTGTATTGGAGTGCTCTGGGGTGGTCTTCTATAACTCAGATACAGGACAAACAAACAAGGTTTCTAATCAAACAACAATGCATTTTCCTTTTGGAGGCAAAAAAAAAAAAAGTTCCCTTTCTATTTTTATGTCATATCTCATGTAAATCTCAATTCTACAGATGAAGAAAAGAAACTATTTGTCTTCCTGAGACTGGCCTATATTATTGAACAAGATGATTTGTAGTCACATTTTCCTACAGATAATTTTTATGACTAAATTAAACTGTCATATATATACACATGCACCACATTTTATCAGTGCATCTACTGATGGACACAGTGGCTGATTCTATTACCTGTCTACTTCGAGTAGTGCCCCAGTAACATGATCAGTATTCATATATTTATTAGCTTGAGCATAGCCACTGAGATCTTATACACACTGTTGATGAAATACTGCATGAAGAAAATATGTATGTATATGTCTTCCTTAAGACATATGCAATATAAGGGCTTGGGATTGGACAAATTAGAGAACTTCCTAACAAATCAACAAATCTTTGGTACTACTTTAAGAGCACACCAAACTAGCAGTCACACGTCACTTCCAGGTGGATGAATCTTGGCTTCAGTTATCAAGAAGCACAGTAGCACAGGGGTTAAGACCAGGCATGGCAAGGAGTTCTGAACATTCGTAGAATTAATGCTTGGCCTTTCTATGCCACTTCCCATTTGTCTCTATCTTGAGGATAGGTTATTAATCATTTATCAAGAATAAAATAAGGACAACAATACTGATCCTATAACATTCTAAGAAAAAAGTAAAAAAGCCCTAAGCATAGTGCCTGGCACAAATCATATCACACATTAACACAAAGGAGCATCAGGACTCTAGGAGCTCTATGAATAGTTTGAAATGATTCAGAATATAAAACTGGTATAATCCTGTGGGGTGGAACATGACACTTCAACTATCAGATAATGGACAGCATAGTTAAGTTAGGCGGTACAGTGCATTTATGCCAGAAGCTATAGAACTATGCTAAGCATCTACCCTGAGGTAAACTGCTCACTGGTATCCATTCACTAGCATACTATGGAATTATTAGAGACATGAATGATGTATAGATCTTAAGAGGTCTCCGTAGTAAGTTAAGGGTAGCTGGAATTATAGTGTGTGCATCCAGAAAAAAATATACAAAATTCAATATACATATAAGGTCTATTCCCTTTTTAAAAGTGATATCCTATAAACTTGGTAGAAAACAATTAGCAAATGGATCACAGGAGAAATGAAAATATATTCATAAATATACATGCTCAAATTGTCATCTTAGATTCTACAAACAACTCATCCTCATATTTTCTTTAGTTTCAAAAGAAAATGTTCAGTGGTCTTAACCCACTGAGGTTGTCCCATTAAAAGTGTCAGAGCTAGGATTCAATCTCTAACTGGGTATACAGGTACCCAGTTCGCCAACCCAGATCACTTCTATATTAAAACTGAATGTCAAGCACTAACTTGTTATCCCTGGGATGGAGATATATACATATGCATATACATAGACATAGACACATACACATACATAGTGATGAACAGATCTGCAAATAAATAAGAACAACTGTATTCTGTATGTGAGCACACATACAAAAAATGTTTCATATGTAATTATGTTTTATACAGGGGAATGACTGCTAACTTCTGAATAGGAACAGAAGTGAACAAAAAGTACATAT
Organism: Grammomys surdaster; assembly: GCF_004785775.1. Classification (NCBI taxonomy): domain Eukaryota; kingdom Metazoa; phylum Chordata; class Mammalia; order Rodentia; family Muridae; genus Grammomys; species Grammomys surdaster. Next base: position 11,093,105 of record NW_021605377.1, on the reverse strand, counting down.
TTATTTTATAACAAAAAAATACAAGTATTTTTTAAAACTACTAACCTAACATTAAGAGAACAATTAGTAACATTTAGAAGAAAATGTTCATAGGAACTGAAGGAAGTATACTTAGACACTAGAGGCAAACAGCAGCATTCATTGCTTGGTAACATGCTATGATTAAGTTTGTAACACCTAGCTGGATTAAAAAGAGAAAAACTTAGGTCACTTAGTAGAATAAGCAATTCAAAGTGATAAATGGGAATATTTTCAGAGCCTGCGTGTGGGGCTATTCAGAACATTCAGAACATTTAGAACAGCTCTGAATGCTCCTATCAGGTATTTGACACTAATGATCAGAAATACTAAATATACACACTAAATCAAAAATTTGGGATCATCAATAAGTTTTATGAAATACATTACCAAGTGTGCTACTTTCAGCTCCAGTTTGGTCCTTGTTAATTTCTATCTGCTGGATTAATTCTGCCTTTTCTTTATCCAGCTGATTATTGGCTAATCTAGAATACAATGAAGCATGTTAGAAAAACAAACAATAGGTGCTACTCTCTATGTAGCCAACTCATATAGAGTAGTGGTAAATGGTACTCAGATCAGGTTTCTGGTGGCCTGTGCTGGTTACCATATCCTGAAGAGCTGGCATAGCATTATCAAGGTAAACAGGTTTCAATGCTGCCAATTACCAAACAACACAAAATCTAAATTTTTACTATCAGTCCTGATACTATTTTCAAGAGTAGTTTTCTTACAATGAAAGGAGACGAAATTCCTAGAAGCATAGAATTACTTCTTTCTCTTTCATTAAGATTTGCTTCTGGAATGCTCAGGTTGAATGCTATGCTGCTAGAAACATTTAAACTAGGTTACACTATGAAAACACTATTATTGGGATCTCCCTGCCCCCACCCCTCTCTGTTTCCAGACACAGGACAAAATAATCATAAACGTGGGAAAACCATAGTCTTTAAGGATAGCAAGTCTGGCTATATAAAATAATTTTATAAAAATAAATAAGTGGTCAGGTGGCTCAGTGGATAAGGATGTATGCCCTGAAGCTGATGGCCTGATTTAAATTCTTGGAATGAGAGAACCAACTCCTACAAGTTGTTCTCTGACCTTCCTTAGCACATGGCATGCACATTCCCCCTAACCCCTTCATGCAGCATGCACAAGTGTGTGTGCGTGCACACACGCGCGTGCGCACACACACACACACACACACACACAGACACACACCCTGGAAAGCATTTTAAGTAGTCAAACATCATATATGTACCTAAGAAGCTGGAGCTCTCGTAGAAGCTCTTGCTCTGTCTCCGCACCTTCAGGAACACTTTTGAGGATCTCAATCTTTAAGCAGAACAGAAAATTAGAAGATAAAGTTCATCATGGAAATAAGGTGTTTTAAAGAGATGAGATTTAATAAAGTATAAGATTTGGGTTTTGAGAGGCATGAAATAACCACAGTTCTGTGTTCTAGTCTATGCATTCAAGTCATCAGTTCTTGAGCAATGCACTACTGCATGCCCAGGTATGTCCTAGGTAATGAGGACACAGCATAGGGAAGAGCTGGAATCTCCTACAGACTCCTTATGATTTTACTGAGGGAGGACAGTACTGATACTGTGACAGGATGTGACACATCGGGATAGCAAGAAAGGCTATTCAGAAAAATAATCTAGGGAGGACAAGATGCTCATATAGGGTCTCTGAAGAGCCTCAATTTAAGAAAGATAGAAGTTCACAAGTCAGCTATATGGATATTGGGAATAGTGACTATTGTTCTAGACAAAGCAACCAGGTATAAAACCTGAAGCTTAAATGAAATTCAGTTGTCCAAAGGTTTGATAGGGTTAATGTTGGGAAAACCAATATTAACATAGGTAGAAAATACAAAATAGTTGTACATAGATACAGGCTATGAAAAGAGCTGTATTCCAGGGACCAATTAGGAAATTACTGCAGGCATTCAGTATGAAGTAATGGCTTCCATCCTGAATAGTACTCATATTTGGGTTGTACTTTAAAACTACACTTGACATGATTACTGATGACGATGTAGAGACTGAGAATGAACTCAGTGATGACCCAGCTTGTGGCTTATACATATACATAAGTGAGTGGGAGTAAGTACCATTCACTGGATGAGTCTCCTAGGGGAGACACTGTCAGGAGCTCATTTTTTTCACCTTCAGGCAATTCAGAGATTGTCTTGAGATAGCTGTATTACAGTGTTCTATCATTTAAAGACAATTACATGCCTGTTGTTCAAGGTCTTCAGTGTATTTCTTTGCTTTCTGTTCTCTCTCGGTTGCTTCTCTTACAAGCTGTTTAAGGTCAGTGATACTTTGATTCTTTTTGGCAACATCACTTTCGAGCTCTTTCATCTTGGTCTCATACATTCTAAAAAGATGAAGAAAAATTATTATGGGCATTATATGTAATTTCTTTAGTTTAAAAGTCTGCTTAATTACAGTAAAATATGCGAGACAATGTACATAGTATTTCTTCTAGTCAAACCTTTGGCTAAGTATTTAGCATTAAAGATGATGTTAAGGGATAAGCAGCCTAATTAACATGTGGTAATTAAAATAGAAAATTAAAGTAATCCTATGGAGATTAAGATAAGAGGTGGGGATTGAATTTGGCAACTGTAAAGCTTTTAAGTTGATATCTTATTTTCAGCATAAGAGAATACCTAATTCATCAGTTTACAAAAATCTCTTCCAATACCCTTCTCTACCCCAGGAGGTGTTTAGGTAGAAACAGGTCAAAGGGGCAGGCACTTCAGAAAAGAACAAGCTGTTCAGAAGCATGCCTGTGAGGAGCAGTGCAGGCTGTGGAAAGGAGAAAGCAACACAGATTAGTAACTAGAAAGCAAATGACAAATGGCCTAAAGAAATCAACTCAAATGAGATCTTCAAAATTTGAGCCAAATAGTTTTGCAGGCATATACTTACAGGACGACAATGTTTACTGTATTCAAGTGTTTCTAAGGAAAAGAATATGTAATGTCTTAAAAAATATTGATATAGAAAAGTATCTGACAGTGACAGCATAAGGAAGGGGAGTTATGATTACCTAAACACTTTCAAATAATTCGGACAGATCTTAAGTGTGTGCTTACTTGACAAGGACTAACTAGCAGAGATATCCCAAAGGTTAATGTGAACTATCAGAAGCTACTTCATCCATTTCTCTGTTCAAAAGCCACACTTAGGTGGTTTGAATGAGAATGCCTTCCTGCATCCAACCCCATCCCGTAGGCTCCTGTATTTAAATGCTTGGTCACCAGAGAGTAGAACTCTTTGAAGGGATTTGAAGGATTAGAAGATGTGGTCTTGTTGGCAGAAGTGTGTCACTGGGGGCGTGGACTTCCAGGTATCAAAAGCCCTTGCTAGGCTCAGTCTTGTCTGTATGCTGCCTACAGATCAGGATCTACATCCAGATTCCCAGCTACTGCTCTATCACCATGCAGGCCTGCCCAAGTACCATCATGCTCCCTGCCGTGATGATAATGAACTAAACCTCAGAAACTGTAAACAAGGTCCCATTTAAATGCTTTCTTTTATAAGCATTGCCTTGTTCACAACGTCTCCTCACCATAACAGAATAATAAGTAAGACAGCCACTTAACGGCCTTCCTGATCATATTACCGCACCACCAAGCTAGCCCATACATTAACCTGGCTCCTCCTTGTTATCCTTACTTCTAGACTCTGCCCTATGGTTACCTGGCAACTGCCTGGCTTACTATAAAAGGGGCTGTCTGCCCTCCCCTTGTTCTCTTACTCTCCCTCACTCCTTTCTCTCCTTCCCCCTCCCCTCTTTCTCTCTCTATATTACTGCCCCCTCCCCGTCCCTTCCCAACTTCACTTCCCATGTCCTAAATCAACTCTATTCCATACTATATCCATCCTGTGGCTGGTACCTCAGGGGGAGGGGTGTCTCAGCATGGGCCCCCAGAGACACCCCATTCCACCTCACCATACTGCGCCTCGATCAAACACATCTTTGGCTCTCTCTTTTTTATAAAACACAACACTCCTACAGGTAAATATAGGTGGGGCACTTGAAAAAGCCTGGCAGAGTTTGAGATCAGCCTTGGATACACAGCAAGACTGTCTTGAAAACAAGTTAGACTTATGTTTCCTGAAGATGCTGTCTATGTGCAGTTCTCAGAATAAGAACTCAAGTGATTTAACATGTAAACACATCTTCAATCACGGTTAAATAGTACCATCAATCCGCAACTGTTTTAAATTGAATAGTCTTTTTAGGCCAGGAAGTAATCATTTTTGTTATCTCATAGAACTGTAGAAAAATAAGGGCAGGGTCTATCATTTCCACAGCTTGATATATCTTGACCCACAAAGGGCTATCATCTATGTAATATCACAGTGAAAAGCAAGTCTTTCTAACAGATAGAAGCTGGCTCTTAAAGAAACCTAAGTAAACTGGACTTTTTAGAAAGACCCTGAAGCACACAGAGTACGGTAATAGTAGATGTTGAGTGAACATTTGTGGAAAAAGTAAATCTCAAAGTCACTCAACACATGTCACAACACCTTTTCTCCCCTTCACACTGTTACACTTGTTCCTTCATAAGCATTCTGACAGAAGCCTTGTCTGTAGACAGGAAAGCGAGAGATGTAGGGGAGAGATATAGGGACTCTGACTACTCTACTCTAGGGTAGGGAAGAAAAAAGGATTCTTCTCCAGGATTACAGCCATCTCTCTCAGTGTTCTCAACTCTGCTTACTTAGCTTTTTCTTTTCTCCTTAAATCTGGCTGACCGAGGGAAAAGCAATACAAGGTCCATGATGGAACCTCAATGCTACAGCTCAGTTTTCGTTGACTGATATGATGATAATGGGTTTCACATTCTTTCCTATCATGTCAATACAAATAGGGCAAATGAGGCCTACAATGAGATCAAAGAAAAATGCACAGTGAAATAAAGTTAGCTTTCACAGAGACAACAGTTAGTCCCATAGACATGAATCCAATATACTTATAGAAAGTATTCAAAGGATGGGAGAAAATGAATCAGAAAGTAGAGACCAATAAGACACTAACATGACTGCTGTATTCATCTAGTGGGCTCTCTGTCAAGAAAGTTTCCCAGTATATAAATAAAGGCAATGCAGCTCATTCCAGATGCAGTGTAAAATATCCAATTGCTTAGGACATATCTGCATCAGAAATAAATGAACCCAATCAAGAATCTGACATTGATGCTTCAGAAACAGCATCTAGGAGAAGCTGGGCACCATCAGCCCTGGCCCAGGACCAGCGACTTCAGGATGCACATCTAGCTTCAGGTAATTAGCACAAGTGCAGGTCTGCTCTATTCTGTAGTCTCCCAATAAAACTAGCTAACCAAACCAGCTAAGACAGAAACTGAGTTTTGGTAATGAGAAGGTAGAATGTGGAGACACTGATAAACAACCAAAGTGTTCACCAATCACAAACTAGGGTATACAGCATTTGGTCATCTTTGAAGTATTGATGCTACAGATAGAACTGATTAAACCTGACCAAATTTAAAACTACCTGATCCTACCTTGAAACCACAATTGACTTCCAGCTCTTGCTGTCAGCGCCTTCCAGCTGTGGGCCTCTACTTTCTGCAAACTGTAATCTCTTCCCAGTCTCTTCAAGGTGAGTTGCCATCTTGTCATTCACCAGCTCTAAGTTGTTCTTAGCTATCCGTAGTTTCTCGGAAGCTTCCATTTCCTATCAGTGAAGGCTTATTAATTAGTAAATTATGACAGAACATAATACTGTTCTCATAGATGACAGTTTTTAAAATTACCACTATAGGCTGGAAATCATAAAACAAGCTGGAGCTATCTGGTTTTAAAACTGCGAAAATGTTTGGTTTTGTCTAAATAGTAATTAGCACAAAAGATCAATTAAGTGAAGGCAGAGAAATGTACATATCTAAAGTATCTACTGGATACTCTAAATTTGTCATCTGTTTCTTACGAAAATGTCCAGAATAATGAGACAGTTAATCTTGTTACATCTTAAAGATGCTTGTTTTGACGAGTCCCAGCTATTAACACAAGCACCATGTGAGTGACAGATTATTTCCAGGAATGAACTTTAATACTCAAGAGAGTACAGTTCTGGCTTTACAGTACAATGAGTTACTGTTAAAAGTTTTAAGAATTATAATTTTAGTTCATTCACTAGGTAATGCATGTTAAAAATTATACCTATTTATCAGGAGTAAGGAATATATTGTATTATTTAAATAGAAAAGAAACTTATTAACAAAATGGTTATGTTCTTTGCTCTATAAATTGGGCACTGTTCTAAGTCATATGCATAAATATTAACTCATTTAAATTTCTCAATGGCTCTGTGAGACATATAATATGTGTATATATTTCTTTTTTGAGATGGGTTCTCTATGTTGCCTAGGCTGGTCTCTCCTTCCAGCCTGAGTACTGGACTAACAGGTGTTCAATTCCATGCCCAGCTAAGAGATAGGAATATTTATTACTCCCAATTTCATATATGAGGAACTTGAGAAACACAGAGACATTATCCAACTTAGAACAATTCCCAATAAGTAGAAGAAATAAGAACAAAAACCACCCCAGTTCTAAATTTTCATATAAATGTATGTCTTGATAAAGTACAATTCATAAATTCTCTTAATATGTTCTGTGAACAGATACTGGCGTCAAAGATCTATCAATTTTGATTTTGACAGGATATGTCAATAAATGAAAAATAAATGTAATAAGTCATAATCCCCTTACTTTCTTAAGCTCTTTCCGAAGTCGTTCATTTTCAGCCACAATTTTCTCGGTACCTTTGCTCTTGGATTCAAACTGCATACTCAATTGACGTCCAAAGTGAGCTTTAAGCTTTTCTAATTCAGCCTGGTAATTGATGAAGCAACATATTATCAAACAAAAACATCAAGAAAAGATGACTGTTTCTACGAAATCATATACACAAGCAATTAATTTAATGGGCTTAGCAAGCTGAAGCGGACTTTATGCATTTTTATATATGACTAATGAAGAAAAGGAGGTCATGCATTTGAGAGGAAGTAAGGTAGAGGGGCATAGGACGTGATGGAGGAGCAAAGGAACATGAGGAAATGAAGCAGTTCTATTTTAGTTCTCTTAAATGTAAAAATGAAGGTTATTATTTAAATTCATAAAACTTAACTAAAGGTAAGTAGCTTTTGATACCTCATTTGACATGATTACAATTAAAGACTCCCTCAAACTTGTTATTTATAACCAAAGTTCCTACTCAAGCTTGGCTATTCATTAAAATGACCTTTAAGATTAAAAGGAAATAAAGGAACCCCCACAGAATCCCTACTTAACAAATCAAATCCAAGATAGATATACATAATTACTCTATCACAGAAAAGAACAATTGGCTCAGAAACAGTAAAGATGGCACAGACACACTCCGTAGCTACCTTTAGATTTCTTGCCAGTAAATCTGTTGACTATATAGAATTAAGCTGTATCCACTGAGGACATTCAGCGTACTGTGAGCATACTTAACAATCCCCTTAAAAAGCAATGCAAATTAAAATAGTAAAACATTCATATAAAATGACTACATAAAAATTACCTTTAATTTTCTATTTTCTTCCTCAATAGTTGCCATTTTTTCACTAGTCATTATTCCTGATGCCTTTTTCAATTGTTCATTTTCTCTTTGGACTTTTTCAACTACTTTCTTCATTAACCCAATGGTTTTTTCCAGTTCTGGGATTGTCTTCCCACTTCTACCAGACTACAAAAGAATATACATATTTTTTAAAAGTAATACTTTAGACATTATGATGTACTAATGTGAAAATGGGTCTAATTTTGTACTTATCTTTAATAATTGCTAATATTTGATTCTAAAGATTGTGTTAATTCAATACAATTCTAAAGTATATGAGACAATAATTATAATTTTACTCCCCATAAATGAAAACCAGGGCTTAAATGTATTTGATATTCCTTAAATCATATACTTAGTACTGGGTCAAAGACTCTATGATGTGTGATCTAAGTATTCGATATAGATAGGCTTCTCTTCTAGTACAGAGGTTGTACATGGCCTTGGGTCTAGACTCGTTTGGGATCAAACAACATTTTCTGAGAAGTCACCTAATACATAACAGTAGCAAAATTAAAGTTATAAAGTAGCAATGCAAATAATGTTATGGTTGGGGGTCATAACAACATGAGAAACGGTGTTAAAGGGTCGTACCATTAGGCAGGCTGGGAACCACTGCTCCAGTACATAAACATTTTCTTTACACAGAAATGAAACCATGTGTTTAGCTTAGTTAATATATGAACTAATGAAGATACCAACATAGATTCTTTATTTATATTTTTTAAAAAGATAAAATTATATGTATATTTAGAGTACATATATATATTTTCATATTTTCACTTTCAAACAAATGTTAACAATCAGTATTTGCTCAAGTACTTTCTATTGCTAGTCTCAGTATTTTCAGAGAATGCATCATGTATGTCACAGTATTCTTACCTGAACAAATTTTTGTTTTACGAATGCTTCAATTTATAAACACAATACAAAATCAACAGAGGTTTAGACCTTTGGCACTTGATTCTTAAGGACACTGACTCACCCCTCTGACCTGACCAAGCTTCCGTTCAAGTTCCATTTTTCCTTTCTTAAGGAATTCACACATTTCCTTCAAATCTTTTACTTGATTCTAAAAGATAAAAGAAATAACAATAATCTGTTATAAAAATAGGATAGCTCCTGAAAAAGAGAGGAAAAAATTATCTAAATTAAAAACTCAACTATAGAGCAAACAACTGTGTCTAAACAATCCGTGTGCTGGATTTTTGTCAGCTTGACACATGTTAGAGGAACCTCAGAAGAGGAAGCCCAATTGAGAAAAACACCTCCATATTATCAGGCTGTAGGCCTGTGGTGTCTTTTCCTGATGAAAGACTGAGGTGGAAGATTCCAGCTCACTGCGCGTGGTGTCATCCTTGGGCAGATAGTCCTGAGCTGTATACGAAAGCACTGACTGAAGAGCAAACCTGTGATTAGCTTTCTTCCTTGGTCTCTGCATCAGCTCCTGCCTCCAGGTCCCTGCCCCAATAACCCTTGATGAGCTATAATGTAGAAGTCCTTTCTTCCTCAAAATGAAATAAGTCCTTTCTTCCTCAAGTTGCTTTTGCTCATGATGTTTAAGACAGCAATAGAAACCCTAACTAACAACATGTTAGATAAAGAGTATTAGTATACAAACACTGAATAACTATTTTCTAAACTACTGCCTTAATACACTACAAAAATTAGGCTTCTCACTCTCATTTTCCTGTCTCATAATGCACATACATAGATACTTATTTTTCTGGTAGACAAAAAGAATGGAAGACACTGCACTGTATAAAGTGTACAAATAACAATTACTAAGTGTATAAATCACAATGAGAAGCAGGAAGCATAATTGCAATTCTACCACCAGTGGAAGTGACAGAACGCTAATGCTCTTGATTACAAAATGAGTCTGAAACAATTAGCTAAAGAGGAAAGCTGTCACCATAATAGGGTAAGGTACAGAAAGTCAAAGATAGACATTATTAACATCAGAAGTAATACTTCTAAAACCACAAATAGATTTCAGTTATTACGATTACTAATGAAATGTAAGAACTAACCTTCCTCCTTTGGAACACACAAAGCTGACACTTCTATTCTCTGAACTCTCATTGGCAGTATGACTCACTTCCTACTCCTCCACTAGCTCTTCTATGCGAACCCTCTCATGACTCTAAGCCAGACCTCCCCTCTCCTCTTTTCCTATTGGGGCTTCCTCTTGTCCCATAGCATCTCGTGCCAGCTAAACTACTACAGACAGGTTACTGTTTGCGTGTTGTGGGCCATCTGTCTCATTGGAAGATAAGTGCTATCAGTATTTGGACTTTAATGACTGCCCTCTCTAGTATCTACAAGCATGTCTAACAAAGTAGAGACTCAGTAAATAACTTTAAAATCAGGAAATGGATATAACATCACAAAGATATCTTGTGTATATACATTTCAGAAAGTAATATAAGTAAATTTAGTTGAGTGGTGAATTTGGTGAATTCAGGCATTATAACAGAGGTAAGTTTACCTTTAGTCTCGGCAAGTCTTTATTTGCTTGTTCAAGTTGAAATTTCAGCTCAATGTTTTCAGATGACAACTTCAAGTTTTCCCTCAGAAGCTCTTGTTCTTTTTGGCAATGATCATCTGACTCTCTTTCTGAAGTCTGGAAAATAAAAATTTAGAATATGTTCAACATTTAATAAAAGCCACAAAGACATACTGAATAAAGAAATATTGTCAAAAGTGAAATTTCTAAAAGGAATGTGGGGAGAAAATTGCAAGTATTACATAAAATCAAAACCAAGTTAAGACACATTATAAAGCTTCCAGAAAGGTAATTTTTAGAAATTGAAACAGAAAGCAAAGTCAAGTATGGTTTAAAAATCTGTACATACAATGACTTCATAGACATTCCCATAGAGTTTTAACTATCCTATACTGGTTTTGTTAGTTCAAAATAAAGGTTATCAAATTGTGAGGGATGGAATTGTTCCTAACTCTCAGCATCCCAGATGTGATATTATTTGTTTTATAGACATAATCAAGTTAAAAAGGAAGGCATTAGGGTCAACCCTGATGGAGGAAGATCAGTTCCTATGCAAGGTGGAAATCAGGGAATTTGGACAGGAAGATGATATTAAGAGACTTCACACTATCCTTCTTCTAAGTAAAGAACTATGAGCATGTTTTCTTAGATTACATGTAGAAAAGACAGTCACCTAAGTGTCAAGCCTCAGAATTGATCTTCCTCTCAGTCTTCAGTAAGCAACAACATTGCAGTAGCTTGGCTTTGGGCATTCAAATCCCCAGACTGTGAGACAATAGATTTCTGCTATTTAAGTGACATCTGTAGACAAATGTTTCTTAGTATCCAAAGAAAATGGGCTCCAGGACACTTCCCTTCAACTTCTGTGGGTGTTTACTTCCACTAAATAAAATAGCATGGTATGTATATGTAACTTAAATATATTTTCCATATACTTTAAATTATTTTGAAGTTGCTTATACCTACTACAATATAAAAGCAATATAAACAGCTATTATAGGCTTGTTTACAGAATATATTGTATACAGAATAAAAAGACACAAAAGAAAGTTTGTATACATTTAGTAAAGGCCTATTTTTCCTCAAATATTCTCTATTGTTAGTTGAAACTTAGATGCAGCCTTATCAACATAGAGGGAGGCTGTACTCTGTGACTCCTGCAAACACAAAGTTACATAAAATAACTACCTCATTTTCTTCCTCCAGAAGGCATTCAGTAGTTTGAGATACAGTTAGCAATTTTGTCTTCTGAAATGAACTAAACACTGTATTTGCATTTTTTCTTGGCATGAATCTACCCTGGGTTACTATTTATGCTTATGTTTTTATTCTAAGTTGTATATTTTTTTAACGGAGGTTTTTAAAATGAGTCTGAGTATGCTGGATCATTAGAATGTTACCCATGCTTTAGAACTGCTGTGTACATAAGAAACTTTGTACCAGTCATCAGCATGGCTCTGGCTATTTCTCACCACTACTCTACTAGCTCAGCAGGCTATAAAGTCATTTCCTCCCTAGACACTCTGCTTAAAATAATATGGTATAAATAGACGTATCTCAAATTATTAAAATTATACTGTACAATACATATTTGAAGTGAAGAAACATATTCACATTTTCTTAGACCAAATATAAAAAGGAAATAAAAAGGACACAAAACTAAGGCATTCTGGATAGATAGTTGATCCTGATGAGACACAGAACGCTGGCACGCAGGCAGCCCTGGGTGTGATTTTTTGGTTTACAGGATACATAGGCATGCATGCAACGGCAAGAAACAATGTGTTGTGACAGGCATGAGCCATAAGAAGAAGCAGGTCCCCACTTACTCACATGGCCCAAGCACATACTCAGGCTCTTAGGATACTTATTTATTACAGTGCAAATCCTCCCATTCATAAAGCTCACACCTTTAACATCTGGGATGGTTTTGAAGGTCTCCATTAGTCATGGAAATCTTTAAATCTGTTTCTAAACTTTTTTTCTTCTTTTAGTTTGTCTCTTCTATCTCTGGCATACATATGATCTGACTAATGATAACAGTATCAATGACTGCTTAATAACAAAGGATTAGTTATGACTTATAGGAAAGAATATATCTGAAGATTTCCCAAGAAGACATTTTAACATATTTCTCATTGAATTAGGAATGTAGCTACTATATAAGAGATTTGTAACTTTTTTCCTGCTATTTTCTGTAAAGAAAGCTCTTAAATATAACTGTGTACACTGTCCAAATTTCTAAATAAACTGTTTATTAATTGGCCCTTTTCTTTTTATGAATCTTACCTTCTTTGTTAAATTGTCACAATGTATGTATATGACTTTTTATAAGCAATCTTAGCTTGTAAAGAAATGAAGGACTGCAGTGTATTTAAATAAGGGCACTTTTCTGGACTGACACATCTGCTTCCTCTCTGCCCCGTGCAGCATCCTCATATGTACCGTATGAGCATGGTGCCAGCATCATGTCCTCCTCAGCAGGTCTACTCTGACCAAGATGATGTGACTGACAGTTGTGGCTACATGTCCCTTTTCTGTTCTCATTCTTACCAGCCTCATTCTTCTTCTCATGTTTATGCTTCTGGTTTTCATTTTAACAAAATTATTAATTACCTTTATGAGCTGGTACATTTTTATAATTGAGATTAAAGATCTGTAAGGCTGACTTAAGTTTGCTCTATTTATTATTTGGTATTGCTTCCATAGTTAATTCAGTGAGATCTACAACACTTCTGCAATACCACAAAATATCTGTAGATACAGAAGTCATCAGTGATACTTGTTTTTTTTTTCCTGTTTCTGTTCCGAGTATGGCTATGTGGCATTTTGTGTGTTCGTATCTTACTTTTCCTTACCCTTTTTTGGCTGTTGGACTTTTGAGATTTCTATCTTGTGCACATGGGTGGAACACACCTGGAGCACACGTGAGAGGAGATGGGATGCAGCACACTGCTAACCATTACTTAACAAGGGAGGGTTCTGCACGGCAGCGGCTCTAACCAGACCTGCAACAGCTACGAAGGTTTGCAGTGAAAGATTAGACAATGCATGAGGACTTAAAATTAACCTTGGTGGTATCAGACAGGCTCAGAGAAATGAGTCAGCATTAACTAGTAAAAGGGAATGTGCTGAGTCAGCATTAATAAGGAGGAGCTAACATTTTGTCCAGATAAAGGAAGAGTCTTATGTCACTTTTATGCCTTTAACACTAAGGAAAGGAAAGATGTATACTTACCAAAGACTGAGAATCCTTTGAAAGTTTCTTTTCTAAAGTATGAAGTTTTTCTTGAAGGTATTTATTTTGTAAATGTAAGTCTTCCACAACAGAATCTCGTGGAAGAGCCTGGTGGGTCCTATGAACAACAACCAGACTATTATGTAACTTTGCTTTTTCTAAAATTTATGAAGTTATGAGACAGAAAAGAAAAAATGTAGTGTATGTATTAATACTGTAACTTAAAAATTTTTTAAACTTACAAGTTCACAAGAAATAAATGAGGACATTATGATTTATATTACAAATGATCCTTTACTATCAGGTAGCTACAAAAGATCTCTTTACAGCATCAGCTGAAGTCGGCTCTGAGTTATAGAAACACATGAACATTTCTAAAGCGCATTTATTTGCTTATGTGGAACTACATAGAAGAACTAAAATACTGTTTTAAAACCTTGCAGAGTAACTGCATACCATCAGTTTCAGTATCCAACAAGACTCTAATATTTTCAGGAAATGTTGTCATATTACGTCCAAACTTAACTGGCTGGCTACAAGAACCACCATACTCTGACACAACACATCTATGAAATCTTCTGGTCCAAGATTTTTTCTCCACTTAATAAGTAAATGCACACTTAATGTAAAAACATTAAAATTCACTCTGTGTCTCTATCTTTACTAAGAACTTATCAATATCATCTCCTTTCTATTATCAATTATGTATTTGATTAATAAAATTCAGATATTCAAATTTCTTGAATTTAGAGAGAAGACAAGATAAATAAATCTCTTCTACGACAACTCCAGTTACATTAATATATTCACAATAGGAAATTAAGAAACCTTAAAGGTACTAGTAAGTTTAAAAAAAATTAAAACGATTTTAGTAAAATCCACAGAGGCAAATAGAATTTTGTTTGGAGCGTATGTTTACATGAGGAAAAGGAAAGAAAGGAAAGATCCATGACTGAAAGCCAGATTGTACCTGTCAAGAGAAAAAGTTCCTTAATCACATTATTCCTTAAAAAAAAATATTGAAAGATAAAGTAAGATGGAAAGAAAAGAAATTTAAAAAATAAACAGTAATTAGAATTTTGGAAGGAGTATATACTATCCCTAGAAGTTGGTGAGAATGCATTCTAGACGACTTCAACTTCCTGTACTCACATCATTGTATTCAAACTGACACACTCACGAACATAAACAAGAAGGTACTATTCTAAGAAACAAAAACTTACAAAACTTCCAAAAGTAGGTAAAATGAGATTATATCTAACTAGGAATCTCTGCACCACAAAAAGACAATCTACAAATCAAGAAAAAGTGTATGGAAACTCTAAGTTTAAGAAAAAGGGTTACATAAACAGACATTTCTCAAAATGAATGCATAGTCAAAAAGTTTACAAAAAAAGCTAGAAAGAATAATTTTGAGTGCTTTAACTGCATGGAAATAAGTGCCTACCTACCTTGATTTGAACATTACCTCATGTATCATTTGAAACATCACAGGCAACTCACTGTAAAATTATATTCATGCTTGGTTTTAAAAAGCACTAACTGTAATTTTTAAAGACAAATATAAAGGTATCATACATTTATGAAAAAAATATTTTATATATACGTTTAAAAATCTTGGAAGAAGTGATTCAAATAGAAAGTCATATATTGGAGGTGTCAATGTGGCACGATTCTCTCTTACTCGGACCATGGAGAAGACAGAGTTTTTAAAAAGAAGTAAAGTTAAATAAATCTCAAAGGCTTTTCTTAGAAATATGTGAATATAGTGGTAGTTGGGGTTCTTCAGGTCTGCACCCCTGGAATACAATCTCATCTTGGTCAAATATAAGGGCCAACTACTTATGCCTTTGAAAAGCAAGTATGTTTAGATTGGGACAATAGCAGAAGTGTCAGGCAGCAGACAAAGTTTACCCTCTCCTCTTACTCCCTGGCCTGAACTCAGATTTAAAACATGAAGATGGCTGCCAACACTAAGGAGAGTTCCAGAAAAGCCTAATTCTGACTCAGCAAGAAAGGGAATGGCTATGAGTCTTTGTCAAATAGTCTTAGTTTCACACTGAAACTTAAACTCTCTTGACTAAGGCTGCACTCCCTCTTAAGTTATTCCAGATCTCAGCCCATGGTGGCTGTGGCAGAGTCTGCAATAGGAACCCAAAATACCTTTTTTTAAAATTTATTTTAAACTCCAATTTGTATTCCCCTCCCAGTCTGCCCTCCGACTGGACTGTTCCACATCCCATAACTCCTCTCTGCCCCCCATCTCAAAGAGGATGGCCCCACCCTCCCAGACCTCTAAACCCCCTGGGGCCTCAAGTCTCTTGAGGGTTAGGTGCATTTTCTCTGACTGAACCCAGACCCGGCAGCCCACTACTGTATGTGTGTTGGGGTCTCCTATCGACTGGTGCCTGCTGCCTGGCTGGTGCAATCTTCCTCTCCAGTTGTTGAAACAGTACAGCAAAACTTCCTCTGCTCCTGCCTTCTGTCCACCTGGCGCCTGTATAGGCACATGTATTTAGAAACTATACAATGTAAGGGTTTAGTTATAGCCCAATTTTATCGAAAGTAACAATGGCAGAAAACATCAGAAATATCAAGATGGCCGTGGGGAGCTCCAAACAAGGCTGTAAAGAGTTGGTTATGACCTTCTAGGCTCACTCTTGAGCTGCATGTGCATGAAGAAGATAATCAATAAAACCCATAGTTGGAGCAATGCAATTATATTTTCATATGTGCAAGCCAAGCAATTCTTCATCAACACAGGTACCATAATTCCATGCACTAGATTACCTCATGTATAATATGTCATTTTCTAAGTCCAGATTTCTCTTTTTTAGTTCTTCCAACTCTTTCTCTGACTCCAAAGCTCGTACTCCTAAAACATGGTCAACTGTCAGGCCTGTTGTTTTCAGTTTCTTCTGTAACGTAAGTTTCTCCTTATCAGCTCTGCAGAATTTAATAAAGAATTAAAAAAAATATTTTGATAACTTTTATTGTTCAGTTTATTAAACTGCAGCGTAGGCATCATTGTTCTGATAATGAAGTAAGTGCACCATTTTGTACTTGGCATGAATTTATTTGAAAATCAGATAATTCATTCTTACTTGTTAAAATATATTATAGTACATTTGAAAGGCAATAAAATGTAAATAAAAGACAATCAAAACAAGCAAATTTGTCATTTATCAAATAAAATAAACTACATAATTTCAAGATAGAAATGTAAACTATTATTAGCTTTACAATGAATTTTAGCTCACTTGGCAAAAAGTTCCTTTAAGGTGTTCAGCTGCTTTGTCAGACTGAGGACCTCTCCTTCTTTCTCCTTTAATCTGTTACGTATCCCCTCTACTTTGGTTTGCCATTTCTTACTTTCTTCCCACCTGATTAATTCTTCTTTACCACTCTGAAAGCAGTAAATCGTGTTATAAACTGTCAGTATTTTGAACTCATGTAAAATATTTAACCACAATTTTAAAGTACGTAAGATAATATGTAAATAGTTCACTTTGTTATATAAATTCTAGAAATAAATCTTTAGATATGCTAACCTGTTAGGAAAGAACACCTACCATTTAAATAGGCTTGTCTTATCACTTAAAGATAAGAGTTTCAGACAAGATTCTAATGTCAAAGAAATTATCACAACAAATAGGCAGAGTCATAGTGACCTGTCACCTGAACCTTCACCCAGCCGATACCCTGTTCTGAAAGATATCTGTACTCCCCCTGAACACCCACGCTCCGGTGTCATCCCTTATCCCCTTCTCCACGTCCTGCCTTTTTGGGTTTATAACCCCTGTGTGAATAAGTAAAAATTATGATTTGATTTAAAGTATATATATATATATATATATATATATATATATATATATATATATAATATTATATTATTATATATTATTATGTAATATATATATATATATATATATATATATATATATATAAATTGATTAAAAAAAAGAACCTAAGCAGCCACCAAACACATAAAAACATAGGAGAAAAAAAAGTTTAATGAAAATTCAAATACATGATTTATTTAAGCTTCTAAAAAAACAATTCTGTGTGAATCACCAATCCAATCTTGTTATTGCATGACAATTTGACAATTTCCTATTACTGTAATTTACTCTGGTCTAAATGCATATTACTTTACCACCCAATATTTATTTATTTTGTGCTAACCATGTACCCAGCTACTACTGTAGATTCGAAGAGCAGAAAGCATAGGTGAACCAGATAAGAGGGTGTAACTTTGCAAATCATACAATTTTGATTGGTTGAACACACTTAAGAAAATGATATAAATACGGGGAGTAAGTTAGCTGGTGATAAGTGCTATTAAAAATGGAAAAGGCAGGAGCTAGGTTCCTCGAGGAAGAGATCACGTGGTAACAGTGATGGGAGGATTACGGTTGTTAGTACCACAATGAAAGAAAGGGTCAAGGAAAGCTGTGTGATACCCGGTAGTCCTATGTTCTGAGTAAGTCCTGCTGGGTGTTCCAAGAGTTAAAACTTCTGTTCACAATTTCATGAACTAATAATTTAACTCCATTTGACCATTTATAATTTCCCCCCTATACATTGAATTAGTAAGAGTACAATTACCTTTTAAAAATAAAGGTTAGATGTTACTACGTTGAAAAGTTTAACAATTGCTTATCGTTTTGGAAATCAGATTACTAGCAGCAATACCACTGACATCATGTAAACTGCTATTAGAACACATTTTTACAGAGTTTATGTTTGAGGCTTAGAATTCACATTAATAAAACCTAAGTTACAAGCACATGGTTACCTTTTTCTTCTAGTACAGATCATAGACATGCAGATATATGAATAATCTATTATTATATTCATTCTTTTATAAATTACTTTTATACTTGTACTAATTTCATTTGGTATGTCTAAAACATTTTTGAAATTATAGAAGTTTATATTCACTCTAAATTTCATATAGAATAATACAGGAGATATTTTGAAGCATCATGTTTACTATAAATGAGGATGTCATGTCTAAAAAGGCTGAGAGGTGTGGATTGAAGTCAAATCATACAATGTCCCCTAAAACTAGAGAGCATTCAATGTTTTCTCCAAATTAGTTTCTAACCTTATTTATTCAAATCAGGTACTATGTATCCTTTTAAAAGTTACAAAAACCTTTCCTGACAGTTCCTTTTTTAAAATGTACTCCAAAAGTCATTTTCTGGAAATATGAGTACTAACTTAGAGAATGAGATCCACACATAAACAACTGGGCAGTATTGGATGGACTCATTCTTAGGGGTTGGGCAGGCAATGAAAGAATGGGGAAAAAATGAGAAACTCACGGGCTACATAGGACATGAAGAGATACTAATGGCCATCCAGTATCAGGAAATGACATGGAGGTTTACCACTTGTGTGTCCTCAAGTGGAGTGCAACTTTGTAAATGAGAGAAACCTGTCTTAGCCATCTCAGCTTTATTTAGGACCGTACACAGTATGTACGAGGCCCTTAATCGAAGAGTAATTATCTGCTTATCAATGCATGTTTCACTTAGTTTAAAGCTACTGATGAGTACACTTCACATACCTTCTCCTTTACAGGCTTCATGTCTACGTCATCCGCCTTTCTTTCCAGTTGGCTTTCAAGTTTTTTAACTTTCTTTTGAAGTTCGTCGATTAAACTTTGCTTATTATCTATCAGAGTTTTGCTCTAAAAACATTAAGATATAACTTTACATGACAAATAAATATTAAAGGAGACATTAAATATTCCAATGATAGAAATCTGGGAGGCTACGATTAATCATGTTTTCTATATGACATTGTGTATCAGAGGATAGCATGGAAGCTATCACTGTAGCTTATAAAATGCCCCACTGTAGACAGGAAGTATAACAGAGGCCTCTCAAGAAACTGATCAAACAACAGGAGATAGTTTTTGCACATACTATGGAATGAGTGAGGATCATGACTTATACGTTACAGATCAAACACATTATCTGACATATTTAAATACAAAATTACCTGTAGCCCACTGGACAGTCTTTTAATCTGTCTTCTCAGTTCATCATTTTCTTGATCAATTCCATCTTTCTCCCTCAGGATTTTATTATAAGCTTTTTGCTTTTTTTGCAGCTCATTATTTAAATCATTTAAGTCATCAGCTAGTGAATTTTCTTTGTTTTTACTTGTTTTAAGAGCTTCTTTCAATTTTAAAAGATTTTCATTTAAATCTTCAATTTGTGACTAATAAAAGACAAATGTATTATAAATTTCTTCAAGTATTAATAATAAAGCAACAGAAAACTGAAGTTATATTAATTTGCATTAGAAACACCATTCCATTATAAATTTTTACATATATCATAGAAGGGAAAACTACAAACCGCAATATTTTCTCCCTTCATGTGAAATGAAACAAGTTCATCAAGAGAACTAAAACCACAAGAAAAGACAAAGAAAACAAAAAATATTTCACTACAGGTCAATTAGTAAAAGAGAACATCATGAACAGCAATGATTTAAAGATTATGAAACATAAGATTAGTATAACATTAAATCTTTGGCTTTAGTATGTCCTTTGTGAAGATAAAGACATGGAAGGATTGCTTGAGAGAACAGACCCTTGTAGAGGAACTTTAATCCAGCAACATGATTGGTCTGGCTAGGGATCACACCCAACGATATGATCTGGCTGGAATATAGGCAGGCCCTTAGTATACCTTTAATTCCTAATAATGAAGGTAATGTTAGTTTGTAGAAGGAAGCAGCCATGTTTAAAAGTGAAGTTTAATTGAAGGACAAAGTGACGAATCAGAGAAAGATTTGACAGACTAGGATATGCCCAACTCACAAGAGAACAGCAGCAGAAGAAAGGCTACTTAAGAGCAGGGATGGGCGGGGACTGGGGTGGGGGAAGGTGTATGTGATGTTTGATCCATGGTATTTATATGGAAGTTTTACTGGAACAGTTTTACAGAGACAGATTACAGAAAGAACAAGCTAAACACAGGTAAAGACAGAACAGGCCAGAGAATCAGAAGGAGCCAGAAGATTAGAACTTATTGCCAAAGTCAGTATGAGGCCAGACAGAGCAATTCAATCAGAAGCCAAGAGAAGGCAGATTGAATCAGTCTCTTGGAAGAATAGAGTGTATGGAGGCTAGAAGCTTCTAAGCCTAGGTCCAGGAATAGCTAGAACAGAAAAAGAGATGCTCTGGGCTCAGCCCAAGGTATGTATTCACACTGCTTGTGTATGAGTCTCATCTCATCACTTCATCTCAGGAAAGAAAAACAACATTTATTATCCTGCATGTAAACTTCAGGAACAAAGACAATGGTATAAACATGTGATGACAAAGGCAGAAACATGTTATTATTTGTCCTATTATGGCTTATTATTAAATAAATTATTAAGGTCAAATGATTTTATTAGTGACATTAATTATTATTGTGTTTAAAAGAAAAATATAACATCTCAGAGAAAGTTTTGAAAGAAAGATTTGAAAATATATAAATTTCAGAAGAAAAGATATTAAAATTACATCAGGAAAGGACTATTCCCTTTTATACATTTATTTAGTTAGCAGATTGTATTATTATTAAATATGACAATATGACTGAAAAGTACAATAGGTTACTTTTGAAAAATTAATGAAAATCTGCTTTCCAAACTATTTATGATAGTAAAAAGCATATAAAAAAATCAAAAGTAAATAAAACAACAAAAAAAGGAAGCAACAAAAAAAGAAGTGATTAGATTTTTCATTTTACCACAATATACTATATGAAATTTTCTGTAAAGAAATTTGTGGGGCAAAATAGAGAAATTGCAAGTTATTATGAAATACATGTTTAGGGAAAAAAATTAATCATTAAGCTTAGTGGTCAGATTAGAAAATTATGAAGTATGTTGATAAAAATAATTTAGTGGAAGAAAAGGCTTCAGAGCCAGACAGCTCTACAGATAAAATGCCTTACAAACACTAAGAAAGTGTGCTGTATTGGTGGAGAATGCCAGTTACAGAGGAAGCTGTATACATTTGGTGTAAGGTGTATCTGTAAGATCTGTCTGACTTCTCAATTTTGCTGTCAACCTGAAATTATTCCAATAAAATAGCCTTAATAGAATTCTGAGGGCGGGAGGCTTAGCTCATCAGTGAAGTGGTCTATGTTGGACTTGAATCCCAGCAAATGCTTTAAATATTTCTAAGTAAAATGTTTCTTAAATGAGTCCTTTTAGTAGGCACAACACATAGTAGCCTATCTTCAAACTCGTCAAGATGATAGTCCATATATGAATAACATAAAGATAAATACTGTTAAAAACTCTGTATGTACCTGTCTTATCAGCCACCAGTGCAATACAAACTCTCTGAGTCATTGGGTATCTGGCCATATTAATACATATCTGATGCTTACCCTTAGCTCTTTAGTGTGTCGCTCAACAACTTGTTGAACATTGAGATTTGCTTCTTTTTGAGAAGTTACAGCAAGTATACGTTCTTCGGCTGCTGCTGTCATTTCTGCCCGAAGTTCCAACAGGGCTCGACTAAGTGCCTAAAATTACAATACAAAAAAAAAAAATTAATTAGTGGGAAATTAACACTCAGTGTGAGCAAAACAGAATACAGGGCGGGCAGTATGGCTTTCTATTGCTTTCCTATTAGATGTAATAACCTAAGTGGCTTTACATGTGGCACTGGAGCTCGAGCCTACGCTCTCAACACAAAGGCACATCACAGCAAGCCTGAGGACAGCTTTCACCTAGTGAGTCCTAGGCCAGCCTGGTTACAGACAAAGACAATTATTGCAGAGAAAGTGCTCAATGAAACATAATTCATAAACTCCTGAACTTTTTCAAATATATCCCCTTGTAAGTTTACTCAGTTCTTTACAAACTGAGAGTTCAAAACCCTGACAATTATTTTTCACAACCAAGTCAATCAAATCCTATTAGAAAAGAAAGCATGCTTTGTTTGTTAATTTCTAAGTTTATCTATTAGCAAGAAGTTCTTCATTTAGCAAAAAAGAAGAAGAAAAAAAAAAGCAACTCTGCTCAGTAGAGACCTCCACGTGGACACTGATTGAATATGGGTAGAGGAGTAATGTTATAAGACATTGTTTACATACTTGTCCATAAAACTCATGAATGAAGGTGGGGAAAGTGTAGCATCTTCTAAACCGTTTACTAAGTCTGGGATAAATAAAAAGCAAAGCAAAATTGCGATATCCTATTAAATCTACTGATCAACTTCTCACACAAAACCACTGTGGCCACATTCTGCCATCTCTCTTCCTTCTTACACCGTATCACCCCTGATCCTCTAACGTGCTCAAAACTGCCTCAGCAACATGAGAACCAATGGGAAGTGAGCAAATAATGAGGCTAAGATTTCTTTTCCTTCTTACAGATACTTACAGACCACCTTACATAAATAAATTGCACTATATCTGCATTTTAACATAGCACTAGTGCAGTGCAGAGCCATGTAAAAGAACGTCTATGCCACAATATTAGAAATAGAGTCCTTTTTTTCCCAATGGTTCTCAGTGCCCTTTCAGATCTTCAGATCACTAGGCCTCTTTCTTTGGTGGCTATCTGACACTTACCTTTTGCTGCTTCTCTTTCAAGGCTAGTTGGCTCTTTAGTCTGTCTACCAGATTCTTCATTGTGGTTGTTGGAGCTCTGGAGTTTGCTTCTTTCTGAGCCTGGAGTTCGGACTGTAAACTCTGGGAGTCCTTCCGTGCTTGGGCCAGAGCATGCCTTAAGTCCTCTACCTCTGCTTTCACTTTCTTTACCTCATTGGCGTGAGTCTCTTGGAGCCTGAGATCAACAAGCACATGTATTTACCAGACTGGGTATTGCAAGGAATACCTTGATTTAAAGAACAAAGCAAAGAAAACAAAACAAAATAACTTCACGAAGGAATAAAGCCACAACCACAGAGTTTTATGTGGTAAAAGACTAGACATGCAAGTTATTTCAGAATATTATTATTTCCTGCACTTAGGAATTAGATCCAAAAGCCTAAGTACTCTTCATGGTGGCACAATGGTTCATAACTATGATCTCAGCCCGGAGGCAGCTAAGGCAGAAGATTACAGTGAGCCCAATGGCAACTTACACTGCCTAGTGAGTTATAGCTAGGACAGCCTGGGTTAGGGTGAGATGAGTCTCAAAAAAGAAATGAAAACAGATTATAAAAAGCATATTTTTGTAATCGAGTATGTGACATCAGATTAGTATACAAAAAATATAAACTCTCCTGTATATTCAACAGGCTGAGAAAAAAAAGACATTTTGTGGCAGCACCATATATGATTTTCAAAAGTAAAGAATCTCAAATGGCAGCGACTTACATATTCACCAATATGTGGTAACCTTTTGAGAGGTATCTTGGGTCCAAGAGTAAACAGTCAAAGTTCTAATGGGCCATCAGAAAGGGAATAGAACCATAAGTGGGCCAACATTCTCACTTTCATCATAGATGAACTGAAGCCCAGAGAGATAGTCTAGGATTAGAAACTGAACAATTTCATACCTATTTTATGTTTAAAAGACTATTTTTTTAAAAAAAAGGCTGAATAATGCTTATAATCTTTAATATACGTAATGCTGTTAACACTCTCTCACTATAGTTCCTTAAAAGTGAATATTTTAACAAACATTTATTGAGCCTAGTTTTTATTACATACTCTCAGGTGTTTAAACAAAAGGTATTTATATGTGAATTTACAATTTTCCAGTACCTTCTGTAGTATGGGGACTCACTTAACCACTCTGAAAGAGCCCAAGTAAACACTGCCATTTTCATTTACAAAGGATGAAGTGGACAGTGGAAGGAGTTAAAAATAAGATTCTAGAGAAGAAAATAAATTGGCCTTTAAGGAAGAGTGACTAGTTTCAAACTGTGATTTGTTCTTCCCTACATCCACTCTGTCACGCTTTGGAGCCTTCCTAGGGCCTTACTTCTACTATAAAGCAACGGGTGCTGGGTGTTCCTGAGGACGAAATGCGATGATACACATCAAGGCTTTAGAAGACACAAGCTTCATCACAGCATAACTTCCGTTTGATTATTTTAAAAAGATTTCTAAACGTTACCGTAATTTGGCATTTTCAAACTCTCTGACTTTTAACTCAGTGATTTCTTTTTGTTTTTCCAAATCTTTTGAAACTTTCTTTAGTTTGCTCAAAAGTGAGGCCAGAGAGTCATCTTGTTCTGCCACTGTCTGTTCCATCTCAGCCAGACGAATGAAATGCTTGTTGGTAGGTACTGGAGCAGGAGACTGCTTGATTAAATCCTATGAGATACGAACATATTAGTAATGGGAAAGTAAATTTGACACTATGACTCATCCTATAATATTCTTTATGAATCAATAAAGTCTGAAACTTAAGAGGAAGAGACGGACTAGGGAAGCCACAGTATAGATGACTATTTCTAGCCAGTGTCTAAGTGCAGAGGAGGGTTATTTATGGCCATGAACTAATGAGGGGAGGCCGGAAGAGCCTAATGCTGTGGGTTAAGAGAAGGGCCATTTTTCACACATAGGAACAGAATGATCAAAAGGAGGCAGGAGGGGTTAATCCAAAGGATGGAGATGCATGTACAAGTGGACTCATACCATAGCAGGCTTGAGTCCACAGAAGGAAGATAAATATGACTCTGAGCAGTGACAACTACTGATGGATTTGGGTTTAAGAAAAATGATCACGTTTTCGTGATCAGAGCTGGCTTTCTGAAGATGATTTTGGCAAGAAGGAGGTGAGGTGTGTTCTACTGTGAGATATAAAGAGGAGACATTTTTAAATTGTGTGATATCAACTCTCAATGAAGAAAGAAGAGGTGAGGCGTGTTCTACTGTGAGACATAAAGACATTTTTAAATTGTGTAATAACACATCTCAATAAAGAAGAGAATAAAGTTCTCAGAATCTTACCTGAGCTGTCTGTTTGAATTTATTGAGTGAATTATCAGCCTGTTGTTCTAATTTGTGATGAAGAACGTGAAGGTCTTCCTCATGTTTCTTAACAATTTCTCTTTGTTCCTGTTTCATAGACAGTTAAGGTTGTACTATAAATTATGACTGAAATAGGTTCACATTCTAAAAGATCTTAGTTGATCTTTAAATTTCTAAAACCTTAAAACAGAAGAGATAATCTCTGCTTGCATATGTAAGTTAGACCATTTCTGCTGGCATATGCTCATGCTGGCCACCCAAGCCTTTCATTACAATTTATTCTAAACATTAGAGTAACAATAAGTACCATAACTTATTTTGAGAAGTATTTTAAAACACTAAATATCTCTCCTATTGATCTAGAAAAGTAGATCTAGAAAAGCACCATTCCTGTGGTAGCATCATTTACCTTACTGTTTCAAGTTTTACTCATACGTTTGCCTGACATTGCCTAAACCATCCAGCTTCACCATAAGAGATATTCCTGTTTACTTCAGTCTACAAGAGGAAGACATACAAACACAAACTGCCAGTTTGAGTGACAGATCTGTAATCCAATCATATAAAAGCAACAATTCCTATGTAGAATCATGTGAGAGCAAAAATGACCTACCACTTTAAGAGAAAATAACTTCTGCACTTGACTGAAAAACACAGGAAGGAAAGCACCATGACAAAATACCTCTCTGGCTTTCTCCAGAAGATGCTGGTATTTCTTCAATACTTCTTCCTTGTGATTTAACCTTGCCTGCATGTTAGCAATGGTTTGATGGGCAATTTTCATCGTGTGATGAGATTTTGGCTCCAGCTCTTTTCTGTCTAGTTCAGCTATAAGTTTTTCTCGATCAGCTGTGGCAGGCAGTCGAAGCCTCAGTTCATTGATTACTTTGTCTCTTGACAGAATATTTTGCTCTGCCAACCGTAAAGCAGATTCTCTTTCTTTTAGTTTCTATAGTAAAGTCACAATAAATTATTTCATCACCGTTTATCCTTTAAAATGCTTCATATAAATTTTACTTATGACTACTTACAAGCAAAACAACAGTTTCACTTTATTCTTTGCATATTTATAATAGCCATTTGACAATAAAATTCTATTTTTTACATTTTTATGTGACAACATTTATTTGCATATATATTCTAATTTACTTATAAAATTATCACTTGTAAAAACTTTGTTAGGTTAAACACAAAATTTAATTAACCTTTTTGCACTAGCAATGAGTGGTGGTACTAGAATTGGAAAGAAAGTGCAGTTCGATTACCCCTCTTGTGTCATAGAACACTAAGGCAGAGGTGTCAGTCGAGGACACAGTTGGGATTTCAGTGTCACAGGTCAATGACTCATTGCAGTTGGAAGTTAACCATAAAAAAGTGGAGAAGTTTTAATCTTCAGTAAGATTAAGACAGATATTTTAAAACACATGATTTAGTGGTAACTCATAGAAACCAAAAATTTTAAATTAGTTTTCCTGAACTGATGAAAAAGGCAAAATTTTATATGATAAATTCTTCTTAAATGTACTTATAATTAATATGTTTAGATGGATTCTAAAATTGAGGTAATATTCAGTTTACACTATTTTATGAATAATTTAATGAGCTGATTTGACCAACTATTAATGAAATTCAGTTCCTAGATTAAATAATTTCATTTGCTTCAACTTTATTTACTCACAAAGAAAATGAGCAAAGAAACTATTTAAAAGATATATAACATATAATGAAAAATAAAGGATAAAAATAAGTAACAATAAAGACAGCAATTAACAAAAGGCAATATAGTGCTTATAAAGCTTCAATTAAGTGACTTTTATTACCTATTTAGTATGCCTCAAAGTAGAATGTAGTAAACAAATGAACTGTAAATTCACATTAACTATGTGGACTATTATCAGTTATTAGAAATAGTATATAAGAATAGAAAAAATGAGAGGAACTAGCAAAAATCTACCACTTTAATTAATTACCATTAATAAATATTTAGGAAATTCCAAAAACATTCCCAGTAATATACTAATTAAAATGCAAATTGTTTCAAATACCTCTTCTAATGACTTGCAAGTTGCTTGTGTTTTAAGAATTACTCGAATATTCTCCTTAATTTTTCTTAGAGCAATTTCAAGTTGGTTTGGAAGGGGCAAGCTGGGGTCTGGCATTGATCCTGTAGCATCTTCAAACTATTGAGAAATAATGTGCTTTAAAAATAGTAGTGTAGTACTGAGGAAACAAAATTAAATCTTTTAACTGCATGAAAATAGTAGACTAAATTTCACTTATCTTTAAACAAAGAAATAATTCACATAAAGCACAAATCCTAAAGTCCAAAATACATTGAATTCAGACACAAATTTGTTAGTTAATGCTTTAGGCCATGCTACAAAGCAGCTACTATAATTAGTTATTGATACCTTTTGTGCTGCACTGAGTATTTCATTTTGCTGACGATCAAAAATGTCTAGCTGGCGCTCCAGCTCAACTTCTCTTTGATCCCAAGCCATCTGTCTTTCTTCATGAAACTAAAAAATGACACTTATTGTTAGGTACATCCAGTGACAATGAGCATAGAGCAGGCATATAAATATTTTCTTATTTTACCCTCTGCCTTTGCTGTCGTAACTATCACTCTTATTTTATGGGAAATAGAATGAAACTTAAAGGTCAAGCAACTTGTCTAAGAACTCAGAGGCACCAGGTCTAAAGTCAGAACTTCAGGCTAGTCATGTACCCATTCATCCATCCATTCCAACCACATACATGACACACACTTCTTAAGCACTATTTGGGGCAGGGCAAGCATAGCAGTAAACAAAACTTAGTTCCTGTCTCCAAGAAAATTATATCCCAGGTAGAAAGAAACAGGAAATAACAAACAAATACATAGCATTTCAGAGGATGGCAAACACTATTCAAAAAACAAAAGCAAATGCTCCCTATATAGGAAATCTTGATGGAACAATTTACTATTCAATACCAGGGAGCCTTTGTAGTCACTGGCAAGGAAAGGTCTGTGAGTACAGATCTTAAGGCAGTGAAAGTATAAACATAAAAGTATCTAGGATACACAGAGAGACAGAGAGGGGGGAAGAGAGAGAGAGAGAAATCTAACCACAGGGAATAGAGTCTCTGTGTTGAGTGTGGTTTAAGAGCATCATCTGTCAAGTAAGCATCTTTTTCTACCCCATGCTGTGCTCTAAAGCACAGGACTGGACTGGACTGAAGAAATAATGAAATAACTAATATCAAAATAAAAACTAACCAAGTAAGTTAGCTGACACACTTTTTTTTTTTTAAGGTTAAGAGCTTAGTTACATCTAAGTAAATTTGCATGTTTGGAGTTTAAAGAGCAAGAACCAGGTTATTTTGTTACTCATTATGAAGGGAACTACACATCATCATCTAATCCCAACAACACACAGGATACAAGCATCGGAGACTGCAAGTTTTAGAAAGAACAGAAATAAACAGAAAATGAAACCTTGTTCTGCTGAACAATTTCTTCCTCTAGACTGTTGATTGTATGCTCATATTCAGAGATGATATTATTCAAATATTTGATTTCTTCTTTACCCTTGACTAGTTCTCTATTTAGCTTAAGTTCTTGAAGGCGAAGTTCTTCTATTTTCACATGCCAATTGATTACCTAAATTATATATAAACATAAATGCCACATTACTGATCATGATTTTAATCAAAATTAATGGCAAAGCTATTTAGAATTTCCAGATTATTCTAAAGTACGTAGAATATGAGAACAAAACATTCTTCAATTTATTTCCAAATGAAAAACCAGCTATCAGTAACATTTGCTTTCAATTTATCACTCACTGTCACTTGTTTATAGTGCTGGCTGCAGTCATGTTATTGACACATTGGTACAACTTTACAAACAGAAATCCTAGACTTTCTACAATGATGGAGTTACTGGTCACTTTCTCAGGCTCTAGTGGACATCATACCCATGGCCACATGAGCGGTGCTGGATAAGCTCAGTGGGTCACAGAATGACAAAGACACATATGAAACATGGGTCAGGATTTGATGGGAGGAGGTGGTGCTGGGTGAGGGAAAAGGAGGAGAAAATAGGTGAGAGTGACTACAATCCATATATATACATATGTGTGTGTGTATATATATATATATACACACATATGTATATATACATATATTATATATAACATATATAATATATGTATATATAAAAATATACATTATACATATATAATATATATTATATATATATATAATATATATATAATATATATATATGAAACTGTCAAAGAATCCATTTTTAGAAATCTACCCAGGAAATCTTTTTTTTTTTTTTAAAGGAAATTGCATTTCTAGCACAGGGAATAGGATTTAACTGCAGGACAATGATTTACCATTTAACTCTTCCCAAATCATAGTAAAGGCTAATCTTTAAAAAAATAAAATGGAGCTCTATGAAGACTATAAGTATACACAAGAAATATCTACAAGTAAAAACACAGAAAAACAAGTAATTCTAACAGGAAATATTTATGCAAAGTAGCAATCAACTAATGATAATATTAAATCATTTAAAAATTATTGTTTAATATTTACTTAATATATATTTTAGACTTTTCTAGAATGTTTAAAATTCTGTGTTCTTACACACAAAGAGTAACTTTCCTAACCCTTGCTTATGCATGTCTAAATTCCCAGTTTATAAAATCTAAGCTAAACAACTAATATTTTAGACACACGTTAAACATTTACACAGCTACATATTAAGAGCAATATTACGATACAACATGGGAATTGTACATTTCAGATCAAGTTTTACCTTCTGGGCCCCCCTGGCATCCTTTAAAGTACTTATCAATTCTTCTAAGCCTTTTAATTTTAATTCTAACTCCAGGGTTTTGTTTTCCATATTTCTGTGTTCTTGTTGGGAAGTCTTCATTTCTTGCATTATTTTAAGTTTGTCGTTTTGCAGCTGAATCATCGTTTTGGAGAACTTTTCTTGCTGAGCCAAGGGTAAGGCGCCACTGAACTGTCTTCGGAGCGACTGAATGGTCTGGCGCAGGTGATTTGCTCTGTTCCTACCTTCCAAACGAGCATAGTAGAGAGCCTGCTCTTTTTCATCCAGTTTCTGTTCTAAGCGCAAATTGCAGGCTTCCATCTTCTGGAGTTTGGACGTAACTGACTCTAACTTACCAAGGGCAGTGGCCTCACTAATTTGAAGAGAGACAACATGTTGGTGCAATTTGGCAATTAGCGCCTTTTCATCAGACTGTGCCTAACAGTAAAAAATACATATTTATAGTAAATTTCAGGTTTTTGTCAACACATATATCATGAGTTCAAAGTTACAGTTCACTAAATAAAATTTTAAAACACTGACACATGAGATTTTTTAAAAAAATAACGAACAGATGAAGCACACTTACGTATCTAATTTTGCCTTGTAATTCATAGATAACATTAACAGCACAATTCTGATATATACAATGAACATCTTTTAATCCTCTAAAAACTATAAACATGGGATATATAAAAACTACAAATACATACAAAATAGTCAGTAAAGATTCATTAATTACTCCTCCTAAGTGTGTTAACGATTCACTAATTACTCCTCCTTAGTGTGTTACCTGACCAGCAGCCAGGAAATGCATCCATAGGTATTTTAAATGAAAATGTTCTCTAAAGTTAAACCAGCAGGAGCAGCTCTTTACTGCTGCTTTAAGGACTGGAGAGCACGACCCTCATACAGCAATGTCTCAGGTGAGCTTAGGAAACAACAGACTAAGCAAGGGAGCTAACATTATATGCACCTGGAAGTCCAGCAGCTGCATTCTGAGGGATTCCACTTCCTTTTCTCTGGACTGTTGTTGCGAATTCAAAAAATCAACTTGTCTTTTGGCAATATCAGAAATCTCTCTCAGTCTAGAAAGTGATAACATATTTAAGCAACAATTCAGTAAATAATACCAAAAGCTCCAATTTTGAGATAACTGTCTAGAAAAACAATTTAGTTTTTGTGTCTCTTCATTGTATCAAACTTAAGTTCAAAGGTCTCTCGAACTATTTCATGAAATCTAATTTTATATGTGATCAAAACCATCTACTCAGGAAAGTCTTTAACCTGTGGTATAGCATAATATATACATTTTGAAAGAAAATGACATGTCATTATCCCAATTTCACTTAACAGATGGCATTTTATAAATGCAGGCTGTCAGAGAACACTTCCTCCCACCCATTTTTCCTAAGATACTTTTTATTTTATTTAGAAAATGGTAGGTCCATTGCCTAGCTCTGGCCTTATTCCTTGGTCCAGAGGAGTCCTCTGGGAACCCAAAAGCACCCTGCCTCCCTGTGGAAACCTTCTGGGACTCCAAAACTACCCACCTTGGAACCCTGCTCAACCATCCATCCTGGTTGGATCTGCCCACTACCCCAGGTGGTCTACCTGGGCCAGCCTGCAGAGGTGGGTGCCCCATATAATACCCTGAGCACTACTGTCTAGCTATGGACTTGCTCCTTGGTCTGGAGGAGTCTCGTGGGACCCCAAGAGTGTCCTGCTTCCCTGTGGAAACCTTGCAGGTCCCCAAACTAACTAGCTTTGAATCCTGAACACCCACCCACCCCAGCTGGGTATGACTAGGACACAGCCAACAAGTAGGGTACTCTGACCTCCATTGTCTGGCCCATAGCTACCCCATACCTTCCTGAGAAGTCCTGCTGCCATCAAGATCACCCATACAACACCAGGGAAAAACAGATGTGTAAGGACAGGGTACAGACACAATCAACAAGACCCAGGGCAATATGGAATCATGGAAACACCATGCTACAACAAACCCTGTATATCCTAATAAAACTGAAGCACAAGAAGAGTCCTAACTCTAGTCCTATCAAGATTATAGAGGTCTTTAAAGAGCACATGAGTACATCCCTTAAGGATATACAGGAAAATACATTCAAACAGGTAGAGGCATTAAAAGAGGAAAATAAAATCAAACAGGTGAAGGATGTGAATAATACTGTCCAAGACCTGAAAAGGGAAATAGAAGCATTGAAGAAAATACAAGCTGAGGCAATCATGGAGATGCAAAACCTAGGGAAGAGAACAGGAACTACAGATGCAAGCATCACCAACAGAATACAGGAGATGGAAGAGAGAATTTCAGGTATAAATGATACAAGAGAAGAAATCAATACATCAGTCAAAGAAAATGTGAAATCTAAACAACACATGGCATACACCATTCAGGAAATCTGGGACACTATGAAAAGACTAACTCTAAGAATAATAGGAATAGAAAAAGATTCTCAGCTCAAAGGCCCAGAAAATATCAACAAAATGATAGAAGAAAAATTCCCTAACCTAAAGAAAGAGATGCCTATAAAGGTACAGGAAGCTTACAGACTGGACCAGAAATGGAAATCCTCCTGTCATATAATAATAAAAACACTAAATGCACAGTAGAAAGAAAGAATATTAAAAGCAGCAGCAAGGGAAAAGGCCAACTAACACAAAAAGGCAGATCTATCAGAATTACACCTGATTTCTCACCTGAGATGCTAAAAGCTAGAAGGGCCTGGGCAGAGATCTTGCAGAGCCCAAGAGACCACAGATGTCAGCCCAGACTATAAAACACAGCAAAACTTTCAATCACCATATATGGACAAACCAAGATAGTCTATGAAAAAAAATAAATTTCAACAATACCTTTCTGTTAACCGAGCCTTACAGAGGTTACTAGAAGTAAAACTACAAGCCAATGAGACTAACTATTCTCAGGAAAACACAAGAAATAAATAATTTCACATAATTAAAATCAATAGAAGAGAAACACAAACTCAACAGCCATCAACATCAAAATAACAGAAAGTAATAACACTTGGTCATTAAGGTCTCTCAACAGCAATGGACTCAATGTCCCAGTAAAATGACATAGGCTAAAAGAATGGATTGTAAACAGAATCCATCATTCTGCTGTATACAAGAAATACATCTCAGCATCAAGGATAGTCATTATCTCAGTATAAGGGATGGAAAAAGGTTTCCCAAGCAAAAGGACACCAAGAAACAAGCTGGAGTAGCCATTCTCTATCCAATAAAATAGACTTCAAACAGAAAGTAATCAAAAGATACAGGGAAGTTCACTTGATACTGATCAAAGGAAAAATCCACCAAAAGGACATCTCAATTCTGAACTTGTATGCCTCAGATGCAAGGGCACCCACATTCATAAAAGAAACATTACTAAAGCTTAAATCAGAAATAAAACCCCACACATTAATAGTGGGAGACCTCAACACCCCACTCTCACCGTTAGACAGGTCATCGAGACAGAAACTAAACAAACAAATAATGAAAATAACAGAGGTTATAATTCAAATGAACCTAACTGATATCTATAGAACGTTTCACCCAAACACACACACAAAAATACCTCCTTCTCAGCTCCTCATGGAGCTTTCTCCAAAACTGACCACATATTCTATTACAAAGCAAGCCTCAACAGATACAAGAGGATTGAAATAACTCCATGCATATTACCAGATCACCATGGATTAAAGCTGGACTTCAACAACAGAAACAACAAGAGAGCTCATATTCATAGAAACTGAACAACTCTCTCTACTCAATGATCACTGGGTCAGGGAAGAAATAAAGAAAAAAATTAACGGCTTTCTAGAATTCAATGAAAATGAGGGCACAAAATATCCAAACTCATGTAACACTATGAAAGCAGCTAAGAAGAACATTCACAAGCACTAAAATAATTAGAGCATTATCATACCACCATATTAAAAGTAATCTTGCAATAGAAGCAAACACACCCAAGAGTAGTAGGCAGCAAGAAATAATCCAAATCAGGACTGAAATCAGTCATTTAGAAACAAAGAGAATAATGCAAATAATCAATGAAACCAGAGGTTGTTATTTGAGAAAACTCAAGAAGATAGACAAACCCTTAGCCAAACTAACTAAAAGGCAAAGAGTCAGTATCCAAATTAATAAAATCAAAAATAAAGATGGACACCTAGGAAATTCAAAGAGTCATTAGGTCTTACTTCAAAAGCCTATATTCCACAAAATTGGAAAATCTAAATGAAATGGATGCTTCTCTAGAGTTACCAATTATCAAAGCAAAATCAAGATCAGGCAAGCTATCTGAATAGTCCTATAACACCGAAGGAAATAGAAGCTGTTATTAAAAGTTTCCCATCCCAAAAAAGCCCTGGGCCAGATTATTTTAGTACAGAATTCTACCAGAGTTTCATATAGAAGAGCTAATGCCATTACTCCTCAAACTATTCTATAAAATAGAAACAGAAGAAACACTGCCAAATCCATTCTATGAAGCCATAGTAACCCTGGTACTTAAACCACACAAAGAATCAACATAGAAAATTTCTAACCAATTTCTCTTCCAAACATTGATGCAAAAAATACAATAAAATACCCGCAAACTGAATCCAAGAACACATCCTAAGACATCGTTCACAATGATAAAGTAGGCTTCATCCCAGGGATGCAATGGTGGTTCAATATACAAAAATCCATCAAGGTAATCTACCAAATTAAAAAAAAAAAAAACTGAAAGAAAAAAACACATGATCATCTCACTAGATGCCAGAAAAGTATTTGACAAAATACAACACTCCTTCAAGCTAAAAGCCTTGGAAATAGCAAGGATACAAGGTACATAACTAAACACAATAAAGGCAAAATACAGCAAAGCAATAGCCAACATTAAATTAAATGGAGAGTAACAAAACCATTTCCACTAAAATCAGGGACAAGACAAGGTTGTCCACTCTCTCCCAAGATCTCTTCAATATAGTACTGAAGATCTGGCTAGAGCATTAAGACAACTAAAGGAATCAAGGGGATACAAACTGGAATGGAAGAAGTCAAAGTATTGCTATTTGCAGATGATATAATAGTATGTGTAAATGTTCCCATAAAACTTACTAGAGAACTCCTACAGCTGATAAACACCTTCTGCAAAGTGGCTGGATACAAAACTATCTCAATGAAATCAGTAGCCATCTTCTACTGTGATTAAAGAAGCTGAGAAAAAAAGTTAGGGAAACAACACTGTTTAGAATAGCCGCAAATAACATAAAAAAAAAATTCCTAACCAAGCAAGTGAAAGACCTGTATGACAAGAATTTCAAGTCCCAGTAAAAAGAAATTGAGGAAGATATCAGAAGATGGAATGATCTTTCTTGGTCATGAATCAGTAGGATAATCATAGTGAAAATGGCCATCCTACCAAAAGCAATCTACAGATTCAACGCAATGCCCATCAAAATTCCAACACACAATTCTTCACAGACATGGAAAGAACAATTCTCAACTTCATATGGAAAAACAAAACACTCAGGACAGCCAAATGATTCTGAACAGTAAAAGAACTTCTGATGGTATCACCATCACTGACTAAAGCTATAGTACAGAGCAATAGTGATAAAAACTGCATGATATTGTTATAGAAACAGACAGGTGTATCAATGGAATCAAATCGAAGACCTAGACATAAACCCACACACCTACAGACATTTAAATTTTTGACAAAGAAGCCAAAACCATACAATGGAAAACAGAGAGCATCTTCAACAAATGGTGATGGTGTAACTGGATATTTGCATGTAGAAGAATGAAAATAAATCCATATTCATCACCCTGCTCAAACTCAAGTCCAAATGGATCAAAGACCTCAACATAAAATCAGACACACTTAACCTATTAGAGCAGAAAGTGGGGAATAGCCTTGAGCGTATTGGTACAGAGACAACTTCCTGAACAGAACACCAATGTCTCAAGCACTAAGGTCAATTAATTAATAAATAGGACCTGAAAAGCTTATGTAGGTCAAAGGATACCATCATCAGGAAAAAAGGCAGCCTGCAAACTGGGGGAAAGTTCTTCACTAACCCTAATTCTAACAGAGGGCTATTATCCAAAATATATAAAGAACTTAAGAAGTTAGCCTCTAACAACCCAAATAACCCAATTAAAAAATGGGTATAAAGAACAGAATTCTCAACAGAGGAATCTCAAATGGCTGAAAGCACATAAAGCAATGTTCAAAATCCTAAGTCATCAGAGAAATGCAAATCAAAATGACTCTTGAGATTCTACCTTATACCAATCAGAATGGCGAAGGACAAAAATTCAAAGGACAGCACATGATGGAGAGGTTGTGGAGCAAGGATACACCCCTCCATTGCTGGTGGGAGTTCAAACTTGTACAACTACTCTGGAAATCAATTTGGTGGTTTCTCAGAAAACTGTGAATAGTTCTAGCTCAAGACCCAGATATACTACTCCTGGGCATATACCCAAAAGGTGCCCTACTATAGCACAGGGACACTTGCTCATCTGCTACAGTTGGGGTGGCCGGCTCTGGGGCAGGGATTGGGACAGTTTCTGGGAGTCTCATCATTGGCTATGCCAGGAACCCTTCTCTGAAGCAACAACTCTTCTCCTATGTGATTCTGGGCTTTGCCCTCTCAGAGGCCATGGGGCTCTTTTGCCTAATGGTGGCCTTTCTCATCCTCTTCGCCATGTGAAGCAGCCATCTCCACTTCCACCTCTCATAGTTCTTTTGTGTCTCGTCTGCCCTGTATGTTCCTTTTCCTGTAGCTCCCCAAGAAGTCTGGGGAAAGTGCTTGGCTCAGGGTTTGACAGAGAGAAGACAAATAAATACTGTATTAATAAGAAAAAAAAAGGAGAGCACAAGTGAGGATGTTTGAATCTTTCTCAGAAAGAAAAACAAAACAGATATCAGAGATGGATGAAAGGAGGAATCTGGGTGGAAGAGGGGATGGTAGGGGAGTGGTGGGGTAGATCTTATAGGTAGGGAGAGCAGGGGAGATAGAAAGGAGATCAGCTGGGGGCGGGGACAATCTCTTGGAGGTGTCAAAGACCTGGGATGAGGAGAGGAGCAGAGGGTCTGAGAGGGAGACTCTATGAGATCCCTAGCAATGGCCGATATGGATCCTGAAGTGACTACTTCCTGTAGCCAGGCAGGACTCCCAGTGGAATAAGATCACCAACCTATCCATAAAGCCATAGACCGAAAATGTGTCCTGCCTACAAGACATACAGAGGCAAAAATGGAGCAGAGACTGAGGGAATGGTCAAACATTGTCTAGCCCAACTTGAGACCCATCCTATGGGCAAGAACCAATCTCTGACACTAGTAACAATACTCTCTTATGCTTGCAGACAGGAACCTAGCATAACAGTCCTCTGAAAGGCTCCACCCAACAGCCAATGGAAAGAGATGCAGAGACTAGCCACCAAACATTAGATGGATCTCAATGAATCTTATGAAATAGTTGGAAAAATGATTCAGAGATCCAAAGAAGACCACAGGAAAACCACCAGAGGACCACAGGAAAACCAGCAGAGTCAACTAACCTGAACCCTTGGTGGCTTCCCAAGATTGAATCAACAACCAAAGAATGAGCAGGGGCTGGACCTAAAAGATCCTTATGATCACTGACAAAAGCAGCACCTGACCAGAAAAGTGAGTGGACAGTATCTATCTGGCACATAAATTTAGTGTTTTAAAGTAACTGGGCAGATTTTCTACTGCCAAATGAAAAGCAATTTACCTAAGTGTTAGTAAGCAGGAGTTCATGAGTTAATATGTCTGATGTCTTACACAATGCCTACCACATAGCTAGCTCCTAAGAAAATTAAATAAAATTTAAATATGAATTAATTATATGTTTACATCAGCCTTATAAAAAGGTAAAATTCTTTTCTTTTTAAAGTGAATAAACTATCTACTAAGTGACTCTTCCATCTCTACTTCCCCCAAAACAGGCAATATGAGTAAGACATGGACCCTACACGATTTCTGTTTCAACTTTAGTGCCTTCTACAGTCACATCCCTACACTCGGGGAAAAAAAAAAACACTGTGTGATGTCACCTCCTCTTCATGTTATGTCATCTGGTTAAAAAACAACCAGGATATTAATCCTCTTCCTAAAAAAAACGAGTACAGATACTGCCCTACATATTTGTAATGGTGAACTTGAAGACAAATCAAACAGACCCATCAAATGGTGAAACTGTTCTCGTGCACTTACTTGGACACTTCAACTTTGAGCTCCACTTCGCTCTTCTCTAATTCTAGAATCCGCTGGCGATCAGCATCGCTTACTGCCTTGTTCACGCTATCAGCTAATTCGTCTCTCAACATCTGCTCCACCTTTTGTGCATCCAGGTTGATTTTGGTAAGCTATAGGAAAAGCAACAACAAAATATTCCCCAGGACTATATTATTTTATTTATTCTATTTCACCTTATTCTGGGAACAGAACCCACAACATCTGGTCTCTTGAGTACTAAAGTCTTGTTTAGTTTCCCCTAGTCCAGACACAGGTATAACGTGGTAAGAACAAACTAAAGAAGACACTGAGCTACAAGATTTTCAAGCTACAATGCTGAACTTGAACTTTGGTTTTGCTTAAATGTCGTTGTTTTGTGCTGATGTTTTTCTCTCTTACAGTAAGAAATGGGTTAACTTGTTTTTATTTTTCTATTTTGCAAAAGCCTGTGATTAAAAACCTTAAAATTGATATTGTATTTTATCTTGTGATTTTAATATAAGATCTTGGGAGCAATAAAACAAAGGAAAGGTTACAGATTGATATGATATGTTCATGTTATCAACTTTGATAAGGGGAGAATACCATGTTCAGCCCCAGCTATGAATCTGACACACCATGAAAGAGAGAACTTCAGTTGAGGATCTGACTCCATGGGATTGGACTATGGGCTTGTCTGTGGGGATGATTTTGCTTCCTACAGTGATGGTTTGTGACTGAGATGTGTAGGCCAAATAAACTCTTTCCTCTATTAAAAAAAATCTAGAACAAATCAATTATAAAAAAGATAACAATCTATCATAAATCGCTTATGTTAGCCAATCACTACTTAAGAACTTTTGAATATAAGCAAAGTACTTACAAATAAATCCAAGTGAGCTACCAAGATTTTATGAATTATATAGATTATTTTTTGTTTTTATTTTATTCTCACTGTAGCTTTGATTTAGTCAAATAGGCTGTCTCTATTTGCTCTCGAATTTAACAAATTTAAACCAGCAGCGAAGAAACCTACCACAGAATAAATTTTGCTGCATAAACTATTAAAATTTTTATTAACATTAGATGGCTTTAAGAAAAAAAAACGATATGCTTTGAAATCTATCAATCATAGGTTCTTGAGTACCTGCAGACTGATTAATTCAGACCACACTAAGCATCTTTAATAACCTGCTATTAAAGTTTTTGAAAACAGATTTTTAACTATTTTGCCTCTTACTATAGTCTCAGCTATAATCCCAAACAGGTTCTGGAGTATAAAAGAGAATATTCTTTTAAACAAAGAGATGGGATTGGAAGACAACTTGCTTTTTTAAAGAAACAACATC
This sequence comes from Grammomys surdaster, assembly GCF_004785775.1. Taxonomy (NCBI): domain Eukaryota; kingdom Metazoa; phylum Chordata; class Mammalia; order Rodentia; family Muridae; genus Grammomys; species Grammomys surdaster. The sequence goes on along the minus strand of NW_021605377.1, from coordinate 11,053,302 downwards.
CTTCTGCTCACTAAAAACAATACCATGACATTAGCAAGACAGAATTTGTTTACAGAATCAAGTGCTTTGATGTAGAGCAATTGAGATTTTAAAAGAACAGCCTATATATTTTATATATAAAATGCAAATGCTGTATGCATATGCTAGCTTAGAGACACAAAGTTCTTACAATAATCTAGTGTCTACTATCGACTCTTAATGTCTATTTACATGATAAAAATCATATCAAACCTCAGTGAACTTGGTTTCCAATTCAAAATTACGTTCTTCCATTTGCTTTAATGAAGTTCTTAAATGCTCATACATTTTCTGACAGTGTTCAGCTCTCTGCCTTTCATTTAATTCCTTCATCTCCAACACAGTGATTTTTTTTGAAATAGAAACAATGTCACTATTTGTCATTGATTTCTTTGCCTTATCCATGTTTGATTCATTTCCTATGTGCACCAATACAAAAGAAAATTCAGGAGAGGGTAAGCAACAGCACAGTTCTATGAACTTTTTGAATTAAGACATATCCATATTTTAGTTATTTACCCCTACCTCGCCGATGCTTATCTATGTATTCTTTCTAGAATAAACATCTCCATTTATCAAATGACAATAAAAACTGTAATATTACTGAAATACTCAAGGGATGGTCAATGTAGAGCTGTCAGAGTTTGGAGGATTTGAACAAGTGGTAAATGAACACTTGTTATGGAAGTAATATTAACTTCACTGGGACAATACAGGACAGCAATGTAACTTTAAACATATTATACCTATATGTATAACATATAATATTATATATTATATACTTTATATATAATATAAACATATATATATAATATTATGTATATAATGTAAACATATAGGTATAATATGTTTAAAGTTACCAAACACCAAAGTCAACAGTAAAATCTTAAGTGATATGATTAATAAACCCTACAAGATAATCTCAAATCATGAGCATTATTTTGGGCATTATAACCACGCAGTATCAAATACTATCATATTACAATCTTATATTCAATAATATGGCAAGTCAGGTATAGATGAAGATCTTTGTAGCATTCTAAATAATGGTAAAGTAAAAAAAGTAATGCTTTAATCATAATCACTCAAACACTATGATACTGCATAAATTTCTATAAGAAAAATAATTAAAATATGGAAATACTTGGAATTTCTAAATTGGTATTGTATATAATATGTAATGTTTATTATTTAAAATATATAAAAATAAAAACATACATAAGAGAATTATGATGATACACTGCTGCAATATAAATCCTCAAATTTTCTTTGATATTTCAAGGTAAAACGTATCATCAGATAGTATACAACACATAAACTTTTGAACTTTGTATTCAGAAAAAAGATGTATTTCAAAATTATCATTAGCTTTTACTGTTATACTAATTAAAATAGGTCCCCATGTGGGTCGTGTAACAATTGGAACTGGGTCTTTTTCTGACTCTGTGGCCTGTCATTGGAGCCCTTCCCCTAACTGGGCTGCCGTGTCTGGCCACAGTGGGAGAGGATGCTCTTAGTCCTGCTCTGTCTTGATGTCCCAGGGCAAGGTGGTACCCAAGTGGGGGCTTCCCCTTCCCTGAGGAGAAGGGAAGGAGGCAATGGGGAGGGATTTGTGAGGGTGGGACTGGAAGAAGAGGAGGCAGGGGGGCTGTAATCGGGATAAAAAGTGAATAAATAAATTAACAAAAAGTAGAAATACAAACAGCTAGTGTTGAATCATAAATTTATAACATATGATTTTAACAGGAAAAAAACTCTCACGTGAGAACAATAAAGCAAATACCCAGGATAATAGTCATCGTCTGTGTACTAAACTAAGGTATGGCATGCAGTCCATCTTTTTAAACCAAACTACATCCATGTATTCTGCTACAAAAAATAATTTTTCAGTAAAATAAGAAAACAAAACAAAAAACAAAGAAAAAGCACTGTTAGGTATTTATCACTTGGTATTACCAGAGGAAAAAGGCTCACCTAACTTCGTTTCTTGTTCCCAGGCTTGTTCAATGGTATGGAGTTTTTCCTTTGTAATCTCCAGCTCTTTACTGATAGTGTCCATCTGTTCTTTCAGAGAGGCGTTCTCACACTGAGTAGAAGACAGACATTACAGATGAGCTCCGCGCAACGAGGCTGAGTCGCCGGAACGACACTGTTCTGCTTTGACTTTATGCAGTATCCTTAGAATTCACAATCTACGCTTTAAAAATTTAAATAAACCTTATTGTAAAGAGATGCAAATAAAAAGATATGAGGCCCCCAACACATGTACAGCAGAGGACTGCCAGGTCTGGGTTCAGTCAGAGAAGATGCACCTAACCCTCAAGAGACTGGCGGCCCCAGGGAGTTTAGAGGTCTGGAGGGAGGAGGGTGGAGACATCCTTGTGGAGACAGCGGGCAGGGAGGAGGTATGGGATGTGGAACACTCGGAGGGTAGACCGGGAGGGGAATAAAATTTGGAGTTTAAAATAAATAATTAAAAAAATCACAAACTAAAATCTAGAAATTTTTACAAATTATAATTTCTCACACATCATACAGAGAGAAAGAGAGAGAGAGGGACAGAGAGAGAGAGGAGAGAAGAGAAAGAGAGAGACAAAGAGAGAATAATCAAACTCTTTTATATACTACACCTGGGTCTAGACTACCAAGCATTCATTTTTACCCGGGAAGGTACCTACCCATCTTAACTAATAAGGACTAGCGAGGGATTTCACAACTATCACAAACTAGTCCTTCCTTGCCGCATTCACGTGCACTTACATGCATATCCCTAGCACATCATCTGAGGCAGGTGCTAGATGTTAACAATAAAAAGAAATAAGCCGAACTCTCACATTTCACAGACTTCCCCATTTATGCTCCCTCTCTATCGCTCTCTCTTTCCGTGCCTCCCCAGCTCTCTCTATCTGTGTGTGTGTGTGTGTGTGTGTGTGTGTGTATGTGCGTGTATGTGTATGATAGGAGTTGGAGGGCATGACAAACGAGGGACAATAAGCAGGCAAATTAAAAACTGCATCAAAAACTTCTAGACCTAGGAAGCAAATATACACAGAACAGAACAAGAGGGGAGAAAGCAGGCTTATTTATGTAAGAGCAGAATTTATACTAAAACCAAACGTATGAGAAGAAACCAGTCTTGACAATCAGTGAACCAGGAAGAGCTGATGTTCAGCAAACCTAGCTGCTCTAAAGCAGTGTTTCTCAACCTGTGGGTTGCAATTCCTATGAGGACTAAAGGAATCTTTCACAGGGGTCACATAACACCACCAGAGAACAGGTATTTATATAGTAAGTCATAACAGTAGCAAAATGACAGCTATGAAGTAGCAATGGAAATCATTTTATGGTTGGGTATCACCACATAAAAAGGTTGAGAACCACTGCTCTAAAGCAAGACAAGAGTTTTAGGAGCAGATAAGGAAAACAAGGCTCAATTAAGAAAAGATTGGATATCAGAAGGGCTCTGCAACAATAAACAAACTTAAGACCTAGTACTTCAGATTTTGGAATTTAGGGAATGTGTGTCTCTAAGCTATCAACAGTAGGTTGGCCTGTGGGCACACGTATGGGGGCTTTATTAATGGATGACAACATCCACTGTGGGTACAGCCACTGCCTAGGAGGCAATTTCTGATCTGGGTAAGAGTGAAGAAATCCAACTGAAACCCAGCCAGCTAGAGTACATGCACTTGTTTGTGCTCTTTGCTGTGCACCTGCTGTGACTAGCTATTCCAAGTTCCTGCCTTGAATCCCTTTAATGATAGGTGGATACCCTCATTATATCCCTTAAATAAGCTCTCCAACGGGATGCTTTTTTGGCAGGGTATTTTATCACAGCAACAAAAAAGAAACTAGGACAGGAGCTTCTGCAATATTAATGTAGACTTACCATTTGGACATCCCTAAACTAAAAGTCTGAGATGCAAATGCTACCCAATCTGAAATCATTTCAGTGGCAATCTTCAAAACTTGCACCTCAGTATAGTAACTTGAAAATAAGCTAATCAATAATACTCTACAGTTAAAAAGTGTTAAAAATTAATAAAATTAGGGATTTGAGAAACAAAAGGGAGATCTTATGATGAAATATATAAGATAAAAATAAATAAAATATGATTGTTTTGCTAACAAATAAAATTACACCAAGTTTTATATACAACGAATATAAAATAAAAACAACAGAGGCCTTAGGGCTGTTTTAAATATCATTCTGAGGTTTTTTTTTTTCATTTTGGGGTGTGTGTGTGTGTGTGTGTGTGCTCGAGCAAGCATGGACTTTTTGTTTTGTTTTTGTGTTTCCTGTCCCATTAATTTTTCACTCTTTTGCTGTTTTGATTGTCTGGTTTTCTTCCCTTTTGGGGTGGGTTGTTGTTATTTTTCCTTTTTTTTGTTTGTTTGTTTGTCTGTTTGTTTTGTTTTTGCTTTTAAAGAAAGCAAAAGAACATGAAGTTGAGTAGGTAGAAAAGTAAGATCTGACTGAAGTTGGGGAGGTAAAAATATGATAAAAAGACATTATGATTTTTTTAATAAAAATAAATGCCATACTACTCTATCTCTCTTGTCACCTTCACCTCACATGGACCTGTCTGTCTCCTGGCTCTTCACTGCCTCTGATTTCCCCCGTTTCAATAGTGTCTCACTGCTTCAAGAATAAAGAGATGAAACAAATCCTCCTGGTCGTTCTATCACAATTTATATGTTTCTCTTCACCTATCGAATTTTTCAGTTTCCCTACTGCCCTCCTTATTATCTGTCTAGTCTTTCTTTGTCTTTTCTACTACTATTTCGTTATATTTTGAAATCTGACTTTCATAGTCTACAGTCTCACGGCACTTTACTCTTAAAGGTATCAACATTTTCTTGATCCCTCTAACCGTGGCCCTATATATTCATAGTCTCTCTCCCATCCCCCAAACTCCCTCCAGAATAAGTTAGCAGTAATTCCATGATACTAAACCCACATGGAAGTGCATTAAACATTTCCTAAGAGGCTTACATTTCACTAAAGGAGGCAGACATGTAAATACCTAATCACGATGTAACAAAAATACTAGAATTATTACTATAGTATTATTATAGGTAGCAACCATGAAGAAGAAAACAAAACTGCTCTCAGCAGGAGGAAACTGTAATGTTGAAATAGCTTTTAAATACAAATAAAAATTACTAAGATAATAAACCAAAAGAGAGAAAACCTGTTTACAAAACAGATACAAAATGCATGTAAGAAAGAACCATGCTGCAGGCACTAGTAGTTCAGCTTCTAAAACAATTTGTGAAATTTCTGGGAGAAAGAAATAAACTAAGATAAATAGAGAAATAATGTGACCTTTTGCCATTCAATTGAGGCCTAAATATGATTGAGTGACATGATTATAGTGTTCATGACAATCATTTAGGGGCAGTAAATTAAAGGAGATTTAAGACTGCAGAGAGCAATATGAGAAACCTCCACAATGAACAAGGTATAGAAGAAAAACTAAGACAACACTATTAAAGATAAGCCCTAAAAGATGTGATTACAGGGCCAGCTAGCTAGGCAGACTTCTAGAACTGGCAAAGTCCAGGTTCAGTTTCACTAAACAAAAAGTGAGGAGTGATCAACGAAGATATCTGACACAACTGCACGTCTCCACATGCATGTGCACACATGTGCATATTCCTCTGCACAAGTCAAGGTGCCACATACATGCAAACACACCCCCACATACACACAAAACACCAAGGAAATAAAGAAGGTTAAGAATCAGTAACAGAATGACGAAAGGTCTGAACCATATACACGAATAGTCTAATGAAACTTGAAATCCTACACACTCTAGTTAGTGTCTGTGAGGCGTGTGTCAGGGTAGGCACACATGTGCCATAACATATGTGCAGAGGGCTAAGAACAACTTTTGAGAGTCTGTTCTTGGCTTTCACCTTGAAATAAGCAGTGTATTTCTTATCGTTTCTGCCTCTGTACTGCATATTCCAGACCAGCTAGCCACACACTTCCAGGCAAGGTAATTTTCCTTTCTCTGACTCCTGTCTTGTTATACGAATGGTGGTATTATGAGGATTGCATTAATTAAAATATGTCCCCATCTTGACTGTGGGGACAGGATTCAGTTCCTTATTAGTGGAACTAATAAGGAACTATATAAAACAGAGAAAGCAAGCTGAGCAATAGGAAACATTAATCAGTCTGTGTCTTGGTTGTGGATACAATGTGACCAGCACTTTGAGATTCTGCTATGTTGAATTCCCTACCATGAAAGACACTGAGTGAGTTGTGAGTCAGAATAAATCCTTCCTTTTTAACGTTTTTTTTTTTGTTGTTGTTGTTGAAGTGATTTATTATAGAAACAGAATAGAAACTAAGACATATGCATACTACAGACCCAAATTACTTGTCAGGTAAGTGTTTTGTATACTGAACCATTTCCTTCATCCCCTCCCTGATTTTCAGTACTTCTATAACACAAAGGATAGAGAACTGGAAAGCTTATCCAATGTCTAGGAAATGCCACTAATAATGCATCCACAGTCAAACAAATCCATCATAAGAAATAGAATCTAGGGACTCTGAAAGAAGGCAGAAAAGAAAGGAATGGATACTTAATAGTATTTCCCTCTTTAATTACAATATACTATCTGTTCCTTAAAAGAAGTTTCGCTCAGCTAAATCATGTAAGATTCATAAGAGGATGACCTAGATAAAGTCACCATCAAGTCATTTGCAATTATAAATAGATAGTATGTTACATATTGGTATATGCACTTATATCTAGGACAAACCACAATTAGATTATAATTATTATCATATTTTCACTATAGTTAGATAAATAGAAACCAATTTTAATCATTTAAAATCAGCAAAATTCCTACAGACCCCAGGATACCCTGAAAGTAAAATGACTAGAATAATAAGGTTTAAAGACCATAAACACTCACCTCTAGGTGTTCTAAGTTACTTGTTCTTTGAACAAGCAAATTATCTTTCTGTAAAATGTCCCTATATTTAGTAGTCAGTTCATTGTACTGTTTATTGGCTAGTTCTAGTTCAGACAAAGAAACACTATTGTCTACAACTTTCTGAAGAGCTGCAATCTTGAAGGTGGCCATTTCCTGAAGAAAAAAAAAAAAGGATACATGAAGTTAAGTTTATACATATATATATATATATATATATATATATATATATAGCATTAGTCACTTTTTAAAAAGATAATTTGGTTGAAAACCAAAAAGTTGGAAGCCATTTGAAAAATGTATACTTCTTATGTTATTCTTTCATATGGGAAACAACATTTGGAAACTTATAATTAAGGATTTAAATTAATCCTTTTACAAGCTATCACAGTAAAAGGAAGTACAATTAATTTGAGAAAGTATAATAAACAGAAATCATCTTTGGATATCTTTAAGTCTTAGAAATTTAAAAGCCACTAAGCATTTGGCAATTTAAGTGACAGAATTAACATACAGTATCTATGTCTGCTTTCTTCGAGTGACACAAACTCATCTTTGCTTCTTGTTATTGACTGATTAAAATATCTAAATCGTAACAATAAAGATTAAGTTACTTATTTCATGTTTGCTATAGTTTAATATAGAATATTTCCCCAAAGACACATGTTTCAATCTAATTCTCCAGCTTGGTGCTACCAGGAAGTTGTGCTAACTAAGATGTGGAGTCTGGTGTAAAGTCTCAGATTACTGGGGTGTGCTTTCAAAGAGGATTAGGGGACCTTTGTCTTTGTGCCCTCTTTTTCCTTTTATTATAACTGGCTATGAATGGAGAAGGCCTGTACTAGGATGTACTTGCACCACCACAGGCCAAAGGTCATACTCCCAAACCTTCAAGTAGCTGAACCAAAACAAACTTTTCCTGTTTTTCAGTTTAATTATCCTAGGTATTTGGTGGAGTCCTGGGAAGAGGACTAACACAATATTCTCCTCTGACAGCTCGGAAAAGTCCTTAACGAACAGCATGAGGTGGTTAGATTAACACACAAGGTGCCGGAACCCTTTCCAGTTCTTTCCAGTGAAATGCTCCATGATAAGCAAAGGTTACACAGAAAAGCACAATGAAATCATGGGTAGCAGGCCAGGGACAGCAGCTATACACTTCACACTAAATCTTTTGAAAATACAAATGTTTTATATATTCAATTTCACTTTTAAAAATCCTAATATTTAAACAAAATTGAAAACAAGTATCATTTCAAGTTACTAGAATATGTTATATTTACCAATACATGCTCAGTGAGATAGATTCTGAGGAACATAAGAACTTTAAAGCAATTTTAGGATATATTAAGAAGTATTACAGCTGTTATTATTTTTAATTACTATATGATGATATATATAAAACTAATTACTTTAATCTCTCAGCTGTCTATAAAATAATGAAGAACATAAAACTACAAAGTTAAACATGAACTTGCATTCTAAAAACACACACTACGTGTAGTCCAAGGAAAGAAACTAGCAACAATGACATCCCAAAAGCAATGAAACAGTGTAATAAATTCTGGGTACATAAATGTTTTCTTCCCTACAAAGAAACACGGCTCCTTAAGGAATTAGATTATTTTATAACTTAGCAGACTTTGTCTGTACTGTACGTTAGGTGTAGGAAACCTTACTATACCAGAAAACACATCAAGCTAGGTTAAAAAAAAATAGTCTTTTCTAAAATAACTAACAGACATCATCAAAAGCTTCCTAATGAGATTTAACAATTGAGTAAGATGTGCCTACTGTTTAAAAGTCTATGAACCTCTCATGAAAATCACAGAAGAACTTCATGAGGAAACAAAGAAATTATCCCAGAAACACAGCACACACACGTACACACATGTGCACACACTTGCCTGCATGTACATACATGTGCACATTCCTAGACCTGTACACATGTACACACACCTGCCTACATATGTACACATATGTACACGTGCACACAGCTGCCTACACTTGTACACACATGCACACACCTGCCTTCTATAATTGGTGGTGAGAAAGAGAGATGAGTGGGAGATATACTTCCAGAGGGTAAGATGCCCTGGCTAATGACAAAAAATCTTCTACTTCCTAAAGAATATAAAAGCACTAACATAATGGGAAAATTGTGAACACCCATATCGGGCACTAATGATGAATGCTAAAATTATTGAGAAAAATAGAAAAGGAGCTTTTATTTAAATCATGTTAAAATGTTATCACTTAAAAATGAAGGTACCCATCAAAAATTATGTAATTCTCCACAAAACACTATCCAAACTATGATATCGTTTGAACTAACACAGATTATTGTTTAAGATATATTTTTGCTAAAACTGTTTAAATTGAATCAAACCCAGGCCTCAGAGCTAAACTTGATTAACATCAAAACAAAATAGATTAATTAAATAGTCTTCAGAGAGAAAAGTATAATATAGCAAAATAGGCTGCTGTATTCGGGATTTAGGACATGTTAACCATCAAATCCAATAAAGGCATTATACATCATTAAATCCTATAGCAACCAAAGAAAACCGAATACAGCCTACACATTAAGAAACAGGGAAATACTGTCAGTGTTTTCAGTAAAATAACATTATTACGGTTATGTAAACAAAAGCTTTCCATTGTAGAGATGTACACTAAAAATATTTAGGTGAGAAATGTTGACAATTTAAATATTCCTACAAGAAATGGATGAAGGAATTACAGCAAATGCTGATAAGCATCATCCGTTAACCCCGGTGATATATGCACATGATGCTAACAGCAAATGCTGACAAACATCACCCATCAACCCCGGTGATATATGCACATGATCTTTACTATCTTCAGACCCAAAAAGGTCTTGAGCAAAAGAATAAGTCAGAAATACCTTAAATCTTTGCAAACTTCCAATTTTTTCAGTAACTTCGGCTTCCATGGCTATGATGTCATTCTTGTGTTTGCCGTTTTCTTTTCTAAGATGCCGCTCCATTTCCACTAAGGTTGTATACTGCCGGATGAGGGACTTTTCATTCACCTGCAGAACAGTGATTTTCCTACTGTTTTCCGACAGCATTTTCTTCATTTCATTTGAATCCATCTGAAGAGCACTGAGCAAATTCTGGACAAAAGCACAGCGACATTACTGAGTGAGTCTAGTTCCCCTCACTCATCCTACCAGCAGACAGAAGGAGGCGATGATGCTCAGACTTGTGCTTACACTGTACTCTTTCACTTTCACGGCATCCTGCTGGGCCTGATCCTCCAGTTTCCTCTTCTCCTCTTTTATCATCTCAGAGTCTGCTTTCCAAGTATCCTTTTCACTATAATAAATGCAATAACAATGAAAAAGAGAATAAAGCAAACCGAATAAAATGCTTAACCACAAGAAGGATACATTTAGGTTAAGAGAGCTTTAAAGTTTCTCAGAACAAAAGACACAGACAGTAAAGGTAAAGCAACTTGCTCAATGCCTCACACCTACCAAATGTTGGAATCTGACTAAACTCTTATCAATCCCAGATAAAGAGAGTTAAGATCAATAAACTAGTTAAGAAACATGCTTAAATATGCTCTTGACAGTGATTATGTGGAGAAGGAGCAATACTTTCTTCTGTGACTATCAGTATAATACTGCATCTATATTTATAAAATTTTTAAAATATAAATACCTTAGATATTCTTTATATAATAAACTTTGTTGATGACGAATCACTGCAAATTTTCTGTTATAATCTTCAAGAGAATCTTCTAAATGCTTTAATTTCTTTTCTTTATTGTCTAGTTCCTAAATTTGGTTCATAAATAAGAATATAAATAGCATTAGACTGTATTTTGAATCCAAAAGGTACACACTCACATTCCAAAACAATTATTCAAACTCCGTATTTTCAACATTTTAATAAGGTAAAAAGAATGAGGCAATATACATAAAAAGCTTTTTAAAACAAATTATTCTTTTAAATATGGTAGCTGCAGTAAGCACACGAACTATCAGATACAGAATTCACCTTAAGCACAACTGTTTATCAGACTAACAAGTTAAATACTCAACTCCTATTACCTAGGCACATAGTCTTTGCCAACATACACTTCTGTGCCTCCACTAAAATTAGCCTATTTCTTTTTAAATATGGTAAACCTGTGATTTTTACAGTAACCATTTGTTTGCATGCAGTGCATGTTTAGAGGTCAGATAAACACTTGTGTTGTCTACCCTCTCCTTCCACCATGTGGTCCCAGTGATTGAACACAGACACAGGTCATTAAGGGCTGGCTGGCACCAGGTGCCTTTACATACTGAGACATCTTGCTGGTTCCCAATTTCTTTAAATAAAAATTCAAACCACAAATCCTAGATCAAGCATGACAATACCAGGTTGCCATTATTTGTTGATGGTGTCTCTATAAAGTATGAAAATAAAACATTAATATTTCCATGTACTTTAGAGTAGTGACCTAAGATGTAGAAATGTTTTGATATGCCATTAAAGTTACCTATATCTGACCCGAGTAGCATACAAATTCAAATAAAGGCAAGAATAATGTCATACCCAAATACAAAACCAAGAAATGGGTATAACTCAATTATTACACCAATGGATAATCTAGCAGTGGGATGCTTACAATCACAAATGTATTTTGTTACTTTTCAGTAGATTTTTCTAAGTACTATTATAGGGTTTGTGATGTTATAGATATTAAACTTTAAAAGAAAATTTGAAAAACACTCCACCATGCTATTTTTAATCCCATTGTATAGATGGCAAACAGTAAAGCAAGTACAGGGCAAGTAATATGATAGGGTATACTTCTAACTTTCTATGGATCAATTAACAGTTTATACAGGAAAGGGAAGTTGGAAGTCAAGTTTACTTGCAAGCTTTTCTCATGATTAACAGAAAAGAGACAATTCTCATAACAGCGCCAAACAGTATCAGCCTTTAGCATTTCATTCACTCATGTGTCTAAGCAACAGTAAACACAAATACTCAATTACTTCATATTGACTGCTTATAATTCTTCATCTCCTTCTATATTTCAAATGCATAACACACAAATGAACAAATATCATGAACATATTTGCCATGTAGGTAAATGGAATAAACTTGCTTATTTATATTAGTCCAGTTGACTATCTACTAACAATCTATTTGTTTATTTGGAGAATTCAAAGGCATTCATAGACTAAATTCAGAAACATTCTATCAAAACTGTCACTGACACGTAAGTTTTCAGTACCTGCAAAAGATGTATTAAATACTCATTCTGAGAATTGATGACATAGGCACTAGATGGTGCTATCCCATCAGGTAAGTCTATGCCTTTGTAAACCACATTGGAGCCTGCAGATTGTCGTAGAAGGTCAGTTTCTTTCTCAAGATGGTCAATCTGGAAATAATCCAGGAATGATAATCACATTCAGGAAAAGTACAAAGCAGCAAGTTATACTGACACAAATTAATTAAATTAAGCTTTATTTTTTTCTTAGAAATGCCTAAAATAAGATTTAGAGCTATTATGTTCTCTTTTATAATACGAGAAACTTATTTTCCACATAACTTCTTAAAAACAATGTGCAGAGGGTGAGAGACTTTGGGATGTTCAGCCAAAACAGGGCTCAAGGATCTATGTGGAAGAGTGGGCAGAAAGATCATAAGGACCCATGGTTGTGGATAGCTTCAAGGACACAGCATTTTCAGACTCAGTAAAAACTCACAGAGACAATTGTGACAGCATGCTACATATCTGCACAAGATCAAGCCTGACAAAACCCCAGCACAGAGGAAAGGATGTGGTCACAAAGTCCCACCCCTAGCCAAAAAGCCATTTCTAATTGGTAGCTGCCAGGACAGGGAAAAAAATTCAGTTTTCTGTGGTAGAGAACCACTGGGTATATCATGCATACTCCAGGGCAATCACCATGCTCAGTGATTAGTTGGCTATTCCAAATCAGGTTCCATGGTTTGATTTGTTTCTTTTTGGTTGTTGTCTGAAGATGGAGAACGAACATGAACTTAAGAAGGATCTGAGAAGAATGTGTGTAGGCAGGATATGATCAAAATATACTATATGAAATTATCAAAGACTAGAAATATTTTTCAAAATCTCTTAAAAAATGTGGTCTTAGGGTTGAAAGAATGCAAAAAACATCTTCCCCTCACAAAGCAGTGTTTTTAGGAAGTTTCCTATTAAAACTACAGTCACAGGTTTAATATTTTTTATATTTAATAAAATTGTTACCTTCAAGTTTGCTTTTACCAACTGCTGTGAATAATTTACAGCCTCTTTCCGAGATTCCCTGAGCTCTTGCCTTAATTCTTCATTCCTTCCTGTAAGTTGATCAACTTGGGCTTTCAGATGCAAACTGGCATCGAAGATTCCTTCTGCATTCTTTGATTCCATAGCCTTGTACATTCATATTATGTATTACGAATGTAATGGGAAACAGTAAGATCACAGTCAAGACAAATATGCCTTTAAATAACTAATCATCTTTCCATACGCACAGCCATGTCTAATAAAATGCTATTTACATTTCTTATGAAGTAATATCTATACAATTTTAGTTTAGCTTATATTATTACACAGTTATTACTTCATTAAGATAAATAACATTTAGTAAATATAGATTAGAAAATGATCAGCACTCATATATGAGCCGGTTTCTTAGCTGAGCAAATAACTGACTCCTTCCATGTCCATATCCTCACTTGGGCGTCTATCAAACAGAAGCATTAGTCAGCCAGCCTGTGGACGCAGTGATGCGCTGTATAGCTGGTACCTGCTTACTACATTTGCCTGCCGTAACAGGCTATACATGGCTTGTATAATTTGTCCTTTTTTTTTAACGTTGCTTTTTTTTTTAAATTGGATATTTTATTTATTTACATTTCAGATGCCAACTCCTTTTTCCATTCTCCCTCCCTAGAAACCAACCTAGCCCATCCCCCCCTCCTCCTCTTTGCTTTTATAACCATTTTAATTACATGCAAGTATTAAGGCCAGTTCTACTTTGAGGAACTAGCAATACAATAGATGCAAAGAGTCAAAGAAGAAGCAAGACAATAAACACAAATACTGATGTTGCTTTTTAACTGAGTATTTTATCACAGCATCAAAATGAAACCAATACAGGAGATGGGTTGGCTGAAGGCAGACATTAACATGAGAACATAACTTACATTAACCAGTCTTTCGAGACTCGGGATGATTAAAGATGTTTCACCTCCTTTCACATCAGAATCCTTCGGCATGTCCTTGATAGCTTGCAAAATTTCCTTCATACCTTCTTCAAGTTGCTTATTTTCTTCAACTAGTTCTTTTACTGTAATCATAATTTTTTCACACTAGATGAATAGATCTTTTCTACAACTCACATTATTTCATGTTCATGACAGATTTCAAATGAAAAAAAATTGAAAAACAAAAATGGAAATAAAATATTCAACTATATTCAACTATAAATTCAACATAAATGCTGAATTAAAGACCACACTTATTTTAGTAATGTACATATGCAAATATATAAATGCAAAATTTATATATATAAATACATATGGATAGGTAGGCAGACAGACAGAGAGATATGGTATAGCTCTGTCCTATTAAAACTCTTTAAATGTTTATAACTTTACCTTCACTTGAGCATAAAATATGTGACACATATTTTCATAAAAACTGGACATGATAATATTCTGTAACAATAATCATAGCAATGTAAACTACAAAGCTAAGTAACATAGACTGAGCTATCTACTATAAAGGCAATTAAAGACTTAAAAACAAGTGCAGAGAAGAAAGAGATAAGAGTGACTTACGTTTATTCTGAAATTTAGCAATTACTGTCCTACTTCTTTCTAATTCTTTTTCCTTTTCAATCAATTCTCTTGAAAGAAACTCATTCTGAACAAAGAGAATAAAAAATTTTATAAGATACCACAGTAATAAATAGGTTTCAAGTTAAAACAATGTTTTACCGATTCAAGTTTAGCACACCAGAAAACAGGCTCTCTAGAGACATAGCAGCTATAAAGTCAAGTTCAGAGGCCATCTTTCTACCACCTCTTCCGCCCACATTCCCCACGGCAGGGCACAGAAAGACGTACAGGAGTTTTCTGTCCTTGGTGTCAACTATATCGCTGTTCATAGTGGTCGATCTTTACACTACCTGTTCTGCCTGGCTTCTCTGATGGTCAAGTTCTAATTCTGCATTTCTACTCTGCTCTTCTTGGATCGATAAATCCTGTGCTATGGTTTCATTCTAAAGAAACATTTAATATATTAATTAGGGGAGTCAACAAGTTCAATGCAAATATACTGCGATTTGAGATTTTTAAAGAGTATAGACCTCTTATAAATGAGTGTTAATGTGTGAGTAAGAAGAAATCTTCCCAGAATTTTTTAGAGAACTCCAGTAAAATAATAATAATAATGATAATGACAATAATGTAGTGATTACATGAATATATTTGGAAGAAAGCTCACCTGAGATCTAAGGAACACTAGCTCTCTCTGTAGCTGCCCTATAAGGTTTTCAAGGGGATGTATTAGAGATGGTTTGGATTGTGCAGTAACAGGCACAAGATCTGAAACTTGGCTCCTACTTCTCAACATCTCAGTTTGTGAGGATGATTCACTTTGTCTTTTATTGTCTTTCAAACTGAGATCGGCATTCTTTATTTGCGAGTGGACCTGGCTATCTTCTGATGTTACATTATCCTTATCAGGGTCATATGACTGTTGAGAAAATATTGCAGAGCTCTGCCTATGTGATAACTTCTGCATTAATTCTGAAGCTGCCGGTGATGCTTGAAAAGATGAACTGCTCTTCTGTAAGAACCTGGTTTTCTCTAGTGCTCGATGGTTTCCTGACCCTCTCTTCATATGGTCATCGGAGCGAGAGCATAAGTACTCCTTCAGTTCTTCTTTGCTGTCCTTACTGAAGAGACTGACTAGCGATTCTAGGTTTCTCAAAGATCGCAGACACGGTGCTTTAAAAATCTCCCTTATTGTGATACCTTCTGGAGTTGTATTGCTGTCTTTCACTTGCATAAATGAGGAGCATCTAGTTAAAGAGACAATCGGATCCACTGCACTCTCTACACTATGATGAATTGTGGACAGCATTCTCGATAATGACCGAGTGGCCATATTCTCCTCTGTCTCACTTTGATCTGACTGCAGAACACTGAATGATGGTCTCCTATGTAGCAGCTCTGTTTTAGCTGAACTCTTAATCTGTATGCAAAGTAAATAATGCCTCGTTAATCAGTCTTCAGATCACCATGCTATGTAAGCAAGCAAAAATTATTATTTAATAACCTAAGGGGAAAGAGGCGCTAAATGGGATGAAGTGAAGAAATAGACCCACTACTAGCACTTCTTCTTCTTAAGCATTTTATTTACCTTTGATTGTGTTTCATTCATATTATGGAGGTTCATAAAATTTAGTTTTCTTTCTCCTAGTTTATCTTCAAGAGAAAAGGCTTCAGTTAGGTTCAGGTCATCAATGGTTGATCCTACAAGATGAAAGAAATAACAAATAAGAAGTAACAAAAACAAAAATAATAACTCTCCTTTATCAATGCAAGAATAAAATTTTAATCCAAAAAAATGGTTTAATGTTTTTTTAAAATTCTTGACTAACATCCAGCCAATATAACTCTCGGATTCAGTTTATTTTTAATAGGCTAATATCAATAAAATAATGGAATAATTTGAATTGTATCATCTTTTTCATTTTATCTGTGTTAGTTTGAAAGTACCATTAATATAAGACATTTAAGAAATATAAATAAATTAAAAGCCATAAATTTTGATTTTCTATGTTTACATTTTACTTTATTTTTGTGCTACAGGTAAGTGACTTTGCACAGGTTCTGTACATGCTAGACAATAAACCCAATAATAGGGTTTCACCTGAGGCTCACAGAACATGGCAGAAAGGGGGGGCAGAAATATTTTAAGAGCCAGAGGATCAGGACCTCTGGGAAAAGACTGAGTCTTCTGTACATGACATGGAAGTTACACCCAGGAAATTGCAACAGTACAGCTGCTTAAACAAGACCTGAACAGTGAGGATACCAGTTAATATATTAACATGGACAGGAGAAATCAGACACGGCCTCGACACTATATGAAAAGCTACAGAAAATTAAAAAATGCAAGAGAGGGGGAATTTGTCTTCCCCTTAGACATGTCCTCTACCCAGAATACTAATGCCAAGTGTTAGTCCTAACAACAAGCATATGAGCCCAACACTAATGAATTCAGTATGTGGGATTTATAGATTTACTTACACACACACACACACACAGACACACAAGCACGATCACACACACAGGATGGGGGTGGGATGAAGACATCGGAGATGAAGGAGGTTAAGAAAATAATGTAATATATTTTAATTTTTAAACGTGTGTAATGCTCTTTCAGAGGACCTAGGTTTAGTTCCCAGCACCCACACCAAGCAGCTCACAAGTACACCTAACTCCAGCTCCAGGGAACCCAGTGCTTTTTTCTTGCTTTCATGGTCATACATGGAACAGGCAAACATATGTGTGTATGTGTGTGTGTGTGTATATATATATATATATATATATATATATATATATGAAAGAAACCTTCTATATATGATCCTCAAAAAGTGAACTGCAATGCCTGTTATAAAGATCATACTGTGTTTTTAAAAGGAAGGTAAACAAACAAATGTTAATTTAAGAATAATGAAAATTTTCAGTAAATTTGAATAAAATTTAATTCAAGTACTCCCAATGTATAGCTTTGAAAATAAAAAGGCATTCTAAGGATGAAATACAGCAAGACAAAAATTACTGTTTAAGATTATATTCTTAACAATGGAGGGCTGTTGAAAAGTCAACAGACTGTACACTGAATTTTTCAAAAGTCCGTAATTCCAATATTTGTGGGTTTTTTGTTTGGTTGGTTGGTTTTGTTGTTGTTTTTACTTCTAATTTTTTTTTTAACTGTTTCAGATTCAGACTCACACTCAATTAGACCCAGTTAACGGTTTTGTGAGACCACACACACAGCAACAGAGCAAAATCATCTTCAACACACAGACCACGCCCAGTGCAGACCCGTGTTTTCCAAATGACTCTTCCCAGCTGAGGGATAACTGAGAATACCTGATGCCGCACTCCTTTTGCCTCTTTCTTGAGCCATTTGACGAATTTTCCTTTTCAAGTCAAGGCGTTCTTCCTCTAGACTTTCAATCTGCAAAGCATGAATGATTAGTGGTTTTCCTTAGTTCAGGTAAGAATCTTGTCATCTGAGCGTCACTTGCCTCTTTCAGAAGAACCTGGTTTTCAGCTCTGTACTGCTGCTGCTTCAAGCGTTTGCTGTTTCTAAATTCAGTCAAATCAATCATCGTCTTGGGTTCAAGGCCTGAAATAGAAAGCAAATAATTACAAACTTAAAGACTTGCAAATGAATCACAAATCTTCACAGAACACCAAGTAAGTATTATTCATTATCATTTGAAACATGGAGACTTCTTATACAAGATTTCCAGACAGTTATACTACAAGAAAGCTAAATGTTAGCTAATTATGAAAATCCTAACAAACACATATGGGATGTTGCAAAGGTACTACAATTCATTAACTAAGAAACCCTGTCATGAAGTAAAGGTGACTCAATGCCCACTTGAAACTTGATATAGAGATGACACTTATATATAATATGTATGATTAGACTAAATCAAATGCTTAGAGTAGTGATTGTCAAATAGCAATCATTACTACTAAAGACGTTGTTATTAATTTAATCCTCTCAGCTAACCTGACTCCTAATATGCCTCTATTATATTTCCTGATTCATAAACAACTAGGAAGTGAAAATCAAGTACCAAAACAGTCTAAAGAGTTGCAAACAGCCTTTGGATATTAAATGCTAAACCTCTCAAAGGTAAGAAACATGGTATTTGTGACAGCTTTCTAGATAGGTCAGAAGTTATCTACACATAATTTCAGATTTCTAGCTCTGACTTGACTAGTCAAGTTAAGAGAAATCTAGCTTGACCACCTAGTCTAATTCTAAATTCTAGTTAAATTATTTCAGAATAAAATAATCAATATAGAGTATTTATTTTTCTTCTAGACAAAGATTTCCTAGATTGTCAGTTTAACTCTAGGAAAGCACTAGCTGATAGTCAGAGAGTATAATGAAATTACTATGTAAATCAGTCTTTTTAAAGAAGCAAGTTAGATCGGACACTTCAGTCATAACTTACCATGTAAAGTAGTAGTATTAAATAATTCATCCCTAATTTTAAAAGTACATAAATCCCCATGTTATATTTGGAAATTACATCTTAGACTAAATGGAACTCCTAAAATACTCAAGAAAATATAAGCAGTTTATAATGTATTTATACATCCTTTAAAGGTTTACAAAGGACTTTTAAATGGCCTTGAAACAAAATCCTTTTGTAAATTAACAATTCATACAGATGTTTCTCATTGCAGAAAAACAGTTGCCCTCTTATGCAGCATAATGCAGTGCACTTTCACCATTCGATTCTTACTGAAGGCATATTTGGCCAATGAAAGCCATGTTCTTTATCAACCATTGGGTCACAAACCCACTGCAGTCAGAGTACCTCCACTTTTGTTTAAGTGTTTCTACAGAAACATTTATTTGGGCAAAAATGCCATCCAACTGCTTAGAAATAAATAAACAAATGTAAGGTAAGGGCTAGAGGCAAAGCACAAGGCAGGAAGGGAGAATACATGCACAGAATGTATGCACGTTGCTTGAGGAATAGGGCAACTTCCCCTACAAAAGTAAAACCAAGCCAAAAGCAAACAAAGAGGACTTGACAATCAGGGCAGAGGACAAAGCAGTACTTCAGAAAATGGCTTACCAGCCCGCTCTCTCAGGGCTTCGTTTTCATCCAGGACATCATTGATCTTCATCTCAAGCTTATTGATTTCTTTGGTCAACACTTCAATCTCTCCATCTCTTATTTTAATTTGGGCTTTACAATTCTTTATTTCGATAACAGCATCTTCTAAGCCATATACTCCCTGAAAAATATCCCATCTAACTTCAATATAATTTATTTGAATGAACAAATCAAATGTATCAACTTACTTTTTTTATTAAGGTGATGGGTAAACTTACCTACACCTGTATTTTACATGGCAAACTTTTTATAACTGATACATAAAAAATAAAAATAGTACATATTAATTGTACATATTAATCTTTCACTGTGCTTCTATAAACCAAATCTAGTAAAGAGGGAAGAATATGAACATCGGACCCAAAGACGATGTGACTCAGAATATTATAAATGAAATACAGAGCACATAGAGATAAACATAAAGGTACAGAGATGAAACATAAAGAGAGAATCAGGCATACCAACTAGAATGTATATTTAACTGCCTGATGAATCAATTTAAAGATATGAAAGGTCCAAGTAGATTCAGCTGATATAGATTTTGTAGGTACCAAAGCCATCCCCAAGACAAGTTCATCAAGCTAGTCACACCTCCATGCTCACACAAAGGAAGAGATACAAGGGACTAATCCTGATACCTCACCTGAGCTGCTTCTCTGAACAAATCACTTCATCAGAAGGTTTGACAGGGAGGTAAACACAGAGGAGGAGGAAGGAGGGTAAACAACAATAACGCTGTCTGAAACAGCCATAAAGAATCACATGATCGATTAATTATGTGACAATAAAAACAACCCTATAGCAAATCTAATTCTGTGTATAAATGCGTACATGGTTTAAATAAACTTTCCTCATCTGTCCTGACAAGGATCCCTCCAAGAGCCAAAGATCATGTAACAAAAACACAATACCAGACAATGAGATGCCTTTTTTCGAGTTGCTAGCCAAGGTTGTCTAAAAGACTCTGAAAACATACAGCTTATTGCTATTGCCCCAGATTGAGCCACAGAAGTAGACAGTAAGTCCAATTACTGAAGACACCATGCATTTCAGAAACAGGGCCTAGAGAGTCCAAGTTGGAACTGATTTTTAAGTCTCTTCCCTGAGGGCTAGCTTTCATGGTACCAGCAGACACCATGCAAGCTTGAAAATGTGGAAAGCAACTAACAAACCCTACCCACCTCTGCTGGTTATGAACTTCAATGACCGGCAGAACACAATAATCCTAAGGAAAACTACTCTGTGCTAGTGAAGTCATGGTTACTGTAGAGCCCACAGCTATCACTTTACTAAAGCAGCATAATCCCAACAACAGTCTAAACATTTGTCCTTATACCTACAGATAAGTGTAATGCTCTTTCTCTCTGCAGTAGGAGCCCACAGGACATCAGCCCTACACATAGAACTACACAAGGGCCATTCACAGAGTTGGGCAGAAAAAATAGTCTTCTCCAGTGAAAAACACCTTTGGTTATCTAATACCCAATAAATACATACAAGTAACTCTACATCTTACATGATATTTGATCACATTGTGAACCCCAAGATTGTATTATTTACTGAAAAAGCCTGTTTCTACTTGTGGTCTGGCTCAACCTTTAGCACACACCTATAATCCCTCTAGCGGAAATACAAACACACCCTTAGTACAGACCTTTAAACCCAAGTAACGAAGGTAAAATTGGTTTGTAGAAGGAAGTAGCCATGTTTGGAAGTGATGTGTAATTGATGGCAGACAAAGTGATGAGTCAGAGAAAGAGTTTACAGAACAGGATATGTCCAACTCTCAGGAGAAGAGAGAGGAAAGAATGCTCCTTAAGAGACAACAGGACAAAGAAAGACGAGGCAGTTCTAACTGGGACATGAGTACAGACAAGTCACAGAAAGATAATAAGCAAGACATAGATGAAGACAGAACAAGTCACAAGATGAGAAGGAACCAGATTAGATATTGCCAAAGTTAGTTTGAGGTCAAGCAGAGCAAAAATTCAGAGGCCAAGAGAGACGCCAGATTGAATCAATTAGCTTGGAGAGGACTTTGAGTCAAAACAGCTGAGTTGAGAGGTCAGAAAGGAAGGAGTGAGTTTATTCAACAGTAAAGTCTCAAAAGCAGAAAACATTCTAGGCCTAGAGAAGATTGTACAGGGGCTAGACATTTCCTGGACTAGGCCTAGGTTAGAAGACAGAAGCATTAAGCCCCTGAAACCACAATTGCCTCCAGAGAATAAAATATATTTTAATATATGCATCCTGATTTCATTATATTTATATATATATGTAATATACATACATACATACATTACATAGATACATACATTACATATATACAAGTAACAATAATTAATGGAAAAGGAAGCAATCACAGTGAGTTGGGTTATGTGTGGATGCTTTGGAAGGAAGAGAGAGAAGGGAAAAATGATATAATAATCTCAAACTTGAAAGAAAAAATAATAACATAAAACTTTTTAAAAGGAAAAAAAGGTTTGTACACAATTCTCTTGACATAAAACAAATGCTTCGAAGTTTGTAGTTTAAAATCAAGAGATTTAGAATGTTTTCTACGTGGAACACAGTAAGAACCCCAGAACATGCCTGGTGTCATGAATAATTTTAAGCTCTTTGACTGACAAGATAAAAATACTTACAGATTCATAATCTTTTAATCTCTTCAGAGCCTCAACCAATTCTTTGTCCTTCTCCCTAGCATCAGCCTCAGCCAGCTCAGCTGTTCTCTCGGCCTCTTTGGTTTTCTCTTCTAAAATTTGTACCTTCGAGTGAATTTTCAAATAATGAGTCTGCTGATAAATGTTTGAAGTACCTACAGTGTGAAAAAAGAAACCATGAAGGAACTGAATTGAGTACTCCTTCTTATTTCTTATGCATCTCCTGTTCCCAAAAAGGGGCGGCATCAGTATGGCACAAAGGCTTCTTAGCTGTTTACTCATTTACACACTGTTTTGGTTTTATTAAGAAAACCAACTAAAAGGTAGAGTTGAGTACAGTTACCCTAACTAGAAGTATATGGGTTATTCAAAAAAGGTTGTCAAAGCCCGCTTTACAGAAGATGCATCTCTGTGACAGGAAATATATAGTGGTGATAAGACTCAGCATTTCTTTTGACCACTATTAACAGTAAAATAGATTTTCAGTGGGACATATTGCCAACCGAAACACTCAGAAGCTTCTTTTTCCTCTGTTTCACCAATGGAGTCTTTCCATTAATCTACAAAAATTAGTTATTTCTTCTAAATTTTAAAAACTTTTTTAACCTTTCTTTCTCCTCAGGCTACTACCTAGTTTTTTACTACCCCTTTGCAGAAAGATTTTCTGTTTCTTCTATCCAGTTCCTCTTTCACTCTGATTCAGAGGTGGGAGTAGGTGAGTGGGTAGAGGAGCACCCTCATAGAGGCAAAGAGGAAGTGGGAGAGGGGGGATCGGAATGGGGAAGGGGTTGTGAAGGGAAAACCAGGAAGGGGAACATAATTTGAAATGTCAGATGTCATTTGAAACACAATAATATATGCAAGCCATTTACTTATAAAATATTAAGTTACCTTTGTCTTTTTGGAGCTCATTTTTCAAATCTTCAATAATAAAAGTATTTTTTTCCATTTCTTTCGTATACTGCTCTACTTGTTCAGTAAGCATCTTAATTTGACTGTCTCGTTCCTGGATACCCTATAAGATATTTTGAAATATCAGATATTCATTAATATGAACATACATTTTTGTAATAAATAAGAGAATATACTTCCTTGTGGCCAAACTGTTTCTTTCAAAGAATTTTTTATTACATTTATTTATTTGTAGGCAGAGGTGTGGGAGTCAGGTGACAACTTGTAACAGTTATTTCTCTTCTTTCACCTCGTGGGTTCCAGGGACTAAGCTAAGATTGTCAGGCAGGACATTAAGTGTCTTTACCCACTTGGCCACTTACCAGACGCAAGAAAGTAAGTTTCTTATGTATGCCTCAAACTGCACTACACAACTGTTCTCATGCGAATATTTAAAGCTGGAAAATTTTATTCTAGAAATCCTTAATATTCATGGCTTTTATAACTTCTGATATGGTATTTTTGCTCATCATCCATTGAATCTTATCTTTAGCACTTTCTCTGTTTGTTTTCTCTGCTCTTTCTTTCCATCCAGTCCAGCTTCTGTGCCTTCTACACCCCACTGAGAAACAAGGTTCTCATCACTACTCTCCAATTCTATCTCAGTACTTCACTGGAAAGAACACATACGGGGGGGGGGGGGGGGGTTCTGAATGAGGTTGTTTTGCTAAACACAACTTTTCAGTGGCACACTCACAGTAGAAACACACTTAGTTCACTTAGTAGTTTAGGCATAAGATACACAATAATAATCAATAAGAAGGTAGCAAGTTATTTTTAAAATCTACAGCTTTTTAATCGATACTAAGTAACTCCACATAGACAATAAATAATAGTAATATATAAAAAGCAAGATAATTCTATTCTAAAGTGTTATATTCCCTCTAAACTTAATTCTAGTTTTACTTCCCCCATTAGGTATGTATGAGGAACTTCAAAGCTTGTTACACACAGTGATGGAGGCCGAGGAGGCATATGGATAAACAGATAAGACAGCTTAGACTTTAGCACAGTTTCCTGATATTACAGACCTTGACAAGGTTTTACCTGTTTCAGAGCCATAATGTTACTTTTGTCAGCATCAAGTTGGGCATTTTTAAGTTTTCCTCTCAGACTTTGTAACATTTGCTGATATTCAATGATTTCATCATCTTTAGAAGACAAAATTAACTAAAAAAAAAAGATGTTATAAAAAATGAAAATTAACAAACCCCTCGTCACTTAGAGAAAAGTACACATAATTAAAATTCTTTTTAATATTTTTTCAGTGTGCAGCTTATAATGTGTTTGTGTATATGTGTGTTTGTGTGTGTTTGTGTGTATGGAAGAGATGGGTTAATGTCCACTATCTTTCTCCTGAGATAGGATCTTTCACTGAACTTAGATCTTACATGCTAACTAGACTGATTGGCCAATGAGTTTTAGGAATCCACCTGCCTCTGCCTCTCCATCATGTTCTCACAAGGTGCTAGGGATCCAAACTTT
Organism: Grammomys surdaster; assembly: GCF_004785775.1. Classification (NCBI taxonomy): domain Eukaryota; kingdom Metazoa; phylum Chordata; class Mammalia; order Rodentia; family Muridae; genus Grammomys; species Grammomys surdaster. The sequence goes on along the minus strand of NW_021605377.1, from coordinate 11,028,282 downwards.
GGGCCACATGCTGCCACAGATGGAACTGGATTGATGTTATCTCTCCAACCCAGAAAATAAAATCCATTTAATAGAAAAATGTCAGTACAAGTACATATATACAGTTCGGAATTCACAATTCAATCCTTAAAGAAAACCCTCTTGAGTGTCAGCTCTCTCATTTCTAAACAAAAATTTATGGAACTGCACGATGTTTTATACAAGATGGTTATTAAGAAAACACTAAAATGTCACAGAAAAGTATAAAATAACTCAAATAAATGAAAGGATGTTTTGTGTTCTTAGCTACAGAGGCCAAAAAATAAAAAATCATAAAGATGTTCATGAAAATCCTAAAAGTTGTTCATAAGACTCTAAAAGCCAAAACAAAAATAGGGAGAGCAGGTTGTCAGGTATTCAGACATGCAACAATTAAAAGAGCATGTGGCTAGGAAACAGCTCAATCAAATGAATAAAAGAGGATGCAAAAATCCTCAAATTCAACATGAGTTTTATGTAATAAAAGTAGAATGATATTTCAGTGTGAGAAAGATGAAATATTCAATAACATTGCTTGAATAAAAGTCATTCGGCTGGATTCATTAGTTTTTTTTTTTAAATATACATGCTTTGAAGTTTTAAAATAAAATATAAAAGCAGAAGATACTAAGAACAAAATAGAAAAGTTTTTCTTTTTCTTTTTCCTTTCTCAAAGTGTACTAACCAATTTATTTATTTATGTATTCATTTTTTCATTCATCTATCTATCTATCTATCTATCTATCTATCTATCTATCTATATATCTATATATCTATCTATCTATCTAGAGATAATGTCTCACTACTCAGGTGTCCAGGCTGGCCTTAAATTTAGTACCCTCAGCTATCTGAATAATAGGGTTAGGCACATGCTCTCTGACCTAGCAATATCAGGAGTATCTAATTATAATGAAAGGTCAAAAAACATTAATATATTTAATGTTGAAATAATTGAATTTAATGTTGAAATAATGTTGAATTTAATTATGAAATATAAAAACAAATACTTCGTATCAAAAATTATGAGTGCCAAAAGAAAAATAATAAACTAGAGAGATATATTTGCAATTTAGACTGTAATCAAACTTGCAGCAATTGATTTTATCCAAATATTTATATAGACAAAATTTAATATATATTTATATTTAATATTATATATTAAATTTTAATAATATATATTATATATGTATAACTTCTCATTAAAACACTGCTTTCGAAAGAAAAACTGGAAACCTCCAAAGTGTCACACAACAGAGTTCTCATTCATTATATGTACAAAAATTAAATATTAAATGTGATTGGAACAACTGGTTTTTTTTTTTTTGCGAAGGTTAGAAAATTACACCCCACAGTTGGAAACAAACCCAGCCTATGCTTGTTTCTTAAGGACTTGGAAAGCAGCCATGCTTATCCACTCACGGACTGTCTGTGCACTGCTGATGTCAAGCTGAAACAGCAGCTGAGTGACTACAATGGCAAAGGGATAGCTAAAGCATTTACTTTCTAGAGCTTCACAAATCATCTGACCCCTCACGATGAATGCAGCTTCACTCACTGCAACTACAGTTGTTTACAGTATCGATGATCTGAGCTCCCAGATAACAAACAATTCTTAATTGCCAATAAGGGTTCAGTGGGAATGGCCAGAAGTGGAGATCCTAGAAGTGCCTGCATTTACAGTAAGAATTTCCAATTCTGTCATCTCAGTTCATTCACAAATAGCAAGCACCCTAATCCTAGCTTCTGACTGGGGGTACAGCTCTGGAATTAGGCTGGAAGGCGGAAATCAGACAAAGAAAAGGGGTATTCTGAAAAGGCTTTCCACATGATTTTGATAAATCTTTTTCCTGATTCCATTCCTGATTACTCTTGCCTTGAAGGTGTTTGTCTAACGAATAAACAAGCCCAAGGACTACATATAGAAGTTGTAGAGCTTTTATACCCAGGGCAGATAATAAACTCTTAAAAAGCAACATGTTATTATCTGACGTAAACTGTTAAGAATCAAAATCAAAATTAAATCTAAATACGAAACGAGAAAGAGTTTTCTCATGTGACACGGTACCTTCCATTCTTCCACTTTTGCATTGACAGCCATCATGACTGGATCGTCCTCTTCATCCTTTGCTTTCAGAAGATCCGTGAGCTCTCGCACCTAAGAGTGGCAAGCAGTTCATAAAATAGTACAAACCCGGGAAATTTAATGTGATGGCATACGCATATTTATTTATGCACAAAGACATGCTGACAGACGCATTATATTACGTGTGCTGTTGATAACTAGCATTGTCCTAGATTTAAAGGTGACAAGTAATGGCTGTACAATACTAAATAAAACTTTAAAATCTGAAATGCTCCCAAATTGGACACTTTTTATGCTGCGACAAGTGGAAAACTACATATTACATTTTATTTGCTGTGGTTTAGTTAAAATATAGGCATAAAAATACTGTATTGATGGCTTACATATCAGGGCCATATGAAGCATACATGAATTTACTTTTTAGCTATTAACGGTATCCCCAAAACTACTCATGTATATATGTAACCTATATTATTTCCAAAACCTAAAAATCTCCCAAAAATCTAAAAAAAATTTTTTTAAAAATTTAAAAAATAATCACACTCTGGAACACATTTCTAATCCCAAGCATTTTAGATAAGCTATACTCAAGAAACTACCATATAATTATTAATAGAGAATCACATCTTTAAACATTATTGTACTTTTTAAACACGTTTACCCCATGTAAATAATAAATAATGATCTTTGACATATTTTCAGTGTTTTAAGAAATAAAATTAAATGTTATAGCCACTGGGTTTTTAAAATCTTCATGTCCCTGAAACTATTTCTGCACTCCCTCGGGCAGCACTTACTTTCCCCAAATGACCAGAACCACAGGTGCACGGGAGAGGGTGGAGAGCCCTCGTGGACAGGTATGTCAGGATGGCAACACATTATTATTAAGACAAGCAACAAAAACAACATCCTAGGGAACTAGAGTCTGTCTACTTTCAAATACCCAGCAATGAAGTCATAAGACGCTGCTGAGAAGCAGGCTGGATTTTAACAGCGCTCTTACTTGAAGGCGATAGTGCTCATTCTCTTTTTTAATCTGGTCCATAACGGTATCCGTCTGATGCACAATAGCTTTCATCCGGTTATACTCATCAGTCATCTTCTCCATTTCCTGTACAGACTCTTCTAGATTTTTCCGCATTTCTTGGTTCTGAACTTCAATTTTCTCATTAGCTTCTGTTAAGGTCTAAAAAAAATGTTAAATATACTATTACTTTAAAGCAGTCTTACAAGAAACTGAAATTTATACCAAATTACAATTAAGTTGAGTCACAGGGTCCTCTAGAGGAAACAATGAATCTTGATAGACTATTAGATTAACACAGCATTGGCAAATTAAGTCAAATCAAATGTCAAGAAAATTGTCTTTGGTATCTCAATTGTTCTTGGTGCCCAAGACAGCCAAATGCAGAGTAAATAAATAAATGAAAATTCAAAGACACAATGTATTTTGTGCTTTAATAGTACACAGCAGGGCCAGAAAGATGTGTTCTTGAATAAACTACTTGCAGCATAAACATGTGAATGCACATACAGCCAGACACTGCACTATGCATCTTTATTCCCAAGCGCCCCTACTGTGAGATAGGAGAGAGAAAAGAGGTCAGTCCCTGGAATCTGTGAGCTACATGCTCTGGAATGCAGAGTACTGAACCACAAAGGATCCTACCTCACACACAGCAGAAGCTGATAACAAATACCAGAGGTTATCCTCTGACTTTGGCACACAATGCAAGCACTCACGTACACACATACATATCCAGGCAGCATTATACATACACAAAATAAATCATTTAATGGACACAGTGGCAAATATACACTCAAAAGTAACAAAGAACAATAAATATTAGATTTATACCCTGATAAACTTGTAAAACTGTTGCTCTGAACTAACTTACTGATTTACCTGTATTTCGTCCAGATATTGAACAAGTTCATAGTTCTTTTTAGACAACTGTGATCGGTAATCGCTGTCTTCTCCTCTCCTTGATAGAAGTGATTCTTTTTGTGAATCTATTTGTTTCTGGTAGTCAATAATGTCCTGACGAAGCTGTTCATTCTGAGTTTAGAGCAAACACAGCAGTCAGCATTAAACCACTATCCAGAGCCAAAAAGGAGAGACAACAGGACAATACTATTGAGAATGACAAAACTCTATCCATTAGCTACTGATTCCAGAGTAGGTCTCTAAATTCCCAAGGCTTAACTACCCTTAGGGCCTCACCTTTTTCTTTAGACGTTTGTTCTTCAAAAGGACAGGAAAAGAATAATTAGAAATGAAAAAAGCAACACATAATTAAAACTAACATTTATGTGTTAAGGAAAATAAGAATAAAGAACACTTGAGAACAACTGAATTCATTATTTAAAACAGCAAAAGAAACGAAAAAATACTAAGTATAAACCAAAAGGAAGAAAATTCTAACTAGGTTAAAAAAATTTAGATGATAAAAAAAATGAAAGAAGAGGACACGGTAGGTGGCGGTCAGAAGAAAAACAGGAATGGAGGAATGATGTGATCATATGTGAATTAAAACATGTCTGTTACATGACAGAAAATTATGATTTACCACATATATAAAAATAATAGTATAACTTATAAGACTTCATGAGAAACAAAACTATGACAATGCTGGACAGAAAGTCATAAGAAAAGAAATCTACTCAAATGCATAACTAGCTGATTAGCAAGATGGTCATGTAACAGAACCAAGATTTCCCCACACAGATCCAAGGCAGGGGTGAACTACCTAATGGCCTCGCATTTTGGTTGACTTTGTAATTTCCTAAGACAAAGCCATCATGAAATGAGCCAGTATGACTATCATCAGTTACACAGAAGATTACATTCTGGTTCAAATACAATTTTAAGTAAACATTTTAAACAAGTAAGCCTTTGTTGAACCACCCCAAAACTCAAAGTCTCTACTAACCTCTCTTCTTAATTTGCTGTTTTCATTTTCTGCCTCCTCGTTTCGAAGAGCCAACTAAAACAGTAAAAAAGAAAAAAGACAAAAACTATGATAAAACTCAAAAATAATTCCATCTAAATTCCACATTTAGCTTTTTTACGTAAACTCTTACTCCTTTCCAATAGAGAACATTTAACTGCTAAAGACTAGCAAAGACTTCATATCACACTAGAACACAAATAAGACAGAATTTTTAAACTAAGGATTTAATAAAGTACAAAAGAAAAGGCTCAGCTTTAAAAGAAAAAGAAAAAACACCACAACTATATATACCAAAGCAAACTAAAAGCTAAGAAGACAAAAATCTCAAAGTTATATTGCCCAATCTCCTAAAAACTGTTTAAGATCTTTCTGCTTTTCCTTTATGCCAAGGAGAAATCACTCCTTCCTCTTTATAATCTCTGAAATACCTAAAAAAAAAGAGAGAGAACAAAAAAAAAAATGCGGGGGGTGTACAGATATGATTGAAACAAGCTGAAATCAGATTGGCCTAAACTTATATCCTTTGAGTATCAATTCCTACATAAGTACAAAAGAGGCCATTTCCTATCTCTTCGGTTGATTTCATGTCTCTTGTTGACATGAGATATGACGTACAGTAAGTCCTTAACATGAGACTCCACACAAAGAACAGCAAACAGTATTAAATGCTGTTTTCTTCACCTAAAACAGATCATTTGTGGCAGTTTCTGTTTTCTTTTGGACATAATAAATATTATAACTAATATGATAAGTTTTTTTTTTTACTATCTATTCTCTATAAAACATCCTTTTCATGGTCTTTTACTTTTCTGTTTTCTGCCTTACTCAAGAAAAAAATCCAATCACAATAGTATGCAAAAAACTTTAAACCCATCTATAAGGAGCCATATAATGTTTCTTTAGGCACAGGGGGCAGCAGCAGGAAATCAAAGACACCATTAGGTCAGTAGAGAAAATCTTATTAAAGACTAGAATACTACTGAATCAATATTTCATTTCCTGAACATCATAAATCTATTTTGGTTGTATAAGGGAATATTCACATTTTTAGACCTATTTATGTATAAAGTATTATTATGTCTAAAATTAAGTCTCAAATGGTTCAAGAAAAGAAAAATGAGTGAGAGATAAAGAATTATGTGTACAATGATATGACAGAAATCTTAATTGATGAATACACATGAGGAAAATATAAATATTGTTTTTTCTGACAATCTTTATAAAATATAAAGACTTATTTTATTATATTTATTATTTTCCAAGATAAAACATTTCAAGATTGCTCATAACATGCGATATACAAATGAAAAGTTTATAAGTCTGATGATGAGTTAAGTGGTGATTATTATTATCTGGTACTATCTGTCCAATCGTATTCTAAACCAGAAAGGTAATAATTTAATACTCAAGCACTCCGTGTTACTCCATTGGATTCCTTTGGCTTCACTATTGATGTCTTTTTTTTCAGAGAGCCTATTTCATTATTTCATTAAACATTTTTCTGAGGTAAATCTTATGATCAAGGTTCTGGCTTTATTAATATCTGTACTAAAGACCAACACACTCTCATGATCTGTTCAGTGTCTATTATGTAAACGATATTTAAATATTTCATCTTTGAGTATATGCACAAAAACCTCAAGATCAACTATACAAAACTGAAACAATGGTAAACCTTCAAACTACATTGTGTTCCAAACAGCACCAATGTATCCACGCCCAAACGACAAACTAGGCAGACTCCAGTGCTCTCCATCTCAGTCCTTCACCACACCCAATCGCACCCTCTCCCTCAGGCGTGCGTGTCGAGTCATCCCAGCATTATTCATTACTTAGTCCACCACTGGCAGCTGCTGGAATCAATGCGAATGTTTCCTTACTAACTTTGACCCTCTTCAGTCTGCTCTCCACAAAGTAGGCTAAGCTGTAACAGCACTGATCTGACTTAGCCTTGTGCTTAAACATTCTGTCTTGCTTCTTTAGAAAGATCCCTTAGGCGCCGGCCTTTACCAGAGGCTCACGAGTATGAAAGCTGGGAAGGAAGGCTAGGGCAGCGAGTGAGAGCACATTCTTGAGTGGGACTGTCAGTATTCAACCATTTATTAGCTGCAATACTGCACACTTACACACTCTCTATATCCCCTCACTTCTTCACTGTTACCATGTCAGAAGTGACTCCCGTGTCCCAAATGTAAGCATCGAATAAGGCATGAGAGTTAAGGCATCAAAAGTGCCTGACAAATGGTGAAAACTCCACTTTATCTCCATCTCAGTCAATGAGTAATTATAGTTCTTGAGTATTTCTTACCTCTAGTCTTAGTAAATGATATACCTTCGATCCAGAGCGGTCTATTCCTTGACGATACATACATTTTAATTTCTGTTGCCATACTCGCTTGTACTTCCTGACTCAGTTTAAGTGCTACATGCTGAACAATCAGACTGATTTAAATATCCCAGCACAGATCAACAGTCTTATATCCGGATGCACCCATAAAGCATCACATCATCCTTACGCTACACCTATTACAAATTGTGAATCTGTCTTAGAACTAGAAACTGTGTACTACACAGCAAAGTTCTGGTTGTGCTGTAACAGTGATGGATTACGGGTGAAAAAGGGACTTTATACTCTAGGAGCTAAAGAAGTATACGAGCCGAGTATTTACATCTTCTAATTCTACCACATTGAAATTCATTAATTCATATATAACAAATTGGCAGTAGTAGAGAAGTTGTTTATTTATGAACACGGAATTCATTTCTTCATCCCAATGTTCAAGACCAAAGTTAATTTTATGTAACTCTTAATGTCCTCAGAAAACATGCCACAAAATTAAAGAATCATTTCCCTGTGTATCATTAGAAGTAGGTAATTCCATTATGTATTTCAAATGTGCCTACAAAATGAACACTGCTACAAAACTTACCTGCTTGTACATTATTCCCCAACTAGAACACACAACCCGGAACTGCTTCCAAAGGTAACTACAGAGGTAAGATTAGCCATGTAGGGTTATCTTAAATACTAAGATTCACTGAGATAAATGTGTCTTACTTGTTCATTAACCTTCTTTTCTTTATCCAATTCTTTTTCCATATCCTCTAATTCTCTATCTTTTTGTTCCAACTGCTTCTCAAGCTGGCGAATTTCGTCCCGTAAAAACCGAGTGTCGCGTCCACCTGCAGACTGCTGAGCCATCTTAAAGTCATAAGCCAAGAATTAATTCTTCCAAATATAATTAATTCATTTTTACTTGAAGGTTTGATTGATTCCTTTAAATCAATAAACAAGTACTCCACTTTAACTTCTCAGATACCAGATATTTTAAGGCATAAGCATGCAAACACCATTTAAAATGAACTTAGAGTTGGGTGGGTAGGGAGGAGAGGATCTGAAGGACTTGAGGAAGGGGAAGAATATGATCAAAATATATGTAAATTTAAAATTGATTCATATAATAAAAAATATAATCAAGCAAACAAACAAAAAACTCTGAACTTATTTAGGCTTTAATTGGTAAATCAGCAATCCATGAGCTTTCCTCGACCACGAAAAGAACCAAGAGGCTCTGTCACAGTCACTAAGCATAGGTACAGACTAAAATACAAAGGCTTAGAGACTGTAAAGGCTGTGAACTGAAACTGAAAGCAGCTGGGTCCTCTTGTTCTGCTCTTTCCCTGATACCACAGGCTAGCTGGAACAGACAATGCTCTGTAGTCTAGTAGAAAGTCTCTGTGGTGTCTGTCATTGCTCGTTCTGAGCCATGTGTACACTTGACTTGTATCAAACGTAACCAAACAGCTAATTTTCAGTTTTCACAAATGTAAAGCACTATAACTGTTTAGTACTCCTCTATAAGCAAGCCAAGACAGATTCGCTTTAAAACTTTCCAGACAATTACATTTATTTTCCTTCATATTCCTGTCAACTGGACCACGGCCCAACCCTTGAGCCGTTAGTCCCCTAGGCGTGCCTCACGGGGAACACGTCCCACACATTTCTGCTACTCTCTTCTTATTCAGATGCTACTCAATCTCTTCTAAAATACAGATTTTACATCCGGAGCATTGGTTTTTAACTAGGTCTTCTTTATTTTTTACAAAGCTGTAATTAGGTTCTTTGAAGAGTACTCATTTCTTTTGAAATTGTTCATTCTTTCAAGATCGAGAAAAGATGACAATGGTCTCCTAGGGCTCCTCCATCTTGGGACTTCCTCCATATGTTCACCCGGTTTGACTTTATAAGATATCTAGCTGTCCTAAACACTCCAATATGCTCATGGCATCAGCAAACAACCAATTTCCTGCCCAGTCTTAAAAGTCCCGAGGAGCTGGGCATGTGGCAACTCAGTCTTCTATCAAAAATCAACCTGAGCAATTTCCACAATCAGATGACTTCCACCATTTATTTTTTATGTAGCTTTAAGTGACAGATTAAAAATAACATGTTTCTTGATTTACTGCATTCCTTCAGTCCTATGTCATCACAGATCCTGCCCAAAGAAACATTTTCCTCAGCTGTTCTCTGGTACTTTCCCTTTGATAAACTCTATGGGCCTTGACTGTTCCTGCTCCTTGACTTCACACTTCCCCTGTCCCAACTCCAGTTTTGACATCATCCCCACTGAGCTAAGATTTCATCACAATACTTTAAACAGGTTCCGACCGAGACCTTGAACTGCCACAATCTTCTATTCTTTACCAGCTGTCTGCCTAAATCCTAGCACAGGATCAGTTCAACTGCAGACATCAGCTACTACAAAAGGAGCTTGAAATCTAGCCGGAAATGTGAACTAACTCATCCATGTGCACAGAGTTAGTCAAGTCACAGAATTGAGGACTAGAACTCCCATCTGAGTCCATAGCCCTCAGGCTTCAGCCCTCTGTCTACCATGTCTCAAAGGTTATCTTAATCTCACTGTTTTACATTGTTAAACCTCACAGGTGATCTCATCTCAATTTCAGCTTCTAAAAACTAAACTCACAAGCATAAAAACTTCTAGACCTCTCTCCTTTTCCCTAGTTCCACCTTTTAAAGGCTAAGCCCTTCACATTACAGCCCCTCTTAGCTTTTCAGAATCTTCCCATATTCTCTCCCCTCAGTGGCTACTAAACATACTATATGCTTCTCTAGACTGACAGCTCCATTTAGATATTAACCGTTTTTATTTTATTTAACGTATAATTCTTAAAACCCAAATTACAAAAACACAATCTGTATAATGAGTAAACTCTTGAGCACGAAATCTTGTATTTTTCAACCAATATGAAAATTTGAATATAACTTAAAACAATGCAATTAATAACAACTACAAGGAAATTCAAAAACAAGGAAATACAAAAGGACATACCTCCAGTTCATTTTCCAGTTTTATTACTTTTGTCTTTAATTGATTTTCTATTAAAAAAAGTTTCAATTGGTTAAATTTCCTGCCATCATATTTTAAGTAAATTTCAATAATATAGTAAAATTCTCTGTAAAAGATTCCATCCTCTTATCATATAATGTAAAGGAAAATAATTATCATATACTAAATGCATAAAAGATGCATTCTAGAAATGTCTTGATGTAGAGAACAGAGGAAGACCTGAGTGAGTAAAGTCCTGAGTGAATGTGTACTGCTGATATGGGCAAAGACTTCCCTCCTAGCCTGAGTGTGTATGTTGACAGTGTGCAGAAAATGTCCACCATAGCTTGCTTCCCCTTGATGTTTATGGCTCCCCTACAGAGACTACTCCTGCTGAGATTAACCAGATCTGCCTCCCTATTCAACTGTCTACCAGGAACCCTGTCTCCTTGTTTATCTGTATGCATTCAGCCGACTTTACGTTCAGCTGTGTGCCAACTCCACTACTCTGTTCACGTGGATATAATACAGACACTGAGCTTCTGGGATGTGGCAGTTTCTCCATCAGAGAGCCCGGTCCACCCAACTGTTCTGGGTGTCAATGTGTTTTCTTTTCTTTACTCCCTACCACAGCACTCAAGTCAGTCCCTGGAACTGTACAAGGATGTAGCATCTTTAAATATGAATTGAATATATATGTTATTAGAATATGATAAGTTCTGTACTGTCTACTACACAATGGAACCACAGTAATTTTTTTTCCCAAGACATTTACCAAATTTTGCTTGTTCTTCTCCAGCCTTTTCAACTTCTTCCAAAGCTAGCTCTACTTCTTGAGCTTTCATCTGAATATTAAAATGAGAGGGGGAAAATATGGATTATTTACACTGTAATATAAACTGTGAGAATGGAAATTGTGTGGAATTTGCTATCTCAGTCTTTAGTGTGTACAATGACTAGCACACAAAGACAGTCAGTAAATAGTTGTTGACTAAATACTTAAGGCTAGAAAGTCCAGAATGGCAAGAATTTGAATTTGCTATCTCAGTCTTTAGTGTGTACAATGACTAGCACACAAAGACAGTCAGTAAATAGTTGTTGACTAAATACTTAAGGCTAGAAAGTCCAGAATGGCAAGAATTTGAATCATTTCAGATTTTCCATTAAACTTTATATCTACTATTTTAAATGTTTTCATTATCTTTTTTCTATTCCAATTGTTATTAATAAATTTATTAATTCCTTTTTATAAATGGAGCTAATAATCTCTCATCCCTTCAGTCTATACAACACATTTAATTTTGCCTTCATAAGCACATTTCTGTATCTGCCAACTAAGATTCAAAAACCTTTATTCGCTTCTAATGTACTGGTAACTAAAATATACCCTCAAACTCTTAGATTGGACAGTATATCCCAAACTACCAACCCAAAATCTGTTTGTCTATAGCCTACAAATTTTCTATGTGCTTTTACCTTAATGAAACAAATAAGTACATATTCTTTCTCAGTATTTATTTATGAGGAATCTAGAATCCTCTTATCATTTCATTATTAGCTTATAAGGGAGACATTTTGCATTTTATTTGACCCTCTGATTATTTTTCTTTGATACTCTTAAAGATATTTCTTTTCCTACAGACTCTTTCCTACAAACCTTCATTAGTGACTGAGTAATTCTGAAAAGATGTATCATGTTTTCTTGATCTTCATTTTTTAGTTCATTTACTTCCACCTAGAGAAAGAAAAAAAAATGGAGTATTTCATACCCTGTGCATAAAATACCATCACTCTTCTGGTTATAGCTTTCAATTACTTCATGAAGCAATTTCAATTCACGATATTGTACATCAGGATCTGTGTACAAATCATTCACTAAGTACCTTGGATAAGGATATCAGTAATTTATCTGCTAACTCTTCCTGACGTGGCAGGTCATCTGGATCAACTTTGATTAATTCTTTCCATTTTATATTAGGTGGCATCTTGAATTCTTTCACCGTCTCTCAGTCCCTATAACGAAGCAGGTGGATTTTAGCATTTTCAAGGAAAATGGCATTGCAGTGTTTACATGATCTAACTTAACTCTCTAGGTGCTGGCTAAGAGCTATGGCTCCTGAACCGCTAAACAGATGCATAGGCAAACAACCTTGATGAGAATTAATTCACCTAGCACAGACTATATGGTAATGTACATGCTAAATTATTATCTTTGCTAAAACGAAATTGGAGCTAAAACCTCGAGTCCCTTCTTCCAAGTCCCGTACCATCAATGATGACCAACTCCCAAGATGTTTGGAAGTTTTTTGAAAACCTCCTCCGATTTTGAGAAAAAGGGGACCAGAGGATTTTTAAAGTGGAAAAATAAAGACTGAGCTAGATAAAGTGTGTGCGGAACCAAGCTCAATCAAGGAGACCGAGGCACTGCGGACAAGAGCGACAGAAGGTCTGGGTAGGTAGGCTGCATGTTGTCCCTCAGGATTATGAACCTGTGAACGACACTAAGCTGCTCCGACTCCCGAGGATCCACCCACCTAAACCAAGACGTGCAAAAAGTAGCAGTCACTCATCTACGGCGACCACCTCCGGGTTCGGCCACAGCCCCGGCCTCTCGCTTCCCAGAGCTGTCCTCGCGCACTCAGGCTGCTCCCGCCAACTCTTCCCGAATGTGCCGAAGCGGCGCCGGCTGCTAGGCGACACCACTCCCCGCCCAGCCAGCCAAGGCCGGAAGTAGGCCCCGGATACCAGGGAAGACTACATTTCACGACGGTGAGAAAAGCTTTACGGCTATATTTCTCTCTCCAAGACCGTCTTACTGTGGATGAAGAAAAGCCTTGAGAAGAGGACTCTGCATCCCAGAGTGCAGTTCGGCCTTGCGGCTGTGCATACTGGGATTAGAAGTCTTTGGGAAGAGCACCGCGTTCCCGGCGTGCAATGCGAGAGGCAGCGGCCGCCCTGGAAGAGCTGGGGAAGGATCGGGAGGCAGGAGTAGCGGCAGCTAAGGTGCGGCCGCCCCGGAGCCTGAGAGTGGCGGACTATGACAGTGTCTTCTGCAGAGTCCCTCTCCGGTCCACCGACTCAGAAGCTTTCCTGAACCATCTCTTGGCGGAACCGCCCTCAGGTGAGGTCGGGGCGGGTCAGTCTGCAACCGGGAGGAGCTCAAGGAACATTTGCGTTTTAGGGAAGCTCTAGATTGGGGCTGCGGAAGGGCCGGCGGATCTTGCCGAGGTGGGAAAGAGTCCTCCAGCTACTCAGGTGTGTGCTAGGGGCTCCCAGTTCGTGGCTTCCGTGAGAAGGGAGTAAATAAAAGTTTCCAGCTTCCTAGGTGTCTGGGAAAGTGGAGCGCCCCCACCCCCACCCCCTGAGTTCATGCTCTGGCTGAGTGGAGGAGCATCAGGATGGGGCAGTCTCCTGCAGCAGCTTGCGGGTTGAAGTGCTTATTAGGTTAATAAGAGTGGAGTGGAGGCCGAAGAAAGAGGAGGCTTAGTGCGCGGCTAGCCCTGCTGGAGGGAGGGAGGAGGGCTATGCCAAGCGCTGGCATTTTGCTGTCATTTGCTGGGTACCAAGGGGTGTTCTTGGGTGAAAGCGCCTCCTCAGATGTTTACCTTCTTGCGCAGGGAACTTTTGCCAATTCCACAGCTATTCTACACCAGCAGGTAACTTTAGGAGCTGTAAGCTTCTATTTGTAAGAGTGCGTCTCATATGTGCGTATGTATGTATGTATGTATGTATACATGGATATATAAAGTAATTGTACTGCCGTACATAATAGATATTAAGTAATTAAAAGAAAAATGTAGACAGTTAAAGTTTTCTTTTGAAAAACTTTCTGTGGTTGAGAAAAACAAATAGCGCAAAAAAAATGGTATTTGAAACAAATTTTAAAGACATTCATCAGATTTGTAGGCCTGATTACCATGTTTGCTTTTTTTTTTCCAAATACTGTTCAGTTTTGGATTTATTCTTGATAGAGATCCAGCAAAACGAGCACTTAAATTGTCCTCATTGTCCATCTAAGAGTTTGGAACCTAGAGAGGATAAACACTGTTTTCTCATTTAATGTGATGAACACCACGTTCATTCATTTTACAAACTAATGCTTGGGAAATGCATGAGATAGTTTCACTTCCCTCTTACTGTTTTAAACGCCAATACAAAATTTTACTTGTATTTTGCACGTTTCAATTTTATAGCTTCATTTACTCAAGAGTATGAATTGTTTTTCCTATTCATTTTGTCAAAAATACTAAGTAATGAAAACAGTATTTATTGAACACATGTAATATGTTCACTAGTATATTATATTATGAATTTGCTGTTTTTAGTCATGACACTTTGATATTTTTTTCTATGATTTTAATACATATTTTCAATTACTCATTTACTGTTTTTGTGTGTTTGTATTGGTCTCTCCACCCCTATTTCTTTTTCTTGTTCATGTTTATAATATCTTCAAGTAATAAATTGTATTCTCTTCAGAAGGGAGAATTTCAAAGAAGTCATTTAATAGTAACTGATGAAGCCAAGATTGTACATCTCAGTGACAGTCACAACTTAAAGTATAATCTTTATTAAATTCCAGTCTGTAACTTATCGTAACAGTATTTTTGAGCTAATACACTTTTCTTGGCCTAAGAGAACAGCAGGAAACAAATTATATTATGGTCCAGGTCTTCATATTGTACTTACCTTTGTGTCAGGACATCTAACTGAAGTCTGGTTCTGCAAGTTGCTATAAAATTTTCAAATGACTAAAACAGTTTTTCATCAGAATTTCTCCCATTTTTCAAATTTTTCCAAGAGCTAGTTTTTATGTGACAGTTCTATAAATAGCCTTGTTTCAGGAACACTTGCCGGGACCTGTGTTCTATCTAACCTGGGCTTGTATGAAGCGTTTTATCCAAAATCACTTTGTGATGAAGCCTTGCCTTTTGTAATTGTTGCCTCTGTTCTCTGTACCAAAGGACTTAAATTCATTACCTATCTTTTGCTGATTTCCCATGAATCTTACTGCTCTAGTTTTTAAAATATTGTATGACCATAAAAAATGTATTAACTGATGTAAAGTTGAACTTTCATGTTCAGGTAGAGGAATGTATGCATAACAAGCAGATACTTGCCTCTCTTTAGCATTAGGAGGCTAGACAGATAAGAATGATTCAGCGTGGATATAGACTTCCCATGCCACAGTTCTATAGGCCTTAAAAGATAATAATAAATAGAGAATGTTATAGAGAAGGTCTAAATGACTTTGTTGATTTCTCGGGAAACAGAACAGGAAGGACTTCCCTTGGTTAAAGATCCCCCAGAGTTACAGCTTTGTCCTATAGCTATGTCTTTCCGCAAGTATATCACTAGATTTTTAACCCAAAAAGCACTTAATTTTGAACGAAATGAATCTAAATCTATAATATAGGTCCTTAGTGACCTTTGATTACAGTTGGATTTTGTGTACATATTTGCTGAGATCTCTTTTTTTTGTAAACAGACAAGTAGGGCATCCTGATCGCTTATACTACATGCATGTGTAAATACGCTAATGCCCACAATGAATCTTCTAGTGAGGAAGGAATACTGTGTAGGCACTTTCCTCCAGATCTACACTGGTGGAAACCTTCAACAAAGCTGTAACTGCACTCAGGGTTTGTACTAGGACTAATTCTCCCAGGTCCCGAGTTAAATAGGCTGGGCTACATACATAATAAGACCTCTAACGTATATGCACAAACATACACACACACACACACACACACACACACACACACGTGCATGCAAGTGTGCGCGAACATTTACATACATGAAGAATACTGTATGTTAACCAAACACTACCACTGAACTACATTCCCTGCCCTTATATGGGGTTTTGTGCTCCAGAGAACCCTCAAACATCCATGAGGGTTTGAATATAACAGTCAAGTGAGGGCTGAATATAACAGCTTATTGTTCTTGTCTCTTTATTCTACCTGACATCAGGGATAAAACAAAACACCATGTGTGTCTGCCTAATAAGAACATGAGGTACTATTTATCCACGACAGAAGACAGATCATATCTCATCTTTAGTGAGCCTAAGCCTAGGGAGGAGTACAGTTCTCAAAGTTCAATGAAGTTCAGAGTTTTAATGATAACATTAGAACTGAGCATTATGCTTACTGAATTGAACTTCTGTAGTTTAAAAGTACTGTAATTTTTTATTGGCATTTATTTACTTTACATTCTTCCTCTCCTCCTAGTCTCTCCCACTCACTTCACATTCCCATACCTCCATCCCCTTCTCCTCAGAAAAGGAGAGGCCTCCCATGGGTATCAACCAGCCTTGGCATATCAAATTGCAGTAAGACTGGGCACTTCTGTTGAAGCTGGACAAGGCAGCCCAGTTAGGGGAAAGAGATCTGAAGGCAGGCAATGTAGTCAGAGACGGTCCCTGCTCCCACTGTTAGGAGTCCCACATGAAGACCCAGCTACACAACTGTTATGTGCAGAGGGCCTAGGTCCCTCCCATGCCGCTGTCTGGTTGTCAGTTAAGTCTCTGTAAGCCCCTCTGGGTCCAGGTTAGCTTATTCTGTATGGTTTCTTGTGGTATCTGATCCCTTGACGCCTTCACTCCACCCCCCTCGCAGTACAATAATTCTTGTAATCATACCTAACTATATAGATGCAATGGGTCTATCCAACTTTATTAAAGTAACACTTTGACATTTAAAACCTAAAACTCCTACTTTTTATATTATAAAAGGTCACTTTTAATTTAGTTTACATTTTTAATTACATTTTTTTACATGTTTAAAAAAACAACTAATTGGCAGCATTTGAAATTTGGGGATTTTCTTCCTTGGAGCCTTCCCTGTTCTTCATAGTTCTTTCCCACTTGTTCCGAATCAATCTATGTTTGTTTGTTCTTTAAAAGAAAAAGACAAATGTGTGACAGGATTTTTAAGGAGGAGGAAGAGCTAAGAGGGTTAAAAGGGAGATAGACTGAAAGTCAGAGTAATTAAAATATTATATACATGAAACGAAGACAACAACGTTAATAAAAAATAATAAAAATCACCCATAAAAAGAAAACCTTAGTTAAATGATTTAATTTAAAACTACATTCATAATGTGGATGTATCCATCTTTGATAAGTACTTAAATGAGATGCCCAATTTAAGCCAAACATTGGCATTGTAATTATATGTCATTTAATGATGAGAATGTATTCCTAAAGGTGTATCATTAACCAGTGTCATTGTATGATCGTTCTAGAGTGTATTCACATAAGCTATAATAGCTAATACACTAGGCTGTTTAATCCGAAAGGTCCACTGTTCAGATTGTATTCCTTTGATCGCAAAGCTATGTATGTATGACAACTTCACTAACATTCATAAAGCTAGTAAATTAAACTCAAAACTATCAACTCAAGGGTTTCTATAATTCATATATAAGTTAGTGAGCTTAATATTTTATATTGCACATTATTACAGATATTCTATTTTAAGTTATAATTATGAAACTAGCTTGTCAATTTCCAATATGTCAGATTATCTTCTATTAATTAAATGTGTCATTAAAACCTTTAATCAAAGAACACATTTCATCGTAAGTAGATTGGTCTTAGCAGATCTGAAGCCTTAGACTATGAGAGAGGTTTCCAACCTTATATAACACTTGTTTTTTAAATCTACCTCATAATGGATGTGTGAGTTGATTTCCTGACTTACAAGCTGTTTGTGTGTGTGTGTGTGTGTGTGTGTGTGTGTGTGTGTGTGTGTGTGTGTGTATGTACAACTTATATAACACTGGTTCTTCTGTTTAAATGTACTGGGTATTCTATTGTCTTGGGATCATCATTTAGAAACTTTCTGACATGCTGTGGTTGTCATTCTGGGTCTTTCCTTTGTCATTGCTTTACATTGTTTTGTAACTTTGATGTGAAAAGCCCCCCAAAGCTTCATGTGTTGAGTACTTGTTCCCAAATGTAGTGTTCAGAGGAGCAACTTTTCAGAAGTAATTGGATCACAAATTCTATAACATAAGCCATGTGTTCGTAACTAAGTGGACTCTTAAGAGGTAGAAAACTTGTTGGGTGGGGCCTGACAGGATGTGGGACTCCAGCAGCGTGCATTTGAAGGACGTGACTTGCCCCTGTATCCGTTCTTTGTCTCTTCTCTAGTCTTTCCTGATGCTCTTTTGCCAAGCTGTCCTCCCACGGCCATCAGAGCAGTGACTGTTCATTGACGCTTCTGAAGCCGTACGCTAAAATAAAGCCTTCCCTTCAGTTGTTTTCTTAGAAATTTGAATACCACATACTAGATTCAATTCTCCAATTTCCCTGTTTGTTTAATAGTATACACTGTTTATTTAGTATTGCTGTAATTGGCTGACAGTTATAAACATCTTAAAACTGAACTTTAAAATTTCGCCATTCTGCTTTTCCATACGTGTAATTCGGTTTTCTGGATGGAGAATTTTATTTTGGATCTCATTTTCTTGTAGAAAATTTTCTGCTCCTTTCTGTACATTGTGGAGTGTTTATTCTAAAATGTACCATTGTTGACCTTTTTTTTTTTAATTTCTGGCTTGGAGCATGAAACCTGTTTTATTTTTGTAAACCGTTAGAATCACCCGTTTCCAGTGGTGTAAAATTGGAGAAAACTGTCTCCAGTAATAGAGAGGGGAACTAGAAGGTCTTAGCGTAAATTATGTCGACAAACTTATTTAACCCCCAGTTACAGTAATCTTCGCCCATTGCTGTGTAGCCTATGTAAGAGACCCTGTGTTCTAATACTCTCAAAAAGGAAGTTCCAGTCATTACCTAGGGGTAGGAGGGGAAGAGGGACCAGACACTCACTCATTCATCTCCTAGTCCTGTTGGTTCCTAAAATCTTGAGGCTTGATTTTCTGATTGCTATTATGGGGTGTGCTAGGAGCAAAATGTTCCAGCTTCTCTTTCAGCTTAGAACTCACTTCCTAGTGCTCCACTAATTAACTGACTGACCCTTTCACTTCTCTAGCTTCCAGAATTAGCTATTGCCTATGCAGTTCCTTATACTTATGTACTTATATACTCCCCATAGCAAAAATGCCTCATATTCTGTTGTCCAATTTGGCGAGAACTAAAATGTTAGTTGAATTCAGCCTTTTAATTAGAAACAACGTCAGCTTTTGGGGTGTGTGAATCACGCAACTCAATACCCTTCAGAGATGGGAAGTTACTTCCCGAGTCAAGATGAAGCTTTAAATTATTTTTTTTTTTACTTGAAAGCTCATTTCCTAGAGGAAATTTGATAGCTATGTCCCTGTCCTTTATTGGTCTGAATTTTAAGTTTTCTTTAAGTGAAAGACATTTAATGGTTATAGAAGTACGTTTATGCTTTCACAAGTTGTGTATCACATATGTAGTTTAAGTATATGCTTTGTGTTTTACATTGGATTATATATAAATCTGTACTCATGTTAGCTATTTTATTGCTAACTGTAATTTTAAGTTTATTTCTCATTCCTTTGTGGAAACAGAAGTCCTCCAGACAGACTCAGATCTCAAACCTTGCCTGCGAATGCTACATTAGTGCCATTCAAGACTTTGCCACAGACATAGCAGATTCAGCTAAACTCATTTTCTTACCAATTTGAAATCAAAAGTGCAAAATGATTCTATCTAGATACACCCACAGTGTCAGTACTTGTTTTAGATGTGCTGAGAAGGATTCTGAATTTGATTTTTTTATTTGCCTTTTCCAACCTAGCAGGGGCTGCTGTCATTTTTGGCTTATGGTCCCCAGACTTAGAAATCTTCCTTCTGGCCTTTGGTTTGTCTGCTTCTTTCTTTCACTCTTAAGGACTTTGCTGTTGTGTTGGGCCTACCCAGTTGATTCCTCTGGTAAAACTGTCACAATTTTAAGGTTACTTGCTGTCTACACATCATAGACAAAGATGTGGTATGTGGATAGTAACAGTTGTTAGGAACTATTTATTAATCTGCATTTTACAAGTGCTAATATAATAACTCAGTGATCTAGTGACACTATCAAAACAGATAATGGCCGACTTGGTTTAGTTTTGTTTTAAATAATTTTCGCTTTGTTGTGTAGCTAATTTTCCTTTTCTCTATTTTCCAGTTAGTAGAGGTCTTTCTTCACTGCACCATTCCCTAACTCAGTATTTTCTAAAGCAGTGCCTCCCATGTTCTGTTCTTCTTCAGAGAAGGATTGTCATTTATGACACTTAGATTCTAAACTAAAACCATTCAGTACAGTGGGCCAAAGAAATGACTTCTATCCAGGTCACAGACTCATATAACCAAAGGGACAAATTGGCTTTTTCAAAGAAATAAATACGATAGTAAGAAATATTAGGATTAGGTAATACACCTAATCTGGGTGCTCATATACGCTCAAACTGCAAAGACTCGAGAAAGACTTTACAAAGCTTTCAACAAAACTACACAAAACTAGAGAAGGTCTGGCTGAAGTTGACTTTTAAATATATGAAATATTGAAATAAAAGCTCCGTTAGTCTTGAAAATCTCATACTCGGTGTAGAGGTTCTCCCACAAGGTGTCCTATGTGTCTGCTTCCCAGTGAGCCTAGCCAGTGACAGCTGGTGGGACTTACACTGTCTGATTAGCTAGAGAAAGAGGTACAAAGATTAAGTGGTATAAAAGAAATAGTTTGATTTAGAAATATGAGTTAATTGTAAAAGTATGTGGCATTTAAGCTGATCCTTTCTCTGCGAGTGTTACTATACAGTCTTTATTCTAAATATTATTTAACACTAGTGTTGTAATTATTTGGAGGAAAATCTTGGTTATTTCATTTTTATCTTGAATGTTTTCTAGTTTGGCTGATCGATGCTTGAAGGAAAGATGGGTGATATTAACTTCAAAGAAGTGACTTTGATAGTCAGTGTGGTTGCTGCCTGCTACTGGAACAGTCTGTTCTGTGGGTTTGTTTTTGATGATGTTTCAGCAATACTGGATAATAAAGACCTGCATCCATCTACACCTTTAAAAACTTTATTTCAGAATGACTTCTGGGGAACTCCTATGTCTGAGGTAAATAATTACTTTTTTATATAAAATAATTTTTAATAGAACTCAAATTATAGGTATAATTTACTTACCTTTAAAAAACAAATATAGTTTAATATTTATCACTTAAGTCAGTATATTTAGATAGATCTTTAATAAATAATTAACCATTTATCTATTAAATTCTACTATATCCCTGATATCCAGTACAAACTTCAAGAAGATTGTTGAAGATTCACTATAGGGAATACAAATATTGAGGGCTTTAAAAAAATCACTGGCCAGATTTTTTTCAGGTGTTTGAAAAAAAATAATTACTTTCCTACTAAAAACCAATGCAGCTATGAATATGATTGTGTCCTATAACTCCGTTATCATAAAAGCAGGATTCGTTTCATTGGGCATGTGCCTTGACTTAACTTTTTAAAGATAATGTCTATGTATGAGAATAATATATGTATGTGGAGGAAGAGCAACAAGTGTTAACTTTGAAAGTCTCTTGCCATTTTCCTTTGCTTTGAGTCAGGCAACAGAATTGTTTTAATGTAACCATTAAAACATGGTAAATTTAATATAAGTAGATTAAATTTTAAAGTTGACTACATACTGCCTATTTGTCTGCAGTAAGAAAATGTTGACTTAAAATTATTTTGAAGGTCAGCGTTAACTTATTTGGGATTAAACCCTTTTCACTGGGAATCATATAGACTGGATTCTGATGCTAGATCTGTCATTCATTAGCTATGTGAAATAAACTATAACTGTTAGATGGTAAAATATTTCCCTGGCTATAAAGATGGATGATACCTTGAGGTATTTATCTGCAGTGCCTGTCAGGTCGCTTTGGAGTAAAATGGTTTGAAACTCAATGTGTACTTCTCCGCAGTCTGAATCTCAGCCATTAATTATAAGTAAGAAATGTCGTAAATGTCCCCCCCATACGCACACCCCAGTCTAGAAGGTTTTCATGCCTCACTCCCTCTAGTGATGAGCACAATTTGTTGTTTGTGTAACTCTTTAATCATTATCTTAATAAACTAACGACTAGCCAGAAGAGCGAAGGTATTTTAATAATCAATGGTTGGTTGTTTTTCCTTTCAGGAGAGAAGCCATAAGTCCTACAGGCCTTTAACAGTGTTGACATTTCGCTTAAATTATCTCCTCAGTGAGCTAAAACCCATGTCTTACCACCTCCTGAACACAGTGTTCCATGCCGTCGTCAGTGTGATCTTTCTTAAGGTCTGCAGACTTTTTCTGGATAAGAGGAGCAGTGTGATTGCTGCTCTGCTCTTTGCAGTGCACCCAATCCACACAGAGGCAGTAAGTACAGCTGCGCCGTCACTTTTTACATCTTAAGCATTAAGTATTCCTAATTTACTAGTCTTACTCTCCCATGCACGAAGTCCAGCTTACCTATTATATACAAACTTTCCAGGTAAAGTAGTTTTTGAATATAGTGCTGTTGAAGAATGCATGTATAGGTAAAGTGATCGCCTCACCAGCATGCGCACTTGAGCTTGTATCGCTAACACCCGTGTAAAAAGCCACGTGTGGTAGCAGACACGTGTAATCCCACAGTGTGAGGTAGAGTCGAGAGGACCCCTGGCTTGATCTGGATGATGCCTGAGTTTGGGGTTTATTGAGAGAACTTTTCTTCAAAAAACAATGTAAAGGGACTGGAAAGATGGTCCAGCGTTTAAGAGCAGTTGTTGCTTTTGCAGAAGACTCAGGTTTCGTTCTTAGCCACATAGTAGCTTAAACATTCAGTAATTCCAGATCTAGAAGATGTAGTGCCCTCCTTTGGCCACTTCAAGCACTAGGCATACACAGTACACTTAATACATGTGAGCACTTATATGTATAAAATAAATCTTTAAAAAGGAAGTTAAGGGGTGGAGAGATGGCTCAGTGTTTAAGAGCACCTTCTGCTTTTTCTGATGTCCTGAGTTCAATTCCTAGCAATCACATGGTGGCTCACAACCATCTGTAATGGGATCCGATGCCCTCATCTGGTGTGTCTGAAGACAGCAACAGTGTACTCACATACATAAAATAAATAAATCTTTAAAAAAAAAAAGGAAGTTAAATGGAGAGCAATGGAAGGAAACGTCCAACCACACACATACACACATACACACGCTCTTGCACATATTCTGACAAGCATACACAGAAAAAACATATATAGAGATTGCATGTATACCCATATACATTTGTGTGTGTGTGTGTGTGTGTGTATAGATAGATAGATAGAGAGATATAAATATATTCTTTTTTATGTTATTAATGAAAAGTACAAATGAACATAGTTTTTGTATGATGATATATACAACCTAATTTTTCTTGGATACAATGATGTTCTGAAAAGGCTTCTCTGGGGAAGAACTAAGAACACTCTGTTTCATTCTTTCTTTGCTTGTTTAAGAGTCAGGGGTTTCATTGCTTTCTTAGAAGCTTTTTTTCCTAAACAAAAGATGTTTGAGTTTGCAGAATGATTATATCTCTCTTGCCACGCTGGAACTATGTGGTGTCTAGCTGAGTTTTGCCATTCATATATAAAAGAGATAAATTGCTTTAACTTGTACATTGTATTCCGTTGCTTTAAAAGACAAGCTTTTGTAATTTTGTGTTCTTTTGATTAAAAGAGCTTTTAAAATTTCTTTGGTTTGCACATTAGCAAATTTTTAGTTGCTTCATATTAAAAAAAAACACTAATTTTAAGAAAACAATGCAGGGATAGTAAAATTTTTAAAGAACTTACTGTATTGTAATTACATAAGATGTTATAATTATATGAAAGATGATAAAGAATACACAGAACCTATTTTTTTTGCAAAGTTAAAATGACTTGTTTACAAAAATCATTGATAGGTTTTCATTTATGAATACCTAAGTTTACCACATGAGGGCGCTCTTGTCCTTTAAGAAAAAAACAAAGGGCGAACAAAAAAAAAACCAGAAATCTCTTTAAAAATGTAGGTTTTATGGTTTTTGTTTTTTAATAGCACAAGCATACACCGTTTATTAATAAAACAGGGAGATCATATAATTATAGTGAGCTGTTTCCAAGGAAAGGACATGCGTTTTTGGTGGAGTTTATCAGCTGTGGCCTCCACAACTTTCAGAGTTTCCAGCTTATTTCTGCTTTGGAAAGAATTTATTTGCGTTTTCCTTTTTCTTAAAAATTTTAAGATAAAAAATTATTGATTTTATTTTATTAACACAGAGAAAGCTTATGTTTTTTGGTCCAAGATTACAGTGGTTAAATGTTCCTTTTAATTTGATCTGATTTGATTGGGTATTTTCTTTATTTACATTTCAAATGTTATCCCTTTACCCAGTTTCCCCTCCAGAAACCTCCATCCTATCCCCACTCCCCTGCCTCTATGAAGGTATTCTCCTTTTATTATTATACTTAATAGGTTTTCAGGACACTGCATTAAAAAGAATGTCCTGTCATTTTTTTTTTCCAGGTTACAGGTGTTGTAGGAAGAGCTGAACTCTTATCATCTGTCTTTTTCCTAGCCGCATTTCTGTCATATACTAAATCAAAAGGACCAGATAATTCCATAGGTACGTATCTACCCAGTGTCTCTTATTGTAGTTATGAAACTTGATCAAATAATTCTATTTCTTTTAAGTGCTTCTCTATTAAGATAACATTTGGAGTTTGCTTTTATTGTTTTGCCAGAATGTAATTGACTTGTGACATTGCCAATATTCTTAAAAATTATATGTAATTTATATTTTTGTCATTACCCAGCAGGATGTGTTCTCTATAATCAGATTTAAATGTGGGTTTGAACTAAGGCCCTCTCACTTACACAGCAAGTGCGTTCCCTATTCAGCCACTGCCCAGCCCTTTGGTTGTGTTTGATAAATAATAGCTAGTGGCCCATGATTCCACTTAGGCAAAGTTTGAAGCCTGTTAGAATTTCACTTTTATTATGTGTCCTCACAGTTAAATATTTATTGAGCCTCTATCATGTAGCTTCCTCTAAAATAGATTTTACATATTGCTGCACCATTTTCCCCCTAATAGTGTGGGCATAGTGGTCAGAAAAAAGGCTCTCTATATAGTCTTAACCTATATTTGGTCAGTATTAAACTCCAGGTTTATCCCCACTTCCTTTTGGTGGTAGCATCTCAATGTAGAATATCAAGGTACTGTGAAGATGAATGTATCTCTAACTGAGCTTACTGGGAACTGGAGGTGTAGCTTAGTTGGTAGAGTGCTTGCTCAGTGTTTTCTAGTCACTGGGTTCAGTCCCTGCACTGCCTAGAGCTAAATGTGGTGGCATACACCTGCAGTCCCAGCACTTGGGAGGGGAGGGGCAGAATCAGAAGTTTAAGGTTCTCCTCAGTAAAGACGGTGGAGTGAGTTGGAAGCCAGCATGGCTACATATCTCAAGAAAAAGACATCTAACACATAAAAGGAATACATATTTATAGAGTCTGATATGATACAGAAATGTATGCATACATAATATAATAAAATTAAAAATATCTGTCTTCTTAAATGTAACTTCTTTGTGGAAAAATTTTCAAAGTTCCTTATATTTTTTTGAAACATAGTACACATTATTATTAATAATTACCCTACTGGACAATATCACATCAGAACTGCTTACTGCTGTCTAGTCATAACTTAGTACTTAGTCAGCCAGCCGTCCCCCATCTTCCTCTTCCCTCCTGTCATTCCAGCTTCTCACAACCACCACTGTATTCACAACTGCATGAGATCAACTCTTTAGATTCCTCATATGACTAAGATGTAATATTTGCCTCCAGTTTCATCTGTGTTCTTGCAAATTCTAAGGTTTAATTTGTGTATTTTAAATAGTGTCTGTGTATGTAAACATTTTCTTGATACCCTAATCAGATGATACTACAATTCGCTTACTTTTGTGAGTAATAATATAGTAACGAGAGAATGTACTGTCTCCTAGGCATACTGGTTTTCGTTTTCTGCTAGGCAGGAGTAGGATTGTTTAGTTAAAATGTTAATCCTGCTACTAATTTTAAGGAACTTGTATACCATTTTCTTTAAGTTCCTGCCGTCAACCCTGGAAGTGTTCTCTTCTAAATCCTTTCTAATACCTGTATAATTTCAGATATTTGTCTTTGTTTCTGGTTGATTAGTCACTAATCATCCCTGTTAATTTATCTAAATTTAACCTGTATTATGAAAGTTAGAATGAGCATAGATAATTTTCATCTCCACAAAACTCTGTGGTTTAAGTTATGCATCTTAATATCATGTTTTGACAATATAATATTAAAGGTATATAATTTAAATGTATCATCAAATATAAAGTACTGGTCAATAAGAAATAGAAACTATTGATAGCTTTAAGAAGAATTTAAAATATACTTTTTTCACATGATAACAATTTGCATAGATCTTTTATTTTCTATTCTTAACTTGTAGTGTGGCCCCCGATTGTACTGACAGTGCTCCTAGTGGCTGTTGCAACATTGTGTAAAGAACAAGGAATAACAGTTGTTGGCATTTGTTGTGTGTATGAAGTATTTGTGGCCCAAGGGGTAAGGAAAATGAAGATTTGAATTTTCTCTTTTGTCTACCTAAGTCAGATTTTAATACTCTTATTTTCTACATATGTCATACATATAAACACTCTGCTTACTATAATGAAAACATAATTTATAAGAAACAAGTGTATTTTGTCCTCTTACCCACAAAAAAATAATTAAAATGTTATGACACCTTCATGTTTTAAGAACTAAAGTTTTTAGACAACTCGTGGATATGCAGTGATACCATTATCGTTGAGCTCCATATTTGCCAAAGTGATCAGAATTGGTATTAGTCTTTATCAAGTCTACAAATTGTTTTACATTATTTTTAAGTTAGTCTTTGTTTTAATTACATGTTTAGAATTGCTGCATTACTTAAAATGTGCATTGGTGTTTGTTACTCAGACCATTTTCTCTTTTAGTACACTTTGCCGTTACTGTGTACCATTGCTGGACAGTTTCTCCGCGGGAAGGGTGGCATTCCATTTTCTATGCTGCAGACACTAATCAAACTCATTGTCCTGATGTTCAGTACTCTCCTACTTGTCGTGGTCAGAGTCCAAGTTATTCAGTCACAACTTCCAGTGTTTACAAGGTATGAAATTCTTGATTGTCAGTCATCACAAGTGTTCCAGAAAGTCTTTAGTGCATACTTAATTTTTCAACAGCTTTTCTGAGATATCAATATACTTTAAAAGCTACATATACTGTTTATAAATATATAGATTGTTCTAGCATATATGCTTAGTTATGTGTGAAACCTCCACCGCAAAGATTATATGAGTGTGGCCTTCATATTCTGAGTGATTTGTAAGTGTAGTGTTTTATCAAATAGTATTGAGAGAGAAAAATTTTTAATCCTCTCACTAGACTGGCAGATTTTTATATTTCTCCTTGCATATCGAGTAATTTAAATTCATGTGTTTTTAAAACTCTGTTATTAATCATTTAAGATTGTCATATTGATGAATTTATCCCTTTATAACATGAAATGGACTTTTTTTTAATTCCTGGTAATTGTCATTTCAGAAGTTAGCTGTTTTCTATTAATGTAGTCTGTCCAATGTAGTCTTTTTAGTGTGACATAATATCTCTTATTCTCTAGCATTTTACTTTTACCTCTCTCTGCCTGACTATGGAGGGTTTCTTAAAGAGTATATAAAATTGGATGTTCTTCTTGTCTTTTCAGATCTTCTAAATTGGTGTTTTATCCATTCACTTTTAATGTAATTATTGATATATGTGATATAACCTACAGTGTTGTTTTTTTTCTCTTTGTCTTATCTATGCTCTGTGTCTGACTTCTAAAGAGCCACCCTCTGTGCAAGTTCATACGACTTTCTTGGATATACATTTTGGCTTGGACAAGTAAAAGATGAAATTTTTATATTAAGTTATGGTATTAGTTTCAGTGTTTTTTATTTCATTGTCATCAGCATTTTCAGATTGTGCCATTAATACTTCTTGAAGGATTTTGACATGCCTTGGTCTATCAGCAACAAATTCCTTCAACTTTTGTTTCTAAAAATATCTTTACATTACTTCTGGTTTTGGAAAATAATTTTTTCAGCAGAAAACATTATCTCAGCTGTTCCTTAAAGTTGATTTTACTATCATCCAGCATGCATTGCTTTTATAGACTGCCTCAGAATTTTAAGAAATGATATATTTGTTTTATCTTCCTCTTAGATGTGCTCTTCTGCACAGGGGTGCACTCAGACATGCTTTTCTTATGTCTCCACATTTCTACATGTTCTGTTGTATTCTGTGGTCTCTAATTGTACACTCTATCATGATTCTTTTTGGTTAGTTTGTCTTGTGTAAATTTTCTTCTCCTTATGAGTTACATGCATTCTTCATACACTTGGTAATTCTGAATGGATGCAAAATATCAAGAGTATCCTATTGTATTCCCATACATACTTCTGAGGTTTGTTCTAGGTATTTTTCTGTTAGTTAAAGTTGTGTTATCTTTTAATTTTTGCTTTTAAATTTTATTTGTGGAACCACGGTAAGCCTTAATCTAGGAATTATTTTGTTTCACAAGACCTTTGTGGCCATGGAACTAAGCTGAAAATTTCTAGCCAACTGTCAAGGTAACTATCCCCCAAAGTTGTTTTTTGTTGTTGTTTTTTTTTTATATAGGAAATCATTTAATTGGAGGTTTGCTTACCATTTTATAGGGTTAGTCCATAAACATCGTGGCAGGAAGCAGACAGTCATGGTGCTGGGGAATTAGCTTGTAGCTTTACATCCTGATCTGCAGGCAGCAGGCAGAGAGAAAAACATTGGGCCTAGCATGAACTTTTGAAACTTCAAAGCCCATCCCCAATGACACACTTTCTCCAATAAGACACACACATCCTAACCTTCCTCAAACAGTTCCAATCTCCGATGACTAAGCATTCGATTACATGAGCCTATGGGGCCCATTCTTATTCAAACCACCACAGAAACTTACAAGGGAAAGCATTTGGGGAGTATGGTCGCAGGCAGCTAGGGGTGATACTGGAGGAGTTTATGAGAGGTTACATCTGATCCACAAGCTTGAGGCAAAAAGAACTGGAAAGAAAAGGGGAGATGGAGGGAAAGGGATGTAAGGATAGATTGAGAGGAGGGGAAGGAGGGCTCCAATTAGCCTATAAAGTGAGTAAATAAATTAATAGAGGGGAAAAAGGAAGTCAGTTCTACATATGAATCTATCAGAAAACACAGAATACTTGGAATCAAGGAAATTAATGAAGTGTATGTAGTATTCCTATGCTGACAACTTAGGAATCATTAATGAGGGAAATGAAGAAGTCATAAATAATATATAATAAGGATCTTGATAGTGTTAGAGTGATACTTCTATGTAAGTTAACCATAGATTGAATACTGTACCAGTCAGAATCCTAAGAGCTGTTTTTGAGATATTGACAAGTGATTCTAAAATGCCTGTAAAAATGATAAGTGTTTAGAATGGATAAAAGAATGGGATAGACCATCTCTCAGCCCTAATCAAAGAAATGTCTCCTTGCAATAGATGGCAGTTACCACAGAGACCTCTGTGGTGGTTTGAATGGGAATGGCCGCTATGGGTTCATAGCAACCCCAGGTATTTTTTATTAGTAGATTTTATCTCTTGATTCTTTTCTTCAGGACATTCTTTCCTGACTATTAGTCTCACTGTAAGAGCTATAGCAAATAACTGCAAACTAGATGGCCTGAAACAACATGCCCTTCTCCTAGCTTATGGGAGCTGCTAGCATTCTTCGGCATTTCTCAACGTGTAGCTTCCTCACACAAGTTTGCCTCATCTTTATATAGCCTTGCCTGTGTGTCTGTTTGTCTTCCCCGTGTAAAGGGCACTAAGTCATTGGATATAGTGCCCACTCTAGTGTGACTATCTTAAGAATTTAAAATCTGCAGTCCATGGTTGCCTGCTGTATGTAACGTTAACTTTTTTCCCACTTTATCACTGTTAAATTATTAAATGAAATTTAAAATAATCTTCTGTAAATTTTAAGTAACTAGTGTTACATGGAATAATTGGGGGGTGGGGGAGGAAACACCATCATAGTGACTTTGTTGTCCATGATAGTATGTTACAAGTACTAACTGGAAAAAAATTATTCAAATTCATAATGTATTATAAGCATGGATTAGAAAAAATTCAGATTATTATCTAAGTCAAAGCACTTGTAGTATATTCCTGTAAATAGTTATTCTCAGCATTTTTTTAATTTAAGAAATAATTTCAGCTTATCTTTTATATGATTCTATCTGTGCTCAACTAAACTTATGTAGATATTAGAAATAGATTAAGTTATATTTTCCGTACTCTTAGTTCCAATAATTTTGCTCTCCTTATCAATCATTCTGAGAAATTCTGTGTACATGTGTTATAAGAATATATATTTGATATGTATTGTATATAATATTTTTAATTTAAAATGTAAGTATATAAATTATATTTTATTGTATGGCACTGAGAAATTGATTTTAATATGATTTGGCTTGTTTAAACATTGGCTCTTTAAATCAAGTATTATCCTAATTAAGCTATTAATTTAAAACAATGAACAGTGTTTCTTCTAAATAGAAAGAGCTTCAAGCTCAGTTCACTTCTTTTACAGTTCAAGACCTGACTCAGAAACCATGTTACTTTTCATATATAGTCAACTATAAAAGTTCTCAATGATAGGGCTTGTTCAAGCAGTATGACTTTTTCTCAACCATTTGCTACTTCTCAGAGTAAGTCAACTCAAACAGGATGGAGTTGATGCTTAATTCGTTTCCTCATTTTAAAACAACTAACTGGGTTCCTAAGGACTATATGTAAATTTAGTAATCTAAATTTAGTATTAGGATAAAACACCAAATATATAAACATAGTCCTTTGTAATAAACTTTTTTTTTGTTTTTTTTGTTTTATTTTGTTTTGTTTTTTGTTTTTTCGAGACAGGGTTTCTCTGTATAGCCCTGGCTGTCCTGGAACTCAATCTGTAGACCAGGCTGGACTCGAACTCAGAAATCCACCTGCCTCTGTCTCCCAAGTGCTGGGATTAAAGGCGTGCACCACCACTGCCAGGCAATAAGCTTATTTTTTACATACTTAATTTGCAAAAGGTAGACTAATAATTAAATTTGTATTCACTATATCATGGTTTGGAGAAAACTAGATATGATCATGTTAGTATTTACTGGGAGAAAAATAGGAACACAAAATGCTTAGTAGGCTCACTGCTAACTACTTTGTATTGGCAGTTTTATTTTCAGTTTCATTTCAAAGCAGGACAAGAGCTCTAAATGCTGCAACTTTGTAATGAAAGGACAAAGACAAATTTTCCTTGGAAACCATAATTTTCATTAGTATTTAACTCTAAACCTTCACGCGTATAGAACAACATGACTAGATATTCTGGAAGCTTCCATACAACAAATGAATCTGAATCTCATACAGTTTATTTATGACTTTTAATTTGAAGGTCATGATTTAGTGAAAGTACTTCTACAGGTCAGTTTGAAGCATTCCAATAATTACTGAAAACAGCTGACCTAATTTCTCTTCAGACATTTCCCCATGGATACCATTGCTCTCTCAAAGACATTTCATTTAGGGTAGACAGTTTGATTTAGATTTTCAATTAAATAGCACGATTCCAAGGTACCTATAATATTATTTTTATTATTCATTTTTATTCTGTGTATATATGTACCACATGTGTAGAGGTAAGAACAGAGACCAGAAGAACATGTTAGATATCCTGGAGTTGGAATTACAGGCAGTGGTAAGCAGATATCCTGGAGTTGGAATTACAGGCAGTGGTAAGCTGCCCAGTGTGGGCGCTGAGAACTGAACTTAGGTCTCTGCCAGAGCAGCAAATGCTCTCAACTGCTGAGCCCCAGTGTATTTATTCTTGTATTGCACATAAAGTAATTTTATGTTTTACTTATCTATTTTAATACATAAACTTTGTATTTAAAAGGTGGTATCTGGTATTGCTTGCTCAGTGGGTAGAGGCACTTGCTACCAAAACTTAGAACCAGAGGTTGGTTTTGGAGAACCCACATGATGGAGAGAGAACTGAGTCCCACAAGTGGTCCTGGTCCTCTGCCCTCCCCATGTGTGTGATTGTCATGTGCATGCCCTCATTCACTCTCCCTCCCCATTAATTAAAACAAAGCCAACAACATTGAAAATTAGAGCTGTTCTTACTATTTACATAGTACAGGCATGCATAACTGCCATACTTGAAAAACTAAGACAGGAGGATCATGTGTTCAAAGTTAGCATGAATTATATAAGCAATAACCTTGTCTCAAAATAAAGACTGGCTAAGATGTAGCTCAGTAATAGAGTGTTGGCTTCTTATTCAGTGTGTGGTTTCAGTCCTCAACTGAAACAAAGAGGAAACAAGTTTTGTTTAAATATCTTTTTTTGGTGTTTATGCAGGTTTGATAATCCAGCTGCTGTAAGCCCAACCCCTACACGACAGCTTACGTTTAACTACCTCCTCCCTGTGAATGCTTGGCTTCTATTGAATCCTTCAGAGCTCTGCTGTGATTGGACCATGGGAACAATACCACTGATAGAATCATTTCTAGATGTTCGAAATCTTGCCACTTTTGCTTTCTTTTGCTTTTTGGGGGCTTTGGGAATATTCAGTCTCAGATACCCTGGTGACTCCTCAAAGACTGTCCTAATGGTAAGAAATCTTAGTCTTTCGAAAAGTGTTGCATTTGGTTAGTTATATTTGACATTATCTTTAATTTATCCAGCGTATGCTTCTAGAAGTATGTTTCTTTTTTGATCATTCCTGATTAATAAACTCGTTAGATTGCCTTTATATTATTAATTAAGTTAATAATATGGTTAATTTACAGGTATATTTTAGCCTGCACATTAAGCTATGTAAAACAGAAATCAATATTTTTTCTAATTTAATAGAAAAAGATCACAGTGCCTCCCTTTGTCATTCATTTACAATTCTTTATTTTTTTAACTAGATTACACACATTTGAAAAAAATTGTATACTTGTTTTTTTTTTTGACATTATGAAGTGTCATGCAATATGCAGCTAAAAATAATAGATTTTAAGTTTTGTTAACAAGGTTTTTATTCCCTGAGTAGGACTGTCCAGAAACCTCTGATTATTTCAAAACTGTGTGGGGGCATTGTTTTGCTTGTTTGTTTTTAATTTCCTCCTTCACCCTTGACTCCTCAAGAATTTCTTTTCCTCGTTATTTTTAATTGTTAAATATAACATTTTCAACAGCATTCACTGTATTTGAGAAAGTATCTTAATGTTTTGCAAGTACATTATTTATGGCTAACACCAATAGATTCACATATTTGTTCAGTATAAAATTATGGTTGGACTCTATTTACCTGGTAGCATTTGAAGCACTATGATAAGATGAATGAATTATAAGTCCTTGTTTCCAGAGTTTGCAGTCTAAGATATTTGCAGCACATGGCTAAGATGTAGAAAAAATGTGAAAGAATTCAGAGTGTAGGAGAAAGGTGTTTACTTTTATGCTTAAGCATGCCAGTTTGTATCATTAGAACACCTCCTGGAGTTTTCAGGTTCAGAAGAAATGCTTAGGCCACACTTAGACTTTTCCTTAGTGTAGAGGTACTAATTGAAACCAGAGGATAGATAAGATGCATACTGGGGGCAGGGGCGAGTAGGAGAAGTCTTTCTCAAATAGGCCTAGGCCTAGGGCTTGGCCAGTCTTCATAGACTACTGCCTAATACCATTCAGGCCACTTAGAGGTTAAATCAAACTTAAGAGTGCTATGGAGTTCTTAGTCTTAATTCTTTACTAGAAAATAGTTAATGTGGCTGAGTAGTGTACTAAGGAGTTTACCACTGAATTCTTGATGAACTCTCATCGTTAGGTCTTTATGGAGAAGAAAAAGACCTGAGTAGGAGAGAAACTCAAAAAGGTAAATGTTTTCCGACAGAGTAAATGGCTGACACTAAGAGGCATTGTCAGACATAAAAGTGAGATCTATATGAACTACCACTGAAGCAATTAGATTGGAACATGAGACAGTGAGAACAAGTTGATGTCGGAGACCTTTGGTTGATATTTAAAAAGCACTTTCATTTGAGTTTTGAGACGTTTACAACATTAACAATTAATGTTAACGTTAGTTGGTTGGATTTGTAAAATCAAAATTACTTAGTTGAAATATTTGGTGGCTTTAAAATAAGTACTTGTGACCACAGTTTTAAACGTCATATCCCATAATTATTTTATATGTGAGGGATGTAGAGAGATGGATTTAAAATGCAGTGTGCAAGACGGTATCTAGGGTTGCAGAGGCAACGTGTTTAATTTTAGGTGTGGAGACTACATTTATTTAGAAAGTGGGTAACTAGAATGTTTGTGAGGATCAGCAGAACACCTAGCAAAGATTTGGTTCACGTTGTAAGGGTTGTCCTATTACATGAAGACAGACAACGATCACTGATGTGATCGGTAGTGAGGTTAGTAATGACAACTTGGTTTTTTCTTTTCTTTTGTTTGTTAGTCTTATTAACCCTTCAGTTTTCCCTCCCATAAATTAGGGGAAAAAATTTCTATGAAAATATTGGTGAGAATTTGATAAAAGCAGTCAAGTTTCAAAACTACCCAGGAGACTGGAGTTAGGCCTATCAGGGAAACCTCAAACTCGAAGCAGCTGGGAAGTTGATGTGAAGCTGGCCATCATGAGTTTCTGATGATAAGAACAACGTGTCAGCCGTCATACTGTTTTTAAGAGTCCGTTGTTAAGTAAATTCACACAAAATAGATAAATGGTAGGATGTGTTTACCTTTGAAGTTGTACCAAAAGGACAGTTGAATAAGAAAAGAAAGAAGAATCTAGGTTTGGCAAATAAAAAAACGTAGACGGGTAGGTAGATACATTTTAAAAATTAAAATCAGAGCCGGGCGGTGGTGGCGCACGCCTCCTTTAATCCCAGCACTTGGGAGGCAGAGGCAGGCGGATTTCTGAGTTCAAGGCCAGCCTGGTCTACAGAGTGAGTTCCAGGACAGCCCGGGCTACACAGAGAAACCCTGTCTCGAAAAACCAAAAAAAAAAAAAAAAGAAAGAAAGAAAATTTAAAATCAGTAAAATAAACATAGATTTATATAAGTTATTTGCTATTTCATATTTGTATAAAGGAAAAATATGAACATAACAGTGTTTTATGTATTTTCTGTGGCATGCTAATTTTTTTTCTAAATGTTGAATTTTCTAAAGCTATCTGAAGAACCAGCGTAAGAAAGTAGTACTAGGAAAGATTCCATATTAGTTATCTATTAAGACAGTTAATATATACCAGCAACATAATGTAAACAGTTATTAGTTCCCATTTCTGTTTATAAGGAGCTGTTCTCAGGGTGATTGAATAGTTTCTATTACAAAAGAATTATGTTTAAAGAGTTGTCTTAAACTCTTGGCTCTCACTACTAATACCCCAATGTTTTTGGTTTTTGTTTTTTCATGTATGAGTATTTTCCTCAGTCTGTTTCTATGCACAGTTTCTGTGTGCCTAGTGCTCGCTGGGACCAAAAGAAAGCATTGGATCCCCTCAGACTGGAGTTACAGCAATTAGTTGTGAGCTGCCATGAAGGTGCTAGGAACTAAACCCAGGTCCTGAAGAACAAGCACCTTTAACTGCTAAGCTGCTGTTTCCAGTCAGTAACATCCACCTCAAAAAGACTGTACATTATTAGTAGAAAATTGTTGGTTAATAACAGTTAATGTAATTCCCATGCATTTATTATTACTTCATTAATTAGGATTTCTAGGTCATTAATCATTAAAGACTTACGGAGGTGATAGACTTTAACTGATTGGTCATTTTCCTCCTTTGTAATTTATTCATTAATCTATGGTGTTTCCGAATGAATACTATCAAGTCCCACAAATAAAATTTCTTTTTGACAGTCAGATTGTTTTAATGAGCATCAAATTTAGGGATATCTTTATTTAATGGTTCTTTATTAATCATGCATCCCCAGGAAGGAAAAAGAAAAAAATATCTTTAATGGTTCATGCTTTGATTTAAAACAAAACAAAACTGAAATTTCAGAAACATAAATTGATGTAATACATCTCCACCTCTATTTCATTAATGAAATATAAAAAGAAACAATCTTTCCTCCATGTCCTTCAAATAGTTTCAGATTTCCAAAGTGAAGTATTAAATTGAATATTT
Source organism: Grammomys surdaster (assembly GCF_004785775.1). Lineage (NCBI taxonomy): Eukaryota > Metazoa > Chordata > Mammalia > Rodentia > Muridae > Grammomys > Grammomys surdaster. The sequence goes on along the minus strand of NW_021605377.1, from coordinate 10,991,625 downwards.
AACTTAAGTTCTGTAAACCAAAGCGAAGGGACCTAGTGGTGTAACACACTTGTAGATTGCTTGCCTGGTATGCTTGAGGTCCTGTGTGCAGGCAGAAAGATCAGAAGCTAGAAGTCAGCCTTGGCCACACAGCAATTCCAAGGCCAGCCTGGGCTACAAGAGATCCTGTCCTGTAAAACAACTGGAAAAAGAAGAGCAGGGAAGTAAGCAAATGTCCAGAGCTACAAGTCCTAAAGTCTCAAACTTAAATCTTCCCATGATATTTATATGCTTAGTCGCAGGTGGCTTTATAGTCAAGAAACTACATGTCATCCCATTTTCTGGAGAACAGGAACTCAGACTAGCCTTATATTTCTCTCAGTAAGCAGTGCTAACATTTTAGTGATTCCTTCAAAGAACAAAAAAGCAACTGATTTAAAGGGAAAGTCTTATTTTTATATACATAATATAAACTTCTTGTTAAACATAGAGGCCGTGTTGGCATTATAAGATGGGGCTAGGGAGATGGCTGAGTGGTTAAGAGCACTGGCTGCTCTTCCAGATTCGATTCCCACCACCCACATTGCAGTTCCCAAGTGTTTGTAACTCCATTTCCAAAGGGGCTGATGCCCGCTTCTGCCCTCTGTGGACACAGCACACACGATCACACAGGCAGACACCCATACACATAAAATAAAAAATAAAGAAAGAAACACCATTTAGAAACATCCTTAAAAGCAGAGTGTTATACAAAGTATGACTAAGCTATAGAACCAGAAGTCTGGTGTCTTATCTAAATCATTCTCTCCTTCATTTAGTTTCTTATATAGAAACCGACATTTTTGTTTGTTACCAACATTCTTGATTTTGTTCTGCTAAAAAACCTATTAGCATTTTCTTTACCTTACTGTTGGAACATGCAGGAAAGTTAGATATGTAAGTTCGCTCCTCTTCCTCCTCCCTCTCCTCCTCCTCCTCCTCCTCCCCCTCCTCCCCTTTCTCTTCCTCCTCTTCCTCTTCTTCCCCCTCCTCCTTTTTATTTCATTCTTCCTATGTAACATAAGTTTATGTTCCTGACCAACATCTTACCAAACTTTACTGCCTCATTCTGGTAAATACCATTCTGTTCTCAATTTCTAATACCACTTTTTTTTAATCATTCATACACAACTGAGAGTATAGATAATATATGACATAACGCCCTTCAGTTTGAGTTTCTTTCTCCTTTTAAGACTAAATGGGATTTTCTTGTTCCTGTATGCCCTATTTTCTTGATGTGCTCTGCCCATCACTATGTTGGTTCCGTACGTTAGCTATTCTGAATCATGGCGCAATAGTGGAGGTGCAGATACATTACAGTGTGTGGGTTTCCTTTCTTTTGGCTATATGCCTATTAATAGGATCACTGGATTGCGATAGTCCTGTTTTTAATATTTTGAGACATTTCCATACCATTGCCCGCATTACTAATTGCGTTCCTACTGTTAGGTTTGAATTGGGTAATGTTTCCGCCACATTCTTCTTAACACTTGCGGTCACTTGGCTTTCTGACAGTAGCCATCGTGACTCAGATTGAGTCTGTTGACGTTTACATTTGTACTTCTCTGATGATGTGGGGTCTTTACATAGCTTTTGGTTATTGATATATCTTCTCTGCCCATTTTTTCATTGGATATTTTTGCTTACTAATAAGTTGAATGTGCTCTTTTCAAAATATTTTTAAAGTAATTTTTAATTTAACTATTTGAACTCAGTAGTCAACCTTTGGAAAAAGTCGTATTGCTCATAGAGCAAGTAAAAACTCCCTTCTTATCTTGGTGATTTACATCCTGATGTTTATTACCACACGTATGTCGCCTTTGTGTTCATTATTCATGACAGTATTTTCTAAAATAGTTTACAAATCATTTACTCCAAGTAAATTATAAAAGCCTGTGTTGCCTGTCATCTGTGTTGTTTAACTGAACATGCTATCTTTTTCATTCTAGGCGCTTTGTTTAATGGTGTTACCGTTCATTCCCGCATCAAACCTGTTCTTTCCTGTTGGATTTGTTGTTGCTGAGCGAGTACTATATGTTCCTAGCATGGGGTTCTGTATTTTAGTAGCCCATGGATGGCAAAAAATTTCAAACAAAAGGTGAGTTAAATACTAGTTTGTTTTATGGCTATAAAATGCATGCTCTGTAAGCCATACTTTCAGTCTTTCCATCTGTATAGCTATAATTCAGGTTAGAAAAGCTCTTCACCACCTGCTCAATCTGTGTTCTCTCTACATAGTTCTCTCTACATAGCCCAACACAACAGCCCAAGTCAGACCCATGTGCCAACAGTGCTGCTGTTACTGAAGCTTTTACAGATGAGCATTTCCACACTCAGAACCAATGACTAAGCTTCACTCACCCAATTGCAGTGAGCCATCTTGAGTGCTTAGTGTATATAAAATGTGCTTAGCACGTATATGGGACTTTTTGTTGCATTACCAATTAAAATGCTTAGAAACTCATAATCATAGAGATTATGTACATTTACTGTATCAATATAATTGTCATATAAAGCAAATTTCTAATAGTCAAATATACTGATACAATACTAAATTTTGATATATATCTGACTTCTCTATATCTCTTAAAAATCGGCTTCTCTTATATCCAGTCAATGCTGTTATTTAAAAATTATTTCCATGGTTTCTGTAACATCCCCCAACTAGTTATCTCATGTAAATCCTATTTCAGAATTTTCTTGTTATATCCATTCTGAATATTTCCAATTTTTTTCAGCATTTCGCATCTAGCCTCTTTTGACAAACATATACTCAGTAGATTTTCCTATTTAGTTTCTCAATGTTGATCCACATCTAGCAAACCCTTCTTAGAGTTTCTACCCATGTATATATAGTTTTAATCACTGCCTATTTTTAGGGACTGCTATATACCAGAGATGATTTATGGTACACATTTACAATTATTTTTTTCATTTGATCTTAATACAACTGCCCTTGTTTGCAGATGTGAAAATGAAGCCCATGCAAATGATCTGAATCACCCAAGGTCACACAGCTAGTAGACAGACATGTTGATTCCAGTTGACATCTTAATTCTGCCCATGATGATATTATCTGATCCATACTGCCCTGTTCTGCATAGGTGGATCTGTTGAACTGAGGAACTGAACCATGTGAGAGGCGCAAAGCAGACAGACTGAGGATATTAACACTGAGATAGCAGAGACTGAAGTACTCATCCCGCTGTCAGTGAAGAGTGAGATGTCGGCAGTTAGGCTGAAGCTTTGTAATTTGCATCTGTTCACAGGTTTTAACAGAGTTAAACAGAGTTTTAGCAGGCAGTTCTGGAAAGTATAAATAAAACAATTCAAAGAATAGGAGAGCCTGTAGTATAATTTGTAAGTAAAACCCTTTTCACAGTGTCAGAAGTAAGGTTGACCCTTTCTAAACTCAACTATTAAGTTGAAAACAATGACCCAAAGGACACTTAAATAATAAAAGTGACAATTCAAACTCTATCAGTTTTTAAATCACTAACTTAAATACAGCTTTAGAAATAGTGATGAACACATTAGAATATGGAGTCAGCTTTCTCCCTTTGGTCATGATACAGGTTTACAGATCAATATATTTTTGAAAATCTTAGATTTTTACTGAAAGTATGTAGACTTTTTACATGTCACTATTTACATTGTTAATATACAAATGTTAATATTTACATTAACAATAAAGTGTTAACTCTTACATAATTGTTGGGTATTGCTTAAACTATATGAGAGAACTGTGTAGGCTCTCTACAAATGTTTATCATCTTAGTTGAGGGTTTTGAGCAGCCTCAGACTTACTTCCTGTGGGAATTTTGTAACAAATCCCAAAGAATAAAATATAAGTAAAGTCAGTTGGTGGGCCATCTTCATATTTAATTTGGGGGTGCTCTTTAAATGTGTAGAGTCACTGGAATGAATTAAAACATGATAATTTAGAACTACCCTATTTCTTATCTCTTCTAAAGAAAAATGCTCTTGGGTGATTAAGACAGTATTTTTCCCTGTTTTTATCTTTTCAACAGTGTACTGAAAAAACTCTCGTGGGTTTGTCTGTCCATGGTGATACTAACCCATGCCTTGAAAACACTCCATAGAAATTGGGACTGGGAGTCAGAATATACATTGTTTATGTCAGCCTTAAAGGTAAAGTATTTTTATTCAGAGGACAGGAAAATGTATATTTGAAAAACTGTATTTACCACACTTTTAGGCAGACATTTTGATTCTATTTTAGCTGAGAAGTAATACATTGTTTTTATAGTATATACCATAACCAAACTCCCTAAGTTACTACTTAATTATATGTCTAAATGGTATACATATATATGTATGTATATATATGTATATATATATATACGTATATATATATGTATTTATATATGTATTTACTTTTCTGAATGGTATACTAAATTTACATGAAGTTCACATGGTAAATTATTTAAATATAAAACCATATTTTCTTAGTTCTTAGGGTGCATGTTTTTGTTACCTTTTAATGGCTTAATAGCAAAATAAATCAGATTGGACATAAAATCATACAGTTAATTAGTAGCTTAGTTGCTAATGGTATATAAAATAGTGAGTTCTGTAATCAGTGTATCATTAGTTCAGTGAGATAATGTGCACAAAAGTATCACCCTACTGTGTGAAGGAATAGCACTGCCACTGGTTCAGCACTATGGGGAATGGAGCTGGTAAGCAGAATTTTATTTAAAAAATATACACACTCATTTTTATAGTTATCAATAGAATATTTCCATAAATACTTCCTATCTTATCCTTTACAAATCTCTAAACTCATTTCCCTTTGACTGCTTTTTTTAAAATATGTATGTATGCAGATGAGTATGCATATGTGAATTCAGGTGCCCACTGAGGTCAGAGGTGTTAGATTCTGCTGATGCTAAAGTTTCAGGCAGGTAATAGCTGCCTGCTGTGTATGCTAGGAATCAAACTGAAGTTCTCTGTGAGAGTAGTCCATGCTTTAAACTGCTAAGGCATTTCTCCAGCCCCTCCTTGTAACTACTTCTTTATTTCCTGTTATTTAGCTTTAGAATTATCTGCATCATCCTAGTAGTCTATGAGATACCGTTATATAGCGTCTATGTAAGATTGGATGACTCTTCTTGACCACACACCTTTCCATCCCTCCTAGATGGATACATACGTGAAGCATCCCTACCACGCTGTTAATTCATAATTTTCAATGCTAATGGTGTGCCATAATTATTAGGAATTTTGCTTGCCTGCATTCTTAGAACACTGTTTAACATTTTCGGTTCTATTCACTGCAGCTCCTCTTTTGGGTATATATCATGCTCTCCACCCATGTGTGAACTCTAAACACACAGATGGATTTCACAACTGTAATCTCAGCATTTCTGTTTCCATAATAAACTACATAAGTAGTTTTAAATATATCTCACCCAATAATAAGCCATCAATACAATCTCTTAAGTATATTCTCATATCCCTCTCTCCTCAACAAAATACAAAGACAAAATACAAGTAGGTTGGATTGTGATCTAATCAGAAAAGCCGTTGGAACATTTTTGATACATAGATGAAGTCAAACTGCTGTGGTTTTCTAATATGTTAAATAGTAGTCCTCAGCCAGTGAGATGTGTTCCTAACAGGGGTCGGTCGAATGACCCTTTCACGTAGGTCACCTAAAACCGTAAGAAAGCACAAATGTTTACATTTTTATTCATAACAATCAGAAAATTACAAGTATGAAGTAGCAATGAAAATAATTTTATGGATAGCGACCACCATAACATGAGGAACTCTTTTAAAGAGTCACGCCATTAGGAAGGTTGAGAACTACCTTAGAGGAAAGGGCAGACTATATAGGCTTTTGTCTCATTTCTAGGAATATTTCCATAAAACATTCCATTCCCAGTAGTTTACCAAACAAATGTCTGTCAACTGGAGTGTTTTGGATTTTTGTCTTTGATTTTTCTGATTATAGCTCATTCTGTTTTCATTTGTGTTTAAGGTGAATAAAAACAATGCCAAATTATGGAATAATGTGGGTCATGCTCTGGAGAATGAAAAGAACTTTGAGAAAGCTTTGAAATACTTCTTGCAGGCTACCCATGTTCAGCCAGGTAAGCACTGTTCACTGTAATTGGTAGGTGGCAGTATAGACATTAGATGGAGTGAGGGGGCCAGTTTTTTAATTAGTCTACGTTCAAGGGGGTAAAGAAAGAGTTACTGATGACACCATAGAAAATGTCAAGGGTGTTGCAAACTGAAAGCTCTTGTGCTAGGCGAAAGGATGCCGGAATGACAGAGATTCTTTTAAGGCGGGAGAATCAAGCATTTCCCAAGCATATCCAGTATAGTTGAGAAAAGGAGTAATGCAGCTGTGGGGGAGAGACAGCATCTGCTATACAGGCTCCTTTACTTTAGGACTAGAATCAGTTGTAATAACAGACAGACATAGGCTGTGGACAGTGGATAAGAGGTGAGTGAATAATATGGAGTAACCTGAAGTTGCCTTCTGTTTGCTTCTGTTTCCTCAGTGAAAAGTAAAATCACCAGTAGAAAGGAAAGGAAAGAACTCGTTTGAGATGTGAGAACAAGAGAGAAGGCAAAATGGTCCTGTAAGACAGTGCTCCTATCCTTCCATGTGCATAGAGACCTAGAGATCTTGTTCTCCTGGCCATTCTGGTGCAGATTTAGATACCACCTGAAAGTGTACATTTCTAGTGAGCCCTCATATGATGTATCCACATGAAGCAAAGGTAGGCAGCTAGAAAACTACACAGTTGCCAACCGTCAACATCATCCTGGATTAGTAACAACTGAAAATTTCATCAGTTTATACAGTTAAATGGCTTTCTCCTCTTATCTCCCAGCTAAGGTAATGATCTTGTAGACGTGCATTACTCTGTTAATAAGGACTAGAAGTTTTTTCAGATGTGTTTTACTAAGGAAGAAAAGGCTAAGGGGTCAATTATAGTAACTATTTATAATACAAATTGAATCAAAAGGGCTGGGTGAAAAGAGAGATCAGCAGATATGTCTAACAAAATGATGGTGTCTGAGTAGATGTAACTGGAACAGCAGTAGTTTTTAGTAGAGTGCTCTTGACATTTCTAATATGCGGAATTATTTCACCAAAGGTTGTATCCAGCTACCAGTACCGCCAGATGTCATCATTCTATTCAGATACAAGTGGAACAATCCCCGTATTTTAACTGTTCCACAAATGGCGCAGTAGTGGGCACTGCCTTACTTTTTCCTATTTTGTAAAATTGTGACCTTTGAACTGAGTGTTAAGGTAGAAAAGAGGTGGTTTATTGAAAGAAAGAACATCAAGGCCACAGTATTAGAAAACAACATGTATATGTTCAGTGTGGTGGCACACTCTCTATGTGCTGGCACTTCGAAGTCAGAGGCAGGTAGATCTCTGAGTTTAAAACAAGCTTGATCTACCTACTTAGTAAGTTCTAGGATGGCTAAGGCTATATAGAGAGACCCTGTCTCACAGAAACAGTTACATGTATGTATACTGCTGAAATTAGAGAGTTTTAGAAGTATGATGTTAGAGCCCAAGAGATCCAGGATCTGTGAGTCAGATATAAGTAGCTGTAAAAATAGAAGTAGATAAACAGCTTAATGATCATCAGAGTGGAGTGATTTTTTTTAAAGCACTGAGAATTGTCTGGAATGAAAAACAGAGGTTAAGGGTAACACCTACCCTTCCTCCAGGCCCAATTTGCATAGGGTAAGAAATGGTCGTAATCCACATGGTGCCTGAGCACTGGTAACCACCCAGGTGGCAGAATGTAAGTTAACATGAATGGATTATCATTAGTTATGATCTACACAGAGTAGAGCCTAGCTATATGACCAAGGTATTTGTAAATACAAAAAAAAAAAAATCTGTGACTAGAAATCAGGTAGAGCAGCTGTCCAGGGGGGCTCTTTGCTGTAGTATCTCCTCCACCTAGAGACTACTTGCCACAGTTGTGATACTTTTCTGTACCTAGGATGGATCAAGCCCAGTTAGTCCTTAGTACTCCTCTACACTTTATTCTCTGCTGATAGGACCCAGCTACATCATTTAAGGTTGCCTCAAATGGTGACTCCTTACTTAATAAGGCCATCACTGCCATAAAAAATTGGCCTTTATACTGATCTATAACCATTGCTTGCCTTGTATTGCTCTGAGAGCATGTTACAACCTGCCATCATTCTATTTTAAAATGTATGCCCTGGTTTCCAATTACCACATAATTTGCTTGACATTAGTAATCTATGTAACTTCTGCACCATGAGCCTGAGATATACTATCCAAACAGGGAATGGGAAAGCAAAAAAATCTTATTTATAACTTCAAAGGGTAAATAGGCTTCTAAGTTCTCATGTAGGGGAAGTGGAGTTTGATGTAGGATATTAAAAATAAAAACCTGTAAAATTTAATTCTTTGGTTTTGTTAAATGTAGAAACTGGGTATATAAAACATTGTTTATCATTTGTATTTGGATGCTAAGTTAAATATGTTCTCAGAAAAGAAAAAAGAAAAGAAATGGTCATAGTCACCACACTTAGAAGGACAGTTACTGTGTCATTAAGACAAAACCAAATTCAGTTAGAACAGGGTGAAAAGATGGTTATAGAAACGTAACTTGCTAATCTGCCTTCCTTAGGTTTTCACATAGTCTGGTTTGACTTGGAATATGGAGTATGTGTCCTACAACCCCTCTTTGGTTTACATATTTTCTTGAGCCTACAATGTAGTTTTCTCCTCCCATCTGTCTTCGACCTTAACATACCTTGTTGTCTACACTAGTTGTCTTTTATGACCAGCCTCATGGCCTCTCTCCCAAGCATCTTCCCTTCTGAGTAAAAGCACTGTTTATATCTTTCCTGTGAGATACATATGTACTTATAATTCAGGTCCTTTGAAATAGTAGTTCATTTAAACTGTGGGCTTCCTTACGGCAGCATAGACTTCGATTCTCGTTTACACTTCCTCATCTCATTAGTCCTGTATGCAAACAAGTTCACTAAATGGAGTCATTCTCATTTACTTTACTCTTAGATTTTCATTCTAGAATTTGTGTAATTTTAAATTTTTGTTGCATTGTGTGTGTGTGTGTGTGTGTGTGTGCGCACATGTGCGTGCATCTGCATGTGTATGCTATGTGCTACGTGCTATGTGCTTGTGACAGTCACAGGACAATTAGAATCAGTTCTCTCCTTCAGTCTATTGAGTCCAGGGGAATGAATTGAGGTTGCCAGGCTTGGCACCATTACAAACGAGCCATCTTGCCAGCTTCAGTTATCACTTTCATATCAGAAATCATATAAGATTTAAGCCTGCTCACTCTTACCTCACTTCTATGTTGGAATGGTGGTTTCTGTCTCAGCATTTTTGTAAAGACTAAATCAAGTACATGTATGACCTGTATTTATGAGTGGTCAGTTTTCTTGTGTGAATGGTGAATGTTGCAGATGTAAACACTTAGCCTAAGTAGCACACCCTCAGTTTTCACTTATTCTATTTCAAGTATACCCAGTATCTGAATATGACTTCACTATCAACATGTTCAAAAGTAAGTTTTAATAAACCATAGGCTAGGAAGATAATCAACATTCTTATAGTTTCTTTTGCTTGAGGCACATGAACTTGGAAACTCTGAGGATAGCATTTATGTTGTGCTTTTTGACTTCTTGCTATCTAGCGATGTTTTTAGTGTCACTTGGCATGCGGGATGACATGTTGTAATATGGTATTACTAGATATTGTAGAAAGTAAGAGAATGGCCAGAGTAAGCTAAAAGAGGCAGTTGTTTTATGGTTAAAAGGTTAGACTCTAAAACACTTATGGTACCATGGTCCTGTAAAAACAGCACTCAGGAGGTGGACAGAAAGATTAAAAATTTTAGGTTAGGAGATTCTTAGCAGATTAAGAATATTTTTGTATGTTAAACTTTTTTTTTTTTTTTAGAAATGAGGATAACCTACATTACATAATGGGAATGCTTAGAACCTGGTATCAAATGCACTTTATATTAAAATGAATCTAATCACAAATGTTCCATATATTTTAAAAAGTAATCAAATATCTTTTTATATAGGTTAAATACTCAATAGAAACTTATAAAAACAGTGTCTAGCCCGTGGTAACATAGTAAGTAACTTTAAACAATGTATGTGAGTATGTTAATGCCATAGGGAACAAGGAGATAATGTACAACGGAGGGATACAGTGAATACTTATGTGTGCCATTACTATATTAAATATCGAGATAATCAACTTAAAATGAGACAAGGAAAGCTTTAGGTGACTTGATCCACCGTTTTGAGCCTTTGGGTAGGCAGTACTCATATGACAGCATTACAGCAGAAGGTTTCTCACCTCATGACAGCCAGAAAGCAAAGCTGCAGGAAAATGCCTGAGATCAAATATTTTCATTATGGCATACCTACAATGACCTAACTTCCTACCACTAGTCATCTCTTAAAGGTTCCACCACTTCACAAGAGCATAGAACCTGTATACATGACCTTTGAATGACAGTCCAGAACCAGATTACACCAGAGAGAAAGGGTAAAAGGAGAATAATAGATTTATTCATTACCTGTACATTGAAAACTTCGCCATGTGTCAGGTACTGCTTTAGCTGCTAAAAATCAGCAGTGAGTAGAACAGGTTTACTATTGCCTTGAGACATTGGAAATGTAGTTTAAAAATTACTCGGATCTTTCTAACATTTGATAATTTTAGTTGGTCATATAAACTGATAACAGATGAATAACAGGAAAAAAAACGTTGTATTACCTGCTGTTTGCTTTTTAAATCACTAATATAAATAGAAATACATTTCTTTTTTTTTTTTTAGGGTCCTTAGTTTTCTTGATTAACTAAGTCAAAATATACCAGAGAAATACATTTGCTGTAAGGTATAAAAGATTCATAAAAGTTCCTTATAAATACGCAACCAAAAATGTATGTATGTGTGTAGTCATGTCTTTTTAAGTACTTGAAATTATAGTTAAAATATAAAAATAAAAAGCATAGAGATTAGAAGTAATGGCTAGAAATGGCTTTTGAGAAATTATCATTTGGCAGAGAATAAAGTGAGATCAGATTCCTTGTAAGTATGAATCATTGAAGGTAATTTTGGGACCACTGGCTATGCAAACACAGTAGGAAGTGGAGACCATTTAGAAAGCTAAGTGCTCATGTATCTGTGCATGTAAATCCATTACCACCAAACGGGGAAAATATCCATCTGTTTCCCAAATCTTTCTACCTCTTTACAGTCCTCTCCACCAAATAAAATAGAACTGCTTTCAGTTACCATATATTTCTTTACTCTTCTAAAATTGTACATAAAGAGACTCATCCTCTATGGACTCAGTTTTTTCTGAATATCTTGTTGTATATGATTTTTTGTTGTTGTTGCTCATCAGTGTTGTTCATGAGTTCTGAAAACAACTACTTTTGTGTAGCTGACTAGCACTTCTTCATGTGGATACACCGCTTTGCACAGCCATTTGTCTGCTCATGGACTGTTGCATTATTTGTAGTTCAGGATTATTAGAAGCAAAGTTGTTAGGAACATTTAGTTCCCAAAACTTACTCCTTTGACAGTTTTATGCTTGCACTCTGTTGAAACATAAAGAGCATCCCATAGCAAGATCTTCAGACTATTGCTCTCCTTCTGGGGGAATGGCCACGATACATAAGTCTGTCCCCTCTATGTCCTGGGAGTGGCTCAGAGAACCACTGTTCACTGTGGCAAATCCTCAGTATTGCAGGCAGGTAGTCATAACTAAACCCTGCCAGATCCACTAGATACTGATGTTGTATAAAGACTCTGATTTAAGATCTACCCTTCCTTTTATCTTTATTCTAAACCTTTGAAATAATTTTCAAAGATCTTTCTTAAGAATGCATAGTTATTCTCATCCTAAATTTACTGTATATTTTATTTTCCATATCAGGAGATGAGATATAAATTCTTGACATTCTAATTTAACTTAACTTTAAAATTCTTTAAATAAGTTATATAAGAATGTAAAGAATTTAAAAGAGAGTGACCACAACTTCTTATGTCAGCCTATGAACCTGTCACTCATCTCTAATCATAATCGCATTTTTTTCTTAAATACAAGTTTTTTCATTTCGTAGTAATAATTCTACCCAGGCACGTATTTGTTATTTAAACCCATGTTCTAATTATAGGAATTAACCGTAGTCATTTTCAGGTGTAAAGTTGAGCGGTGTTTTTAGTAATTTCCAAGCTGTGAGATTAAGGAAGTAGAAACGAGCTGTGCATAGTCTGATGTAAAATGTGAAGCACACCATTGCCTCTCTCTTGTCCAACACCCTCAAAGATGCAGTCAGGAAGTTTCACATGTTGTGTGCATTCTGTCCTTATGCTGCTCTAAGTACTTTTTGTTGTGTTCGTCAGTCCTGGCAGTTGTAAGTTAAGACAAGTTGTTTTAGAACTTCCCGGAAAGCTGGGCCAGCCCTCCTCTTCACACACTTTTGCTTGTCCCTGAAAACCTGCCTTCCAGCAGTTGCACTGAGTAATGCCTGGTGTATTTGCCATTAAGTATTCTGTTTTGTTTTAGATGACATTGGTGCCCACATGAATGTAGGAAGAACTTATAAAAACTTAAACAGAACTAAAGAAGCTGAAGAGTCATACATGTTGGCTAAATCACTAATGCCTCAGGTAAGTTGTCTCCTTTACTGTGTCCATATGAAAAGACATACCTAACTCATTGGCATAAAGCAGTAGTCTATCCCGCCCCAGCCTTTTGTCCCTGATTAGGCATAATTGCTTGTTCAAACAGTTTCTTAAAAAGGTTTTTTATAGTTAATATGTAAATGCTGACTCTTAGAACATAAATATCTGATGCTGATTATAAATTACCAAAAATGGCTAAATGAAGAGACTTTAATTCATGTACTTTAAATAGCAAGTTCAAACTTAACTACTATCAGAGCAATGAAAAGAAGTTAGAAAACAGTGACTGCACCTCTGCTGCAGACCGACTAATGCAGTGATACAGGTAAAAGATCATTGGATATGTAGTTCCAAAGATCCATATCTGTATTATGTATAACAACTACCTTGAATTATCAGTTAGAGCATTTTATTTTACAACCATAATAAATAAGTAGGTTGATATACGACTCTAAAATAAAACTAGCTGCCCTACTATTACAGCCAAGAAATAAATGATTTTCTTGACCGCACTAGAGCTAACAAAGTGTATACACAGACTGTAATGAATTATTTTCTTGTGTTGTAGACTACAAACCATTGATCTCTAAAACTTCTGGTTTATCTGACTTAATACAAAGATAAATGTAAACAAAAACCCAGAAATAATTCATAGCTGGAATAAATGAAACCAATATATATGTCTTTCACTGTCAAAAATTCTATTAATATTTTCAGATGCTTGTAAGTGTTTGCTTCTGTGTACATGTGTGTGCGCATGTGTGTTCTTTGGCATGCTCTCTATGTAAATAAGATGGCCTCCAACTCCCAGAACTCCATTTGCTTCTATCATGCTCACATTAAAGACATGTGCCACCATTCTTGCCCTGCTTGCTTTTTACATTTTTATGATTTAATTTGTTTTATTAGTAAAACTTTCACCAAAATCTTAGGTTCCATGTCCCTTGAAATAAGTCACTCAGAAAACTTTGTTGTTATTTTTATTTGCTACTGTACTATCAAATACACAAGCATGCTTTCCTCTTAAACAGATTATTCCTGGTAAAAAATATGCAGCCAGAATTGCCCCTAATCACCTAAATGTTTACATCAATCTGGCCAACCTTATTCGAGCAAACGAGTCCCGCCTGGAAGAAGCGGATCAACTCTACCGACAGGCAATCAGCATGAGGCCAGACTTCAAGCAGGCTTACATTAGCAGGTATCGTCACTTCAGAGTTACCTCGGTAAAATTGAAGCTATATCTGCATGTATGTTTCAACTGAATTGCCATGGTGTTCTTTTAATGTTCTTCCTTGACTGCTATGTGCATGAAGGGTGTATCTTGCAGTAGACAGACAGTCACACTTAAGTCAGTTGCAACTGGCAAGGGAGTCGTTACAGTAGCTGATGTAGGTTCTGTTTGAAGGAGTTCAATAAGTAGCCCCTTATTCCATATAAACATTATCATTTTCATGCTTAAGGGTCATTGCATGTTAAACTGTCTTTTATATATTGAGCATGAAACTTATAATTTATAACACTGTTTCTCTGAGGAAAGAATATTCTGAACTTAGTTTTTTGAGATTAAAATCTATTCCTAAAATGGATATTGTCTTTTTGTTTTTTCCTCACCCAGGAGTCAGTTCGTACTACATTATTGATGAAGCCTTTGGTAGTCTGCATTAAAACCTTGGTCTCATGTCTACAAGATGTTGTATTATTCTTAGCAAAAATAAGCACTAATTTTAAGCAAAATTACTTTTTTTAAGTTCTCAAACTCAAAGTGGAACCATATGGAAAGATAGTAAAGGTTTTTAAGCTGCATGGTTCTAGTGTGTTCCTGAAAGCTACCTGTAGGTGGTACAAGGGCTCTCTTAACGAAACATTTGGAAATTCAGTTCATTCATTCATTCATTCATTCATTCATTCATCTGTCTCTGTCTGTCTGTCTATCTGGTTTTTGGATAGCCATTATGTAAGAATACTTTGAAGGGGACTGAGTTAATATATGTATAGATTTCACATTTCAAAATGTCTTGGCTAATTAGTACAGTGAGACTTATATCAGATTTAAAGACGACAAACTCCCAGTAACAACGGCATTTTTTTCTCAGTGTTCCAGTGGTATCATCTGATTTACTAATCTGCCACCGTAATTAGCCGCTTATGTCCCCTAGCACTCTGTCTTTTTTACAGACTCATTCTTGAGCACTTTCCCTCTGTCGTCCTTTCTGACTGCTCTCATTACTGTCCAGTCAGGCATGTGTTTTTCTTTTATAGTATCTGAAAGCATGTGCAGCTAGATTTGCTGAAATGGAGTTCAGACTTGAGGATAGTTTCAGAAAGTGATTTTTTTAAAGACACTGTTTTTGTCTAAAGAGGTATTTATGATGTGGCATCCTAAGATAATAAGGTAAACCTTGTCTGTCTGCTTCCCACAGGGGAGAGTTGCTTTTGAAAATGAATAAGCCTCTCAGAGCAAAAGAAGCATATCTTAAAGCACTAGAGCTGGACAGAAATAATGCAGATCTGTGGTACAACTTGGCAATTGTTTATATTGAACTTAAAGAACCAAATGAAGCTCTGAAGAACTTTAATCGGGCTTTGGAACTAAACCCCAAACATAAGCTAGCGCTGTTCAACTCTGCTATTTTAATGCAGGAGTCAGGTAAGTTTCCTGAAAATAGGTCTCTATTTAATCAATTAAAATAGTGCAAAACCTATAATAAGTATATTGTGGACTGGCTGTCTATTATAAAATAATGTACAGAACTCAACTTATAAAAAGAAGAATATCTAAAGTCCTTTCAAGTGAGATGAAGGGGCATATGTGACAGTTTTACTTGCACATTTTTCTAGAGTATAGTGAAACTAACTTTTCAGAAACCATCAGCCAGTACCTAACTAGCATATAATACCACTTTATTCATATAAACACAATAAAACTTCTTGTATAATAAATATGAAGTCTAAATACTACAGAAATTATGAAAAAAAATTGTAACTATGTTTAAAGCTCCCAGAGCATTATTATATTTTTAATCTCATGTTTACTGTGACTTAAAAGAAAATTCTTCGCGTATCTTTGTTTAGTTTGTTTTTCAGCTATTATTATAATTTCTAGTACTTTCTATAATTTAGTAGACTAATTTAATTGTAGTAGTGTCTTTAAACCATATTTTATGTGGGAATATTTTCCTTCACAAGACAGCATAAATTATTTATAATATTAATTTTTATGTTGTAAATATCCTCTTTATTCTATTATGTGTTAAATGTATTTCTTTTCTAAATAATGATAAAAATTGCTCATTATCCAACATATATATATGTACATACACATAAATATATACATACATACATATATACACACATACACATGTCCAATAATTATTAGAAAATTCAGTAAATTAATCCAGAGAAGTTAAAGAACTTGTTTGGTATATAAATACAAAGTACTAACACAGCTGTGCTTGAATACAGATCTTTGGAAATCCTTTGTCAGACACTTCTCTGATGCCTTATTAGATTCCAAATTAAAGAATTTTCTTCTCTTGGCATCTGGAGTATTGATTGAAAAGGAAATGAATTTATCATTTGAGTGTTTCAGTCACATTGTTTTCCCTATTTTGTTTTTCTATATTTTAATTTATATATAAAAATAAGTTGCTTTATTGCTGTGTTTTGTAATCTAACAAAATACCTGAATGGTTCACTCATTGATAATTTATCTCCTTTAAATAAAATTACTTTTAGGTGAAGTTAAACTCAGACCTGAAGCTAGAAAACGGCTTCTAAATTACATAAATGAAGAGCCACAAGATGCTAATGGCTATTTCAATTTGGGAATGCTTGCCATGGATGACAAAAAGGATTCTGAAGCTGAGACTTGGATGAAGAAAGCTATCAAATTGCAACCTGACTTCAGAAGTGCTTTGTTTAACCTGGCACTCCTGTACTCACAGACTGCTAAGGAGTTAAAGGCATTGCCAATCTTAGAAGAGCTGCTCAGGTACTATCCTGACCATACCAAGGGTCTCATTTTAAAAGGAGACATTCTGATGAACCAAAAGAAGGATATACCTGGAGCTAAAAAATGTTTTGAAAAGATACTGGAAATGGATCCAACCAATGTGCAAGGAAAACACAATCTGTGTGTCGTGTACTTTGAGGAGAAGGAGTTACTAAAGGCTGAGAAATGCCTAGTTGAAACATTGGCATTAGCACCTCATGAGGAATATATTCAACGCCATCTGAGTATAGTCAGGGATAAAATCTCCTCTTCTGGTATTATGGAGCAGCCACTGTCCCCAGTTGATAAGACTTCAATTACAGAAAAAAGAGATGAAATCCCTTCTGAGGATGTAAAAGAAATCAGCAGTGAATCCAGACCAGCGCTAATCATAAAAACAAATGATAAAAGAAACTCTAAATCCAACCAGCAATCAACAGAAAATGGTGACCAAGATACCCCACATAAAACAACAAAAGACATCAAAGAAATTGAGAAGAAAAGAGTTGCTGCTTTGAAAAGGCTGGAAGAGATTGAACGTATTTTAAATGGAGAATAATACTCATTCTGTGTCATGTAACAGTGTTTCTAAGACCTTCAGTGTACATCATGTGTTTGCTTGTACTGGAGACTGAAAATGTCAAGAATATATACTGATTCTTCAGAAACTGCATAAGATCCTCTATATAGGATCCAAATGAGAGTTTCATTGAAGACCTATCTGTCCCAGGATGTATGGTTTATAAGATAGGACACCAATTCTAATTTGGATGACTAAAGGAGAAATCACAAATTCCAGGTCACAACTTGAAACTTTTATTATAGAAAGAAAAAGGTGTGGGTTTATTATAGAAAACAAAGGGTTGGGAAGTACTGGTAAGTCTTTCTACTAATATGAATTGAAACAATATGGGGTGTCAAAGATGAACCCTTATAGATAAATCCAGAATGTACTGGAGTTTGTGAATTCCCATTTCTTAACTTTTTTCATTTTTTTTTTTTTACCTCTTCGGATCCAAGAATGGACTGATACTCATTGAAGACCTTCTTTTTTCTTCAGTAATTATCATAAACCAAGGGACATTGAACTGCAAATGAATAGTGTTCTCTTTATGTGTTCTTTGATTGGGATTTAGAAGAAATGGTAGAAAAAACATTTTAAAGTAAATCATACATCACATAGATGACTTGTTAGCTTAGGAATGCATTTTTTCCTTCACTCTCAAATGAAAGCATTAAGCAGGTAAGGTGTTACACATACACACTCCTAGTGGTGCTCACTAATACTGTAGTCTCTCTCTCTCACACTGAGAAGATACTGACATAAGCTACGTAACCATGACTACTTATTGACACTTGCTCCCCAAAGTCTTCCGCTTCTTGGCAGAAAAATCCCAATCATTCTTTCTGTAAGCTTTAGAGTAAGTATAGTAATCTCTTTCATCTTCGTTTCTCTGGTCTTAAAATCAGTTTCCTGTTTCCAAACTCATACTTAAACCTTTCTTAGATATCTAAGCCACTACAGTCAGTTTTGTTTAACTGAAGGTAACACAATGTGACATTTAAACACTAAATTCCTCTTATGGTATATATTTTATTAAGTATTTATTTAACTACTGATCTTTCATAGAAATTTTAAACTTTTAGTTTAAATTGTTCCCTTGAGTTAACTAATCTATAGTTATATCTTAGAAACCATCCTTCTGTAATGTTTTCTAAGAAATCTTTTATAAATAGGTCACAAGAAACCTGTTCTGCATTAAAGACCCATTCCTTTTAGTTTCCCAGAGGACCTGACATAGATTTTTTTTTTTTAAAGATAATTTAGTTCTAGCACTAAAGCCAGTGGGTGTTGGTTCTTGACCCAAGAGATTTTGGTAACCATCAAAGCAGAATCTTGTTTCAGTTTTTAGAGTGTATCTTTGTGACTTCAGATATGGAGTGGAGAATACCTCATGTACTATAACTTGAAGATGAAATTACTGTTCTCTCTGTATATCTCTAGAAAAGTTTTTGCTGATAATCACTACAATTAAAATTCTAAGTGGAGGAACAGCTCAGTAAGTAAAGTCAAAGGAAACCTTTTATGATAGCAAACATAATAAAAGTTTGAAGACTATTTTAGTAAATTTATATAGCTAGTCAAGTGATTAGGATAAATATTAATATCCAATAATTTTTATATAAAAAATCTTTTATTAGCACTCATAATAATGTCTGTCAGAAAGAAAGTACTCATACTTGAATTTTAATTTATTTAAATCAAATCCATCTTGAATAGCAATTATTAATTATTACCAATCAATGATACCCAACCTCGTTTCATAGTAGAATAATATGGGAGCGTTCCTGAAATTGAATCATGCTTCAGTCTTTCCAGAACCTCTGAGTGATTCGCATCTGTTGTTAGAGTTCAGGGCTACTGTTCTGTGTTAGTAGTGATTCTCACCTGTAGTTAGAGTTCATGGCTGCTGCTCTGTGTTAGTTCAGGAGAGGTCCTGTTTCACTCCTGCGTTAAATGTGGAAGGTAGTAATACAACCCAATTAAGTTTTCATGGCTTAAATCCCACTAAAGAATATATTCTATTGAAAATATAAATAGTAAATTCTATCAACCTTGCTTATGGTCAAATTAATATTTCTTAAGTGCATGAAATTTTATTGAAACTATTCAGATGAGAAGATATATCTGTATCCCCAGCTGCCTCAGAGCTGTCTTTTTGAAGAAATGAGAACGTAATCATTTTAAGCCCAGTTTACTGTCTCATGGTTTAGCACTTTGGGTATCTAAATTAAAAAAAAAAAAAAAAAAGACATGTCACAGGATTGTGTGTAGATAAAAGGATGTAGGTTTAATTTTCAACATTTTACAAACCTACTTATCGTGAGTTCTAGCAAAGCTTTGACAATCTTCAAGGAACCATGTTCATTTCTCCTTCACTACTCCTCAAAAAATGGAGTTAAATTCTAAATTGCTACTGTAGTTTTTGTTTCCCTGTTAACATTTAAAATTGGGAATTTTCAAATTTTTCTATTGAATAGCCCTACTCACCAACCCTCCTCTTTGAGGTTAGGCCTTATAATGTTACCCAAACAGGCTTTGAACTCAAAGGCTCAAGTGATCCTGTCCCAGCTCCCTGTGGGCCTGGGAATACTGGCATGTACATCCTTGCCCAGTCCCAGCGTGTGGTTTTCTGACGTCAATGACGTAGACAATAAATTGGTAAATATATCACCTTGTTTAACATTTTATGTATTTTATGTACTCTTCTGTATTTTGGTATGTGAATTACACAATCTAATAAAACATCATGCCTTTCTTTACATTTGAGTTTTCAACTTCATGTTATAGAATGCTTCAAAGATGCTTTAATGAAAATTATTAAGAATATATAGATTTGTATGTCAATTTATACTTCAAAAATCCATATATTTGTCATATTTATTTTTTTATTTGCATGGCCAAATGATATTTAAAATGAGCCCCCCAAATATCCAGTAACTGTTAAAGTTCTTGTCACCTGTCCATATTAAGGGTTCGTTAAAAAGTAGTTTAAAATTGTATGCATTTTTATATTACTATGCTGTTTGTGTGTATCACATTTCTAAATATTCATTATTAAATTGTTACTTTTGAAAACTTTAAACGTGATTGTCTTTTGATGTTAAAATGAAATGCAAAGTTTCATGTATAACAGGTCTATCTACAGAAAAAAAAATCAATGAGCTGACATGTAATTTGTTAGAAATGACCTGTGACTAGCAGGTCAAACATTATAATCCCTGATAATGCTATATTTTCAAATATTAGAAAACTCAAACTTGAAATTGTATATAAAGTTTACTGCTGCATCTCTCCAGGTTCAAATCCAAGTTATCACCCTTACTATAATTTAGGGTAAATTATTTTATTTCTTCATGTTTTTTAAAGAGTTGGTATACTTAAAATCACAGAAACATTTTCAGTACTTAGTATATAAGTTTAGTTGTTTAAACATAAAATGTTAGCTCTTTTAATGGGGTAAATACAACCTGACTTATGTTCATGCTAGAATATTTGTTAGTGATGGTCATAACAGCAAGATTTAGCACTAATGTTTATACATAGATAACCTACAGATAATTCTGGAATAAGTTAAAATGAAAACTAAGCTTAAAATTGGATTCTTATACTGTCTTACTCCTTTATTGCTGTCAGGGACGTAGCCAAAGACATTCGAAAAAGTCTGAAGAGTTTGTCTCAGGCAAATTCTTTAAAACACATTTCATCAAAAATGTCTGTTTATGTCAGTGAAGTAGATATTTCCCATCAAAAAGAATTTACGTTCTATAAGAATTTGGTGCCTTTCTACTTCTGCTTTGAATGAAGTAGATCTCAAAAATCATTGTAATTTATCCTTTCTTAAAGACTTGAGTAATTGGAATTCAATAACCTTCATCTTTTTTATACACTAGGTTTGGATTATCCAAAAAGTGGCTAACTAAACCACATAAGACTATGAATATGGTAGGTAGAGGGGTGTGTGTGTGTGTGTGTGTGTGTGTGTGTGTGTGTGTGTATACCATAATGGGGAGATGGGGAAACAAAAAGCTACAATATGTTAAAGTCTATTGGCTTATGTAGCAACATACACACACACACACACACACACATATATACATATATATATATATTAATTACTAAAGGATTGATTATTTTTCATTTTATCAATATTTAATCTTTGAATGATTGTTTAATTAAAAACACAAAGGTCCAGCAGTCTGCTTATAAAATACATTTGAGGAAATAAGAGAGCATGATCAGGAAAATATGAACCAAGGGCAAGCTGCTGTAACAGTTTGCCTGACAGTAAGTTTCAAGGCCACAGTGAATGAGGGAAAAGGAAACTACCAGTTGAGTAATAAAGGATATCCATGAGGAATGTTTGTATGGCCACCTATAATATAAATGAAAGGAAATCACTAAGTTCCAAAGTGGTAAGTTCTTTGAACATCTTAACACATCATTAAAAAATCAATATCCAAAAGGTGAATCTGGTTCAGAGGAACATATTCACAGTTACAGATGAAAGGGGGCATATTGGAAGAATACATTGAAGACCTGTGAAAGTAATGAGGGTCACAAATATTAGAATCTAGGTAGAAGAAGAGGCTTTCCTAGAAGAGCTAACTTTGGGTACTAGTTTTCTTTAGGAACATTCGTGAGCTCTGTATAAAATATATACACTATATATATTTGACACATTATTTGCAGAGACGACCTGCTACTAGAGACAAGCTGCTGACCTTTTTGTGTTGCTTGTTAAATTAGGTTGATATTTCTATCAGATATAGTCTGAGCTCTGCCCTACCACAGATTGAGTTTGGCAGGAAAGGTAGACTGAACTATATTACATTTTAGCCTTTTGCTTTGGTGACAAAGTCTTAAAAAGAGAGGGAGACCTTTAATGAAGATAACTAAACAGAGTTACCTCTTCCAATTTTCCCTGATTTCTGAGTCTAGTTATCCAAAGATAGAGTGTGGGGCGGGGGAGGCGAATTGTCACCAGGCGAATAAAAAGACATAATTCTTTCCTACTGGAGTTAGCAGAAAAAGAGTTACAAGAATAATCAAAATGTGAATTTTATGAGAATGAATTAAATGCACATTCTAGACCTAAAAAATGATAGAAACTACCTTTAGTTTTAGGCTAGACATAGCAAAACATAAAGTTAGTAAACAGACATGCAAATGACTTGCACAAACTGGTTGTCCTGGCAGACGGAAAAATGCAAAGACAACAAGTAGCATTCATTTAATTGAAATTATAGAAGAAAATAAACAAAAACTAATATTTTCCAAAAGTTACATCAATGTATTAATACAAATATTTTCAACCTGTTTTCAACCAAAGACATTGAAATCCATCAACAGCAACCAAAGGTACAAGAAATAAAGCAAGAAATGTGGGAAAACTGACAGTGAATATCTAAAATACTGTTATAAAGAATTTAAAAAAAAAAACAAGCAAAATCTCAGACATCACAAAACAACCCAGTTAAAAGTGGCATACAGAATTAAACAGTTTAATTCTGAAAACACTTTAATAATGTTCAACATCCTTAATCATCACAGAAATTCAAATTTAAAATACTTGGAAATTTAGTTTTATACAAGGCAGAATGGCCAAGATTAACAAATGATAGCTCATGTTGGCAAGGATGGGGAACACTTATCCATTGCTGGTTGGGAGTGCATACATGTACAGCCACTATGGAAGGGCAGTGTTCCTCAGAAATTGGGAAACATATCTACCTCAAGGTTCAGCCATACCTGTAGAGAAATTTTAATCCCGCGGCATGATTGCTGTGGCAAGGAATCGTATCCAAACGTCTTTCTAGATATGTGTGATCTAGCTGGAATGCAATCATGCTCTGGATTACAGTGTGATCATGCTGGAATATAAGCATACTCTTGTTAGTACACACCTTTAATCCCTAACAGTGAAGTTCAGGTTTGTTTGTAGAAGGAAGCTGCCATGTTTGAAAGTGATGTTTAATTGAGGAGCAGACAAAGTGACAAATCAGAAACAGATTTACCAGGACGAGTCAGAGATAGGATACACCCAACTCTTAACAGGAACAGGCAGGAAAGAGGTGACTTAAGACAACTCATAAAGAGGGAGTAAGGGAGAGGGAGTGAAGGAGAGGGAGTGAAGAATACTGATGGAGAGGTTAAGGAGGCAGTTTTATAAAGACAGGTTGCAGGTGAAGACAAAGCGAGCCACAGAATGAGAAGGAACCAAAAATTTAGAGCAAATTGCCAGAGTTATTTTTTCCAAGCAGAACAATTCAGTGAGAAGCCAGTTTGATTCAGTCAGCTTGGAGAGGTGGTTGAGCCAGAACAGCTATTTTGAACCAGCCAGAGTTCAGAAAGAACCAGAAGGGGTAAGCTTATTCAGCAGTAAGCCTCCAAGACAACAATTACATCTAGTGAATAAAAGTTAGTTTTATACATACTGCTCTTAGGCATATACCTGTAGGGGTATCTGCCCAATCTAGGCTTACAGACTATATTCATAATTACTGAGTTGTGTTTTCACTGACCAGTCATATTGGGGTTGGAAATTTAAATATCTCTCACTGCAAATACCTAAGAATTCTACATTCTACAGAGACACTTACTCTTCTATGTCCATTCCTGCTCTGTTCAAAATAGCTTGATAATGAAACTGTAATACATTTACACAATGGAATACTACTCTGCTGTTAAAAATGAAATCACAAAATTTACAGGTAAGATCATACAGCTAGAAAAAGAAATCCTGGGTGAAGTAACCCAGACCTCAAAAGATAAATGTATTGTGTTATATGTGGGTGTGTGCTTTTAAGCCTTTGATGGGCATACAATAATCTGTATAGCCATAGAGGTGAGGTACTGAGTAAGAGACTAATAAGAAGGAGAAGGTTGACCAAGGAAAAGGAAATAGAATATGGAGTGATGGGGGAAACTTGAGCAGGAGGATTAAATGGAGATGGAAAGACAGAGAAGGGTAAAGGAGGAAACTAAGAGACAGCTAACAGCAAAGCCCATTTGAGATGTTATATGCAAACCTACTACAGTAGAAGCCTCTTAATGTGTGTACATATATCTAAATGGAGTCACCAATGACAGGGAAAGCAAAGCCCCAACTAGATAGACATCTTAAGCTACCAAGTGAAACCTTCAATGCCGGAAATGTGACTAATCCAATTGAGTTGTTGGCCAGAGAGGCCCCCATGGAAACCCCCCAAAGAGCCCAGGTTATTGCCAAGGCTATTAGTTGTTCTTCACAAATGAGTGACAAAGTCATATTGCTGAAGACAACAGCTACACAACTCATTGAACACTGAGAAGTCAAGCCGGTGCCTAACTAAAGCCTTCACCCCCACTAACTATTCTTCATGATAATGGAAGGTACTTTGTATGCTCCTAGAGAAGAAAGGTAAACACCAACCCAACTAAGAGTGCTCCAATCTACAACAGTGGTCTGCATTCATAATATGCTGATACAGTAATGGCACAACCATGGAAGTAACCAGGCAATATCTTACTGAATTTAAAGCCCATTCCATGAGATGGAACCCATGCCTGACGCCGCTTGGTAGCCAAGAACCTAAGACTACATAGCCCATGGGCATAGCAGAAAGCCGAATTCGGTAGTTCTGCTAAAGGTACATACATAGCAATGAAATGACTCATCAACAGTCTGCTATATTCATAGATCAGTCACTCACTCTTCATCAAACACTTCCTCCTGTGGTAGATGTGAACTAATACAGAGTACAGAGACCCACAACTAGACAGTGTTCAGAAAGTGAAAGGTGTTGAAACACTCAGTCCTAAATGAAGTGTCTTCATCAATTTCTTCTCCCAAGGTCTCAGGGAACTCTGCAAGAGAGGGAGAAAGATTGTAAAAGACACAATAAGACTGTCACACACGCTTTACCTGACAGAGATTATGGTAACATTCACAGGGCCAGCACAGGTCCAAGCCCAATGAGGTCACACCATGAAGAAGAAATGTGTTCTCATCCGGAACCAAGAAGCTGTGTTTCTTGACAGCTACTTGCAAATGGAAAAAAAAAAATCTGTTTACTCTAATGGAGTCTCTCTGAGTATATAAATTACTTAATGCCTCGTGCCCAGCAGTAGATGGCCAACACAAAACAAATCCAATGGTAGTTTTGTAGATTTTTTTTTGTTCCGTATTGCTTTGTTTTGTTTTGTTTTTATCTTGCCAGTCTTTTGTTGGTATATTATGGTTTCTGATTTTGTGTCTTTATGTTTTTGGTTCTTCTGTGCATTTGTTTCTTGTACTTTAACTTTGGATTTTATTTCTTGTAACTGTGGTTTGCTTGTTTGGGGAGAGAGAAAAAGAGAGAGAGAGAGAGAGAGAGAGAGAGAGAGAGAGAGAGAGAG
>NW_021605377.1:10952360-10965544 GCF_004785775.1 Grammomys surdaster | reverse complement strand
TTGAGAGGAGAGGAGAGGAGAGGAGAGGAGAGGAGAGGAGAGGAGAGGAGAGGAGAGGAGAGGAGAGGAGAGGAGAGGAGAGGAGAGGAGAGAGAAGGCATTTAGTTTGATAGGTGTAGAGTCGGAGAAGATCTGTGAGGAGATGAGTGAGGAGAAACTGATCAGAATATATTGTATGAAAAAAGAATTACTATTAAAAATAAAAGCTTGCTTTAGTTACTAAGGCAAAATAACTTGTTTTAAAGAATTTGCCCAGAATATTCATCATATAGAAATTAATGAACACCGTTTTTTTAAAAAAATAATTTTAATTATTCTATATATTTTTCCCTAGATGTACACAAATATACTTGTGTTCCTTGTGCCCATGGAAGCCCAAAGAGGCCATCATATCTCCTAGAAATACAATTACAGAAAGTAATTCTCCCTCCAATCTAGGAGGGAGGGTGAAAGCTCCCTCCATGTGGGATGCTGGGAGCCAAATCTAGTTCTTTTGCAAGAGCAGCAAGTGATCTTAACCATGGAATCATGCTGTCTGAATATAATTCTTAAGAGTAAAAGAATGTGACCTATAGAGGAGTGTAGGTCCAGAGGAAGACATGAAGGATGTAGGTATGCCAATTTAAAATAATGCTAGGTATAATTTTAAAAGATGTAGTATGACCATATATATAAGAAATTTATTTTATGTGTAACTAAAATCTCAAAATAGTTTAGGAAAGAAATTAAAGAACAAGGGGTTCTGTTTTCCATGAAGGAATAAGTAAATCCAGGATATCTCACTAAAAATATTAAGAGAATATGCTGTACATGTACATATGTACATTACATACATATATGAATATTAACAGGTTGATAAAATGTTTAAAGTGATATTTCTACATAGTGACAATGAACTGGGAAAATGCAATAGTATAAAACATCTATTGAAAAAAATATAACAAAACATGTACAAGACCACTATACAAAAAACTTTAGCCATGGAAATAGGAGATGGCTCAGTGGGTAATGTGTTTGTCCCATAATTATGAAGCCCTGAGTTCAGGTCCCCAGCATCCATGTAAGCAGTTGGTTATGGCAGCACACTCTTGTAATCCTACCATTCAAGAGAAGATAGCTAGATTCTTGGAGGCTCCCAGTCAAGCCACGAATTCCAGATTTAATTAGAGACCTTGCCTCAAATTAATTAATTAATGAAAAAAGAAAACATCTTGTAGCAGTGAATTAGTTAAACTGTCTTGGCTCATGGTGGATTGCGCACACACACACTTCACGTGCCCAAAAGCTTTCTGAATTCACAAATGAAACACACACACACACAACCAGCTAATTTTGATATGTCTTGACTAGCTCAATGGTTGGGCACTTTTAAACCTCTCCCAGGTAGCACACACTTCCCTCTGGTGTTCCTGGCTTCACACTTTCTAAATCTATATTGTATCTTATTACCTTCTGGGCAGCTCCCCACACACACAGCAATAGGGCCACATTCCCTTTCCACCTACATTGTAGGATTCTTTCTCTCCTGCAGTTCTTAAATCTGATTCTTCTCCCTCTGTGTCATGGTGATTCTCCTCTTCTCCTCTCTTCCGGTCTCTTGCCTGCACAATCTAAAAGGTCCTACCCTGTCTTCCTGCCCAGCCAACGGCAATTCTTTATTATCGATTGAAGCCAGCAGGGGGCTGGAACTTCAGGTCTCGAAGCATGGCTTCCGGGAGCCGAAGTAAGACAAAGCATTAGAACCAATTCCCAACAACCCCTTATATAAAACTCTGGCGCACACACACACACATACACACACACACATCAACAACATACATACATACATACATACATACATACATACTTGCACCACATACACATAACTGAAAACATTCCTGACTTACATGAACTGTGTTAATAAACACTTTAATATGTACACACCTACTACTATATAAAATTTAAAAGCACTTATAATAAAATGTATTTCTAGTCACTGCTGGTAGAAGAGAAAAGTAACAGCAAGCCCTTTGAAAATCCATTTGGCTTCTATAAAAACGTTAAACATGTACGTATCACTTAGATAGCTCATACCAAGGCCTCAATGATCTATGACTCCTAATACTCTAAGCTTTGCATAGCATTACCCATAACCTCAACCGAGTGAAATGACGGTGTATTATGTCTATGACTGATCAGATGAAGCTATGACTTCTACTTTGCACCAGACTATCCCCATTAGGGATTTTTATAAAGCAAGTTACTGATTATATTGAGGTAAATAGAGAAGTTGAGGTTATCAGGCCACTGAGTCACCTAGGGAATCAACTGTTTTTTTTTTTCAGGCTTGGAAAATCTAAAATATGGGAAGACAATGCTCTCAACAGCACTACGAATAGTATACTACTTTTTAATTCCTTGAATTTTTGCAGGTAACTCCCATCATTGGTGGTATATTAGACTGTGTCCATATTGGTGTGTGTGTGTGTTTCTGTGTGGTTCATGAAGTAAGAGTACCAAAAGCCAATCAATAAACTATTGGCAATGAGTCACGGTTCCTTATCTGTTTCAGAAGCAGATATGATAGCTTTATAATTACTGTTCTAAGAGTTATTTGCTAGTTGCAGTGTAGTTAAGAAATACATTAAGATAATAATCACTGCTTATTGACAGCCACTATTCTATACATTCTAAGGGTTTCTTTTCCTTACTTGAGACTCACATCTAAAATAATGGAATTATTTACATTCTCAAAATAATAAAGGTGAAACTCACAAAGGTTAAATAAAAGAGCCAATGATATAGCTCATGGCAAATTTAGAAATTAAAGTTAAATGTACCCAACTATGAAGTGTATTCATTTTCTTCTTGAGTGCTCCCTTTTATCATAATCAGTTCCAATGGCATGCTAAATTTGCATTGGGCTAAAGTTTTTGTCATATTCATTTCTTAATGTAAGAATGTACATGAAAATGAAGAACATCTAAAAACACTCCTTAATTTAAATGTTTTATCCCCAATTCATGGTAGAGGATATAAGTATGAGGAAGGGATTGACATTTACAGACAGAACATAGCTTAAAGAAAGCCAGCCATCATATAGTCATTTTTTCACATGAAAATTTGGGACAATAATACATGGAATTTCACAGATTAGTCAAACTATTCTCTCTCTCTCTCTCTCTCTCTCTCTCTCTCTCTCTAAGCTACAGTTTAGGGCTGGAGAAATGGATCAGTGGTCAGAAGCACTGGATGTTTCTCTAGAGGACCAGTTCCCAGATTCAATTCCGAGCACCCACACGGCTGCTTACAGCTGTCTGCAACTCTAGTTCCAGGGGATCCATGATACTAGGCATGCTTGTTGTACACATATATATATATGCATGCAGGCAATAAGAATACACATAAAATAAAATAAATAAATCTTTTTTAAAGGTTACATTTTAATCCAGAAATGTCAGTGTGTCCCCAGTAGAACCCTAGTATACAGTAAATATGAAATAAAAACTGCTTCACTCAAAAACATCAAGGCCGGCAGCACACTCAGGTAATAAAGCAAGAACACCCTAAGCGATATTTCATTTAATCACCATAATGCCTTTTAAGTCCCCAGTTATGTCAAGAATTTATTCCATTTTGCTAGGTGTGGAACATAGGCCTACGGAGGTCAGAATTCACCCAAATGCATAACAATTCAATGAATTATGCTGACAAAAATCCCAGGGTAATTACAATCAGTTTATGAATAAAAGTTTTTGTTACTTGTGTTTGTTTTCCAGTTAGTTATACATTCCTTTAGTGCAATAATTTTAGGAGGTTAAAATCTCTTTTTAAATGTCCACATTAGCCATAAACTATAGGATTTTCATGCTATAATCCACAGACCCCAAAAATCTAAGTCACAAGGAGGGCCTAAGGGAGGATGCTTGAATCTCACTGAGAAGAAGAAATAAAATAGACATCATGAACAGATGGAGGGAAGAAACTGGGTGGGAGAGGGGTTGTGGAAGGTAACAGGAGAGATCAAGTGTGGGAAGAACAGAGGGTGAGAGAAGTAGGAAGAGGGGCATCTCTGGGATGAACTAGAAACCTAGGACAAGGGAAACTCCCAGGAAACTATGAGGGTTACCCTAAGACTCTTAGCAATTGGAGATATGGAACATGAAACAGCCATCTCCTGTAATGAGGAAAGACTTTCAACAAAGGAACGGGGACACCAACCTACCCCCTACTTTGTCCTACTTACAAGATGTAAAGGGATAGAAATGGAACAAAAATTGAGGGAATGGCCAACCAATGACTGTCCCAATTTGAGACCCATGCCATGGGAGAGAGCTCACCCCTGACACTATTAATGATTTTCTGCTATACTTGCAGACAGGAGCCTAGTATGACTGAGAGGACTCACCAAGCAGCTGATGAAAGCATAAGCAGAGACCCACAGCCAAACATTAGGCAGAGCTCGGGAATCTTGTGGAAGATAGGAAGGAATGATTGAAGGATCCAGAGGGGTCAAGGACACCACAAGAAAACCTCCAGAATCAACTAACCTAGACTCATGGTGGCTCAGAGAGACTGAACCACCAACCAACGATGTTACTTCCGCTAGCATCATTTGTGCCATGAGCCCACAGTGAATCACTGGGGATGCTGAAGGAGATGATTCAGTCTGCAATGTCTGTAGCTTGAGTAAACTGTTCAGTGTGCACAACCGCGAAACACTGTGCTTCTGACCATTCTCTACCGAACCGTGGCTGTGGTTCTGAACACCAAAGAGCATAAGATACAAGCAGATATCACCCAAGGCACAGAGCTAACTAATGGAGCTCAAATAGAAAGCCACACTCAAAACCACCCTGGTAATGTCTATATGAAATAACTAGGATAGCATGCTATAGATGGACCACAAGAACATTTGTAAGGCAGGAAGCATGATGGATGACGATGGGAGAGCTGCTTCCCAGCAGCTAGAGAAAGATGCTAACCTTCTGGTGTGGGAAAAAATAGTATAAACTTTCCTAGATCTGTTATTCCTGACTACAGGGAAGAATTCTGAGATGACCTAAATTTGGGTACAGAACAAGGATTGAGAAGAATAAAGAGATAAGTTTGTTTTAATTGACAACTTCAGGCTGAACCAGCAAAAATATTCTGATACACATATTTTTGTTTTGTTTTGGAAACATGGTCTCTATCTGTAACCATGGCTGGCCTTAATGTGTAGACCAGGCTGGTCTCAAACTCACAGAGATACACCTGCCTCTGTTCATATGTGCTAGGATTAAAGGTGTGTTCCACCGTATCTTACTACACATACATTCTTATATTTAAAAACATATATGTCTCTGTGTGTGTATATACATATGGTGTTTATATATGTATTTTTTCTGAGGGAACATCTATCTATCCCAGATAGAGCATCTATAGACTAAAGAAATGAATCCATTCAACTACAACTTAGTCAATCAATGACTTTTTAGGAGTTACTTATAGAACCGATATGTGACCTAAAGACAGGTATATCATTTCATCAAAATATCTCATCCTGGCATAGGTGACAACTCCCAAATGCTGTGTCACAGGAGTCTGTTGGGTAATTTACAGGCAGTTACAGAATTGAATGGCACATCTCACAGTATCTCTTTAGCTCCTGTGAACCCCAGGAAACAAAGCAGCCTTGATGAGGAGCCTGTGAAAACTTCTGAGCGTGCTGACTCCCATAATTCCCACGAGATCCCTAAAACTGGGGCCTTTCCAAGGAATGTGGTAAGTCCAGTTTTATGAGGGTCACATAGATGACATCCGTGTGATCACCAAAGCTCTGATTCAAGGCAGCAATGATCACATCCAACCCAGAGAAAGAGAGAGCTACAAAACGAAGGATACAATATTGACAACTCAACAGCATTCACAATATCAAAAGAGAAGATGATGTGAATTTACTAAATTCCAAGTACATTGCTGGGAGAAATGAGAAGATGTTTTTCCCAGTGTATGCATGCATACTATGATTCTTTAAGCACATAATCACCAAGTCTATGTATATATCTGTATCTATATCCATTACAGTTCATGGAAAAGTTTCTTATTCTAGCCACTGAGTTTCCTAGGGCTTATTTCAATCAACTCAATTACTGATAATTTTTATTCATCTTACTTATCAATATGTCATCATTTAAAATATGAATAAATATTCTTCTCTGTTGATCAAAAGAACTAGAAGGAATCAAACACACACACACACACACACACACACACACACACACATACACAATTCACCAAAGAATAGCATTGCACCTACCCCAATTTTAAATCTCAATAGACTAGCACAAGAAAACTCTACTATCTCATTTTTACTTATCTATAAAAATATAAAATTCTTATCTTGGCTAGCAAAGCCAGTTCACATCTAGTCTCACATACTGCATTGACGTCACTATCTCTATATCCCATGGGTCTTCTGAATATTTTGAAGAAATCTCAAGCTTTTTCTGCTCGGCTGAAGAACTTTCTCTGGAAAACATCACCTCCTACATGAAGGATTTCTATGTTCCCAAGAAAGCTGCTGTTCTCTGAGCTTTGCCCTCTGTTGTGTACCCATTGTCATCTTGCCTTCTGCTACAACCAAGCACATGTTTTCATTACTATGGGCAAGCATTCTTTACAAGCAGCACACATGATAGCTATGCTTTTCCTATCCCAGCACTCAGAGAACTCAGTGTAGAATACCCTGAGAGATAAGGAAATAAAGAGATATCTATGAAGTATCACAGAGCCATTATATAAGCATGGCAGGGGTTATTAAATGTGCTTCACACACAGAGTTTACAAATTATAATTACTGATTTGATGGAAACTGAAAACGACTATTTAAAAACGTCTTAAGTTTAAAGCTCACAAGAACTCATGTTGAGAAAAACATATAACAAAAATGGATGAGCAGATATTAACAAACATGTAATGTGCGTGATGGATCACACATGTGATGGATCATAGCGTATGTCCTACTACTTATAGATTTATAAGAGCTATAATCGTCTACTCTCCTGAAAGCCCACTAAAATAGTTTCCTTTAGTTTTTTTAATTCTGAAAAATTTGAATGCATTGGAGACTGCATGCAGTTCATTTGAGTATGCTAATTGTGATTACTTGTGCCAACTGTCCACTTGTCAGACTCTAGAGTCACTGAGAGATGGGCCTCTGGATATGCTCACTGGCATGTCCACTGTGGGTGGCACTATTCCTTTGTTAGGAGTCTGCTGGACTATATAAATGATGAGAGGGGATTGAGAAGTAGCATACATTCATCCCTCACCATTTTCTGATTGTAAATGTGGTGCAATCTGTAGCTTCAAGTTGATGCTATCTTAACTTCCCCACCATGATAAACCGAACATTGAACTGTAAACTAAAATCTACTTCTCTTTAATCTGCAACACTAACTCAGACTGTACTTGAAGACCTATCTTGGCTGTGATCGATTGGCAATGGACAAGGGATAAGAGTGTCAGTGCATATTTTTCCTGGGTATAACCTCTAAAACACAGATACAATGCTAATTTAACTATTGAAAGACGGGCTGGAGAGATGGCTCAGTGGTTAAGAGCACTTCCAGAGGTCCTGAGTTCAATTCCCAGCAACCACATGGTGGCTCACAACAATCTATAATGGGCTCTGATTCCCTCTTCTGGTTCTGGTGTGTCTGTGGACAGCTATGGTGCAGTCATTTCCGTAAAATAAATAAAATCTTAAAAGGGAGAAAAAAGATTTGAAGACTATAAACTTTTTCTTTTGTGCTTTCTTTCTTTGACTCCTACCTCTTCACACAGGGTCTATGCTTACATGAAGTTTTCCTTTCATAGTCAAAGTCTATATAAACTCATGATAATATATTAAAATACCATTAGCAACTTACACATAAATAAAATGATTGTCTTAATGTTCATCTTAGTGAATAAGCCAAAAGTGACTAGTTCTAGAGGCTAGATAATCTGTGTGCCCTTGGCTAATGCTTCAATTTTGCTACAAGCTTATGCTTATGAGCTATTTTAAGAATCGCAAATTAGGGGAATTATTTGGCTGTTTGCAAAAATAAGATGCCATATAGGGGCTTACTAGTTCCCCTTGCAGTAAATTCAAACATATGCAATATTATTAACTGTGTCTTGGCAGCCAATTTTCTTCTTTTATAAACACTCACAAAGCAGCTCTGTTTTATTTAATTCCAAGAAAAGAAAAATTGGAAGCCCTTGGCCTGCATAATATCAAAACCCACCTGATCCGTTAGTGAATCGGGATCCCATTGCAGCACTCTGACTTGCATCATCCTGGACCTAAACTCTTGGCTACAAATGAACCACAAGGTTTAGAAAAGCTCCATGCAAAGTGTATAGCATGTGTTCCGCTATCATTTCCCTTTAATCCATTCTCGGATTTCTCATGACACTCTTCAGGAATTCATAGAGCTGAATTTCTGATCCCTTGTTTTTTTTTCTCTTTAACATTATATTTGAAAAGCATTCCCCTTCTGTGACCTTATCACTGTTGTGTGAGTGGGTCACCAGATGTCTGCTGTAAGTTTCAGACTGTTTGGTTGTCTGTTCTTCAGTGATGGTCAAAGAAAATACTACATAACTCTCTTTCATACCAAACATTGAACTTTTATCTTTCTTCCCAAAGAATAACAATTTCAAAAAATATACTACTGACTGCTGACCGTTTCATCTGAGCCTTGAGAATTAGTCTGCTAGGTAGTTTTTTTTTTTTTTTTGTCAACTTGGGTTGACACAAACTAGGGTCATCTAGGGAGAGACAACATCAATTGCCAGACTGTCCTTTGGGCAAGTCTGTGAGGGTATGGTCTTGATTAATAGATGATGTGGGAGGGCTCAGCCAACAGAGGGCAGTGCCACCCTGGGCAGGCACTCCAGTAGAATGGTAGCAGAGAGAACACGCTGGTGATCAGAATTCCTCCATAGTTCCTGCTTTATTTCTTGTCCCCCTATGGTCATGATCATTATCCCAGAAATTAAGCAAACTAGGACAGTTAGTAAACATGATCAAAATCCAATCATTACCTGAATTCCTTCTTACCTTGTCCCACCCAATGTTGATCTTTCAATTTTTTTTAACTGTTTTGATGTTGTTTGTTTGTTTGTTTGTCTGCTTGCTTGGTTGCTTGCTTGTTTTAGATTTGTGAAGCATTGAGCCACCATTCAGTTTGGATTGCTGAATGGTCAGTAGAAAAAGATTATAAGAATTTCATTTTCAGAAGAGCTGTGCAAATAATAGATTAAACAATTAGTTGGAAACCACCTAAAAGATTCTTTTGTTTATTTGTTTGTTTGTTTGTCTTGGTCAAAGAATTCTTTAATTTTTATTTTAAATATGATTGTAATTGAAATACAATCACAGCCTGTTTCCTTTCTTCCCTCCAGCCCCTCCCAGGTACCTTCTCACCTATAAAGGCTTCTGTAACTCTATTGAAATTAACAGTGAGGTATAGTTACCAAATAATTATATGTTAAAAGATTAGTTGTAGAGTTGGGTTAGTGACTGAAATGTAAGTCATACTTGAGAATTGGTGAAAGGTATATCTGTTCTCTTAAGTTGCTTTCTTATCATATCTCCATTTGCATCCTGTAGCTGGCAACCTGGGGAATTTTTAGGTATACATTCCAACATCTTGTCTTCTCTCATTAGCTCTATCTCCCTTTCTGATACACCATTTTAAAGTGGCAGTCCACCTTAAACATTATGATGTAGAACATATTCTCTCAGCTCACTTTTATCCCTTTCCTTCTGCAGAGTCTTTAAACTCATAAGTGTAAAAGAATTTCTAAATGGCCTGAAATTTTCTAAAAGTTGGCTTTGCATAGTAGACAGGGAAACATAATTTAGCATCTTATTCCTGAATCCCAATTTGATATACTAATATTATCCCATTATCACAGAAAACATTCAATTTATTCTCAATTCTATGGGGTTTCTTCTGACTATGCAGAGTTCTCTTAGTTTGAAATGGTTTTGGATTTAATTCACATTTCTCACTTTATAGGATTTTTGGTTTCCAGGAAGCAAACATTCCCAGAAGATTCATTTCTTTATTCTTTGTTTCCGTTGTCTCTCCCAATGATGTGACCTTCCAGATGTTGATGTATTTCCTTGGACATCTGTTAGTGAATTTAATATTTGAGCTTTTGCATATAGCAAAGTCTTGGAACTGAATACATTTAGTACATATCAAGGCATTATCTCGATGACATCTTAAAATGTTAAAAATATTTTACCATTTGGAATTTGGCAAGGACTCTCAGAGCTGAACAAAAATAAACATGATAGTTCTTTTTGGTGTAAGGAATTGCATAATTTTAAAAAACCTTATGGTATTAATCTCTCATATATAGGGTTATTCTTTGATATTTTACTAGAAATTTCTGATGAATTTTAGAAGTTCTTTTGTCAAGATACTTGTTTGGCTTCCTTTGATGAAAATAGCTTGTATATAAAATTATAAACTGCCAGGAAATGTAAAAAAAATTTAGTTTCCCTTTGTATTGTGAAAATTATTTTCTCCACAGAGACACTTTCTCATCTATCTTCACTGATTCTCTATCCAAAATAAACAGAAACTGGAAACAAGCTAGATGAATGAATAAAAGAAATGGGGTACATTTATACAATGGAGTATTACTCAGACATTAAAAATATGAAATCATGAAATTCACATGTAAATGGATGCAACTAGAAAAAAATCACCTGGAGTGAGGTAACTCAGACCCAGAAAGACAAAAAAAAAAAAAAAGGTATGTATTTACATGTGAATATAAGCTACTAAGTCAATGAAAAGCTGTAATACATAAAACAGAGGTTAGGTACAGAGTAAAAGCCTAGGAGGGACATATAGATATCCCTAGCAAAATAAAATACAACAGATAATTATGGGTGGATGGGGGTGATTGAATAGGAGAAAAAATGGGAAGGAGAACGGAAGAAAGGATGAAGAAGAGAGAATGGAGATACACAGCTAAAATAAGGGTCGTTTGAGGAGTAATGTGGAAACTTCAAACTGTAGAAGCTTCCTAAAATATATACATACATAGAGGCAATTTAAATAAGTGATGGGGAAGAGAGCCCCAACTGGCTAATTTTTTTTTATAACTAAATGCAGTTTACAGAACCAGAAATGACTTACATCAAATTGACTTGTTGGCTGAAGGAATCCATGGAAACTCACAAACAACCCAGGATGTTGCCAAGACTATAGGTAGCTCTCCAGAAACTGACAGCAAGGCCCCATTGCTGAAGACAACATCTATACAGTTCACTGAACATGCAGGAGTAGAGCTGGTGCCTACATAAAACCTACACCTGTATAGGCTAGCATCTTTGGTCCAGGGAAGGTACTTTGCACACTATCCCATGTCTCTGGTATGTCCTAGAGATGCCCACCCTCTGCCTCCTGCTGATTTCCATTCACTTTCTGCTCCTCTCTCCCCGGCTCTCCCTAAACCTAATCCGCCACAACCTACTCCTCTCTCCATCCTTTCTCTTACCCAGTTCCCTCCATCCATCTACCTCCAATCACTATTTTATTTCCCCTTCTGAGTGAGATTCT
The DNA here is from genome assembly GCF_004785775.1 of Grammomys surdaster. NCBI lineage: Eukaryota > Metazoa > Chordata > Mammalia > Rodentia > Muridae > Grammomys > Grammomys surdaster. The sequence goes on along the minus strand of NW_021605377.1, from coordinate 10,953,947 downwards.
AGCATCTTCCCTTGGGCCCTCCTTGTTATTTGGCTTCTTTGTGTCTAGGGATTGTAGCATGGGTATCATGTACTTTATGCATATTATACGTCTATCAGTGAGTACATATCAGGCATGTCCTTTTGGGTCTGGGTTACCTCACTCAGGATAATATTTTCTAGTTCCATCCATTTGGCTGCAAATTTCATGATGTCCTCGTTTTTTAATAGCTGAGTAGTAATATATTCTTATATTCTCTCTCTCTCTCTCTCCCTCTCCCTCTCCCTCTCCCTCTCCCTCTCTCTCTCTCTCTCTCTCTCTCTCTCTCTCTCTCTCTCTCTCTCACACACACACACACACACACACCCTATAGGTTCTTTGAGCATGTCATGTCTTCCCGTTTTACATTTTTAATTCTTTTTATTGGATATTTTATTTACATTTCAGATGTTATCCTCTTTCCCTATTTCCCCCTCACCTACAAACTCTCTATCAAATACCCCTTCCTCCTGCTTCTATGAGCATGTGCCCCCACCCATCCACCTTCGAATTCCCCCACACTTGGGCATCCAGCCTTCACAGGACCAAGGACTTCCTCTCCAACCTATGCCCAACAAGGTCATCCTCCCTTACAGATACAGCTGGAGCCATGGGTCCCTCTCTATGTGCCACCAGGCTGGTGGTTTAGACCCTGGGAGCTCTGGTTGTAGGTATTGTTGCTCTCCCTATGGGGCCACAAACCCCTTCAGCTCCTTCAGTCTTCTCTCTAACTCCTCCATTGGGAACCCCATGATCAGTTCAATGGTTAGCTATGAGAATCCACCTCTGTATATGTCAGGCTCTGGCACACCTCTAAGGAGACAGCTATATCAGATTCCTGTCAGCATGCACTTCCTGGCATCCACATCAGCTTCTGCCTTAGGTGACTACACATGGGATGGATACCCAGGTGGAACAGTCTCCAGATGACTCCTCCTTCAGTTTCTGTTCCAACTTTGTCTCCATATTTGCTCTCATGAGTATTTTGTTACTCCTTACCAAAGCACCCACACTTTGGTCTTTCTTCTTCATGAGCTTCATATGGTCTGTGAGTTGTATCTTGGGTATTGAGAGCTTTTGGGCTAATATCCACTTATCAGTGAGTAAATACCATGTGTGTTCTTTTGTGATTGGGTTACCTCACTCAGGATGATATTTTCGAGTTCCATCCATTTACCTAAGAATTTCTCAAATTCATTGTTTTTAATAGCTAATACTCCATTGTGTAAATGTGCCACATTTTTTTTGTATCCATTCCTCTGTTGAAGAATATCTGGATTCTTTCCAGCTTCTGGCTATTATAAATAAGGCTGCTATGAACATAGTGGAGCATATGTCCTTGTTATATGTTGGAGCATCTTCTGGGTATATGTCCAGGAGTGATATAGCTGGGTCCTCAGGTAATGTTATATCCAATTTTCTGAGGAACCACCAGACTGATTTTTGGGTGATTGTATTAGCTTGCAATCCCACCAACAATGGAGGAGTATTCCTAATTCTCCACATGTGGAGAGCTGCGATGTGCCACACCCTAAGATGGTGCCACTTTCGCCTTCCGCCATCTTAGGG
>NW_021605377.1:10943805-10951960 GCF_004785775.1 Grammomys surdaster | reverse complement strand
CTCCATATCCACACCCTTGCCAGCATCTGCTATCATCTGAGTTTTGCTCTTAGCCATTCTGACTGGTGTGAGGTGGAATCTCAGGGTTGTTTTGATTTGTATTTCCCTGATGACTAAGGATGTTGAACATTTCTTTAGGTGCTTTTGGCCGTTTGAGTTTCCTCAGTTGAGAATTCTTGGTTTAGCTCTGTACCTAATTTTTTAATAGGGTTATTTGGTTGTCTGGAGTCTAGTTTCTTGAGTTTTTTGTATATATTGGATATTAGCTATCTATTAGATGTAGGACTGGTAAAACTCTTTTCCCAATCTGTTGGTTGCCATTTTGTCCTATTGACAGTGTCCTTTGCCTTGCAGAAGCTTTGAAATTTTATGAGATCCCATTTGTCAATTCTTGATCTTAGAGCATAAGCCATTGGTGTTCTGTTCAGGAACTTTTCCCCTGTGCCTAGGTATTCGAGAGTCTTCCCCACTTTCTCTTCTATCAGTTGTAGTGTATCTGGTTTTATGTGAAGGTCCTTTATCCATTTGGACTTGAGCTTTGTACAAGGAGATAAGAGTGGGTTGATTTGCGTTCTTCTACATGGTGACCTCCAGTTGAACCAGCACCATTTGTTGAAAATGCTGTCCTTTTTCCACTGGAGGTTTTTATCTCCTTTGTCACAGATCAAGTGACCATAGATGTGTGGGTTCATTTCTGGATCTTCAATTCTATTCCATTGATCTTCCTGCCTGTCTCTATACAAATACCATGCAGTTTTTATCACTATTGCTCTGTAGTACAGCTTGAGGTCGGGGATGGTGATTCCCCCAGAAGTTTGTTGATGGATTTCTACATATTGAACCATCCCTACATTCCTGAAATAAAGCCTACTTGATCATGATGGATGACTGTTTTGATGTGTTCTTGGATTCGGTTTGTGAGAATTTTATTGAGTATTTTTGCATCGATATTAATAAGGGAAATTGGTCTGAAGTTCTCTTTCTTTGTTGGGTCTGTGTGGTTTGGTATGAGTGTAATTGTGGGTTCATAGAACGAATTGGGTAGTGTTCCTTCTGTTTCTATTTTTGTGGAATAGTTTGAAAAGAATTGATATTAGGTCTTCCTTGAAGGTCTAATAGAATTCTTCACTAAAATCATCTGGCCCTGGGCTTTTTTTTTTTTTTTTTTTTTTTTTTTTTTTTTTTTTTTTTTTGGTGGGGAGACTTTTAATGACTTCTGCTATTTCTGTAGGAGTTATTGGGTTGTTTAGATGGTTTATCTGCTCCTGATTTAACTTTGGCATCAGGTATCTGTTTAGAAAATTGTCCATTTCCTCCATATTTTCCAGTTTTGTTAAGTATAGGCTTTTGTAGTAGGATCTGATAATTTTTTTAATTTCCTCAGTTTCTGTTGTTGTGTCTCCCTTTTCAGTTCTGATTTTATTAATTTGGATACTGTCTCTGTGCCCTCTGGTTAGTCTGGCTAAGAGTTTATCTATCTTGTTAATTTTCTCAAAGAACCAGCTCTTGGTTTTGTTGATTCTTTGTTTGTTTCTACTTGATTGATTTCAGCCCTGAGTTTGGTCATTTCCTGCCTTCTACTTCTCTTAAGTGTATTTGCTTCTTTTTGTTCTAGAACTTTCAGGTATGCTGTCAAGTTGCTAGTGTATGCTCTCTCCAGTTTCTTTTTATAGACACTTAGAGCTATGAGTTTTACTCTTAGCACTGCTTTCATTGTGTTTTGGCATAATGAGCCTTCATTTTCATTAAGTTCTAAAACATCTTTAATTTCTTTCTTTCTTTTTTCCTTGACCAAGTTATCATTGAGTAGAGTGTTGTTCAGTTTCCACGTGTATGTGAGATTTCCATTGTTTTTGTTATTATTGAAGACCAGCCTTAGTCTGTGGTGATCTGATGGGATACAAGGGATTATTTCAATCTTTTTGTATCTGTAGAGGCCTGTTTTGTGACCAATTATATGGTCTATTTTGGAGAAGGTACCACGAGGTGCTGAGAAAAAGGTATACTCTTGTTTTAGGATGAAATGTCCTATAGATATCTGTTAAATCCATTTGGTTCACTACATCTGTTAGTTTCATTGTGTCTCTGTTCAGTTTCTGTTTCCATGATCTGTCCATTGCTGAGAATGGTGTGTTGAAATCTCCCACTATTATTGTGTGAGGTGCAATGTGTGTTTTGAGCTTTAGTAAAGTTTCTTTTATGAATGTGGGTGCCCTTTCATTTAGAACATAGATGCTCAGAACTGAGAGTTCATCTTGGTAGATTTTTCCTTTGACAAGTATGAAGTGTCCTTCCTTAACTTTTTTGATAACTTTTCATTGAAAGTCCATTTTATTCAATATTAGAATGGCTTGTTTCTTGGGACCATTTGCTTGAAAATTTGTTTTCCATTTTTTTACTCTGAGGTAGTGTCTGTCTTTGTCACTAAGGTGTGTTTCCTGTATGCAACAAAATTCTGGGTCCTGTTTATGTATTCAGCCTCACAGTATGTATCTTTTTATTGGGAAATTGAGTCCATTGATGCTAAGAGATATTAAGGAAAAATGATTGTTGCTTCCTGGTATTTTTGTTATTAGAGGTGGAATTATGTTTGTGTAGCTATCTTCTTTTGTGTTTGTTGGAAGATTACTTTCTTGCTTTTTCTATGTTGTAGCTTCCCTTCTTGTGTTGCAGTTTTCCATCAACTAACCTTTGAAGTATTAGGTTTGTGGAAAGATATTGTGTAAATTTGGTTTTGTCATGGAATATCCATCTCCATCTATATTGGCTTTTTTGGCTTCTCCATCTATATTGATTGAGAATTTTGCTGGGCATAGTAGTCTGGGCTAGCATTTGTGTTCTCTTATGGTCTATATGATATCAGTCCAGGATCTTCTGGCTTTTATATTCTCTGGTGAGAAGTCTGGTGTAATTCTTATAGGTCTGCCTTTATATGTTACTTGCCCTTTTTCCCTTACTGCTTTCAATATTTTTTCGTTGTTTTGGGCATTTGATGTTTTGATTATTATGTGACAGGAGGAATTTCTTTTCTGGTCTAATCTGTTTGGAGTTCTGTAGGCTTCTTGTATGTTCATGAGCATCTCTTTCTTTAGGTTAGGAAAGTTTTCTTCTATAATTTTGTTGAAGATATTGACTGGCCCTTTAAATTGGGAATCTTCACTCTCATCTATACCTATTATCCTTAGGTTTGGTCTTCTCATTGTGTCCTGTATTTCCTAGATGTTTTGGGTTAGGAGCTTTTTGCATTTTGCATTTTCTTTGACAGATGTGTCAATGTTTTCCATTGTATCTTCTGCACATGAGATTCTATCTTTTGTATCCTGTTGGTGATGCTTGTGTCTATGACTCCTGATCTCTTTCCTGGTTTTCTATCTCCAGGGTAGTCCTGAGATTTCTTTATTGTTTCTACTTCCATTTTTAGATCCCGGATGGTTTTGTTTAATTCCTTCACCTGTTTGATTGTGTTTTCTTGCAATTCTTTAAGGAATGTTTGTGTTTCCTCTTTAAGGGCTTCTACCTGTTTACATGTGTTTTCCTGTATTTCTTTAAGGAAGTTATTTATGTCCTTCTTAAAATCCTCTGTCATCATTACGAGAAGTGATTTTAAATCTTAATCTGCTTTTTGGTGTGATGTGATGTCCAGGACTTGCTATGAGGGGAGAACTGGGTTCTGATGATGCCAGGTAACCTTGGTTTCTGTTGCTAATGTTCTTGCTCTTGCCTTTCAACAACTTCTTATCTCTAGTCCTACCTTCACTCACTGTGTCTCACTGTGTTATCTTGCCTGTGTCAGAGCTCCTCAGAATCCAGCTGTCTCTGTGATCCTGTGATCCTGAGCTCCTGGGTGGAAGAGCTCCTGGGACTCAGGCTGCCTCTGGGATCCTGAGATCCTATGATCCTGAGTGTGTTAGAGTTCCTGAGAGTCCAGCTTTCTCAACTGCTCTGAGTGCACTGGATTCTCCACTGCTCTGAGTACAGTGGTTCCTCTAGGATGGGTCAGGATATGGTATCTTCACGGGAGCAGACAAGCTATTATGCTTTTAATTCTTGATTGTAGATAAATGGTACTTTGCATTTATATCTGTCTCATGTTCGTTTTCTTGGGGCTTTCCCCTTCTGTTTGTTAATTTTTTCCTATTCTAATGAGTGAGCTCTTGTTTTCTCTCATTATATTTTATTACTATCCTTTAGAAGCCTGTTTGTTTTCAAATGTGAGACAGAAAGGAGATAGATACAGATGGGAATGGAGATGGGGAGGAACTGTGAAGAAAAAGACAGGAAATTGTCATCAGGATATATTGTATAAGAAAAATTCTATTTTCAAAAAATGGAAAAATTTGTGAAAAGAAGATTAGGAGTAGCTAAAACAGTCTTGAGAACTGATGAAACTGGAGGCACTACATTTTTTTGTCTTCCAATTATAGTACAAATCTGTAGTAACCAAAATATTAAGATAATGGCACAAAAACAGATGCACAGGCCAATGGGACAGAATGAAGAGCCAACACACACACACAGAGAGTCAAATACTCTGACAATGTCACGACGAATACATAATTTCGAATTGAAAACTTCTTTGATAAATGGAACCAGGACGTCTGGAAATATACCAGCAAGAGAATGAAAGTAAGGCTGGGAATATAGCTTAATGGTAGTGTACTTACCTGGTATGTATTCATTGTCAAATGCTGAGAAAAAAGGAAATTTGTTCATAACGTGCACCATATACAAAAAGTAAAGTAGTAGCTCTAAATCTGAACGTTCTACTAGATAGCATGGTTCAAAAAAGGATTCGTGGCACTAGCCTTGGCAAAAGGCATGAAAGTAAAAACAAAGCAGTGTGACTATTGGGAATTATTTCCTAAAATTCAATAGCAAAACACATAAAAACGCAATTTAAAAATAACTAAATGAGCTGAGGACACCTACTTTCAAAGAAAAGTATACTTAGAGTCAACAGATTCATGAAAAGGTACTGAACATCATAAGTCAACATAGCAGATAAACAAAAACTAAATCACAATGAATCACACATGTTATTGTGGCCTTTAAAACAACAACAACAACAACAAAGAAACCATGTCCTGGTGCTATCATGGAGAAAACAGACTCCTTGTACGTTGACACTAGGAATGTAAATTATGCAACCATTATTGAAATCCATATGGAAGTTACTCAGAAAATTACAAGTAGAATTGTCATACAACCCAGAAACCCTACTTTTGAGTATATGTCCTGTTGGTGTGACTTTCTTCACATTGCATTAAGGTGTGTATCTGTATTTTCAATGGTTATTTCTGTACTGGCAGAGAGCTAAGTACTGGCAGGATTTTGGTAGTGTAATTTCTATAGCCTGTCACTAGGTTTTCTATTTGCAAATGCTTGTCCTTCCAGGCTTACCCAAAAGATGAAGGTCAGGCAGTCCTCAATGCCTTAGGCAACCAAGGAGATGGACCTGACATTAACTTACTGATGATTGGTTATAATAAAGATCTGGCAGCCAATAGCTGTTGCATTAGGTAAGAGAGTGGAACTTCTGGGCAGGTGAGGATGTAGAAGGGACACAGGAGGATACAGAAGGATCAAAATAAACACGGAAGGAAAGAGAAAGGAGACCAGCAGAGCAGAGCAAGAAGGTGGGCCGCAGGCCTGGAAGGCAGGTTAACTTAGATGTCAGCTGCGAGTCTGTCCCAGCAAAAGGACTAATGTTTAAACTATGTTGAACTCTTGTGTCTTATTTAAACTACAAGAGGGTTGATGGAAGCCCATGTAATAATAGCCAAAGAAATTGAATTATAAATGCAAAGAAATATCTACACTCCATTGCTAACTGAAGCAGTATTTATAATATCCAACATATGGAATCAACCTAAGTGGCTGTCAACAGATAATTGGGATAAAGAATGCACGTCATGTATATACAGTACAATGTTATTTAGCTGTTAAAATGAAGAAAATATTGCTATTGGCAAGAACATGCATAAGTCTGGAGGACATGGTGCTAACTGTGTCATCTAGAAATGCTGAAGCAGAGAGTAGAATGGTGGTTGTCAAGGCTGAGAGTTAGGAGAGATGGGGAGATTTTGGTGTTGGTCAAAGTATAATAATGTTCTAGAGACCTAATGTATACCTGGCAAATGTAATTAATGATTCTGTAATAGATTGTTGAGACTTGCTAAGAACGTAAATCTAAACTGTTTTTGCCACAAAAAGTAACAATATGAGGTAATTTGTCAATTAGATTGATTGTGGTAACCATCTCAGAATGTGTGCATACTTTGTATTAGTGCATTGTAAAAACCCAAGTATTTATGGTTTTTATTTGTTAATTAACCCCCAATGAAACTGAGGAAAAAGAAAAGATGAATTTTAAAAAAAAAGAGTGTTTCTCTGTGCAGTGGGGAAATATTCATGCTCTCAGCGCAAGTAGTTCCCTGATGCCGTAACTGGAATATGTGTGAATTAGGTAAACTCCTGAAAAACATCAGTCAAACTTTCCAGCTTCTATTTACCTTTGCATGCAATATTAGCTATTTTAAAAGAGTTTCTGTGTGCGTAGCACTCTGAAATTTTCAATAGTACTTGTCTGAAAAATATGTATCTTTATGACTTGATCCTGTCAATAGACTCAAATTATAAAGTGTGGCAAAATAAATTTGTTTGTAACTCTCTGACAGAAATTGTTGGTCTGCGGTCTCCCTCCCTCTCATCTTTCTGCCTGTACCATCCTTTATCATCTATTTACTTATTTACTTCTACGTCTGGACCCAGATGCATATACACAGTTACACACTGTAAAGGTGACATTGGGATGAGTGTGACGAGTCTTGAAAATGTTTTTCATCTTTATGATTCCCCTTCAGCTCTAGATTTAGAACTTAAACATATTTTTATTTGAACAAGTGACTAGTGCATTCGTTTTTCCAAGGTTTCTTTGGAGGATTTGAGGTCCTTGGGGACTGAAGCAGATAGCAAAACAAAAATACTGCACAGTTTAGCCCTAGTCAAGGGCGTTTTGGTGGAAGCTTGCCTGGAGTTCTGAAGATAGTCTCCTGTACACTACTTTTTGTCTATTGACAAAGATAAAGTGTAGTGCCCACAGTGTAGGTGTGTGGGAGGGGGTCAACAGCAAAGCTATAGAAAGTCAAAATTCTTAATAATCCCCTTCTTCTGTAACATTAAAAAGTTTACCTGTCAGGTTTGGTGGTTCACATCTAAAATCCCCACACCTAGGAGGATGAGGCAGAAGAATTGCTGCAAACTCAAGACCAGCCAGGCTACACAGTGAAGTCAGATCACACTGAGGTAAAGAATGAGGCTTTTCTCAGAACATCAGCAAAGGCTATGGTGGCTACAAAGCTCCCTTTTTCTTTTCCCATTCTATTCATAGACTACCATGCACAGGCGAGCTTGTGGATACCTCTGAGTGCAGTACTAGTAGAGATGCCTTTGAACTTGGAAGAAAGATACCATAGACCTAATAGTAGGCTGCTCTCAAAAAAGAATCTAAGAATCTAAGTCTTCCTTTCTGTGTCTGGCATTGTCTGTCTTCTGCTAGGAATTTTCAAACTGTCTTTATGCCACATACTAAATAGAATATATTCATTTTACACAGTATGTACATATACATATATATGTGCATGTTATAGTTATATATGCATCTTCTATAAAAATAACATGAGCAATGGCATTTTTAAAACACTGAACTCTTTAAGAATACAAGACATTATGGATATTAAGTTGTATTATTATCACATGATAAAATATTATGTTGTGTAAAATATTAAACACTTGAAAGAACATCAGTAAAAATGTTACACCTAAGGAATAAGAATTATTATTTATTTTAAATATATGTTATTTTAATTGACACAGGATATATATATATATAATACGGAGAATACCAGTGTGATATTTTAATACATGTATATTATATAACAATAAGATGAAAGTTACTAACAGCTATCACCTATGACATTTATCAGTTCTTTGTATTGGAAACATTCAAGGTCCTCTCTGCTAGATACTTTGAAATAGTCAAGTAATCTGTCAATCATGGTTCTGCTCTGTGCTATACAACATTAGAAGCAACTGCTGCTACCCTTTATTGTGCGGGGCGCGCGTGAAGTGGTCTCGCCGGCAAAAAACATACACA
>NW_021605377.1:10940516-10943795 GCF_004785775.1 Grammomys surdaster | reverse complement strand
CACCTAGCGATGGCGGACTTTGTCAGCTCTCGTGGCGGCTCCCAACACTTTATGCATTCACTCATCATGATCTATTGTCTACTGGCATGTGATGAACTTTTCAGCTTATCCATGCATTTGAAAACATATAGTACTTGTCTTTTATTTGTTAGAATATAACATAACATTAACAACACTTAACATAACATTCTCCCATTCACCCCATGTTACTACCAATGATAACATTTGAATAGTTTTCCATTGGTAGATTAGAAAACCATGCCATAGTTGCTACACAATTGTGAGAAAAATAATTATCATAAAGTATTCCTGATTCATACATTGAATGCCTGAATGATATATATCAACTTATTCTCCCTTATTCTTTGACAGATTGCTTCCTGGCACTTTCTTATACATACCATTATACAAGGTTAATTCTATTCTTCCTCTCTTGATGAAGAACAATAATATTCTTTACTTCACATTTTATATGATATCTTTGTTTTCATATTGTTATATTGACATATATAAGCATACCTCATTTTCTTATTTTCATAAAGTTTTTTATTTGTTAAAATCATTTTCACATTTGGCTTAGAAAAACAATGCATCATAATTTTCTAACTGAAACAAATAAAATATTTTAATGTGTCTATGAGTGTATATGGGTGGTGTGTGTGAATGGTGTGTGTGTGTGTGTATGTGTGTATGTGTGTGATTGTATGTGAGTGATGTGTGATTGTGTGTGTGTGTGTGAGGGTATGTGAGTGGTGTGTGATTGTGTGTTTATATGTGTGTATGTCTATGAATGTATGCGAGCAGTATGTGTGACCGTGTGTGTGTGTTTGGGAGTGTTGTGTGTGTGTGTGTGTGTGTGTATGTGATGAGTGAGATCTTGTTCTGTCAATCTCAGCCTTTTCACTGAACTTAACAACTTGCCATATAGCAAAAGGTTTTTTGAAATCAAATGAACATCTAGTTGAAAAAATATTGCATTTCACATGTTGGGCAACCTTAGTTCGATCCCTGGATTAGGAATGAAAGTGGAAGGAGAGAACTGACTCATAGTGTTGTTCTCTGACTTCCATGCAACACCATGCTATGGGCACAAAGTCCTCCCACCCACAGATGTAAAATAACATGCACATAAACATACATACTGATTGTTGGAACATGGTCCAAGAATAGTGTTATTTGAGGAGAATTCTAAGTGCTTCTGAGAAATCTCCAAGAAGACAAGATTCTTGTGACCTCAGTTTCCTCTAAATATGGAATTGTTCTTGGATTATGCTTTTCTGCTTCTCCCAGGTATACTGAATAGAAGCGCTGTGTGGTGTGGCTTTCTCATCATGTATGACTTGTCCCTGTGATTGTACACTTGCTCATGTGCCTCTCTTTAACCCTCAGAGTATAATGTGATGCTCTGAATGAGTTGCTATTGCATGAGACTATAGTCTACCTCATTTATTGGCTCCACTCTTCCATGTCCTACCACCAGTTAGAGCAATAAATAAGAAGTGCCTGAAAAAAGACCTGAAGTCCATTACTAGATAAGAGAGTGGGGACCCACAAAGAAGAAGAAAATAGGAAAAAGGTATGTATCTGTCATTGCAGATGGATCCACTGATATATTATGGAGTCTTCTTCAGTTTATTTGTCCCTGGGACAACAAGAACAAAGTCATGGATGGTGGGGAGACAGTGAAAATCACCAGGAAGACAGCAAACCTCCAGCTAAAGGATGGACAGAGATACTGACCATGTCATCAGAAGTCAAGTCTGCCCACCTGCAACCAAGTTAAGGCCTATGCACCATGAGAGAAGATATTCTATGAAACATACAGAGCCCTATATCACCTGAATATATTTTTCTGGTGGTGCTAGCTGCTTTGACCTGTGGAGCTGCAGTGGGTACCTTTGAGCACATGCATTGATTTTTCTGTAACACTTTCTCCTTTGCTTCAACTTGTAGATTGGATGGATCCAGCTCTGGGTTTTTTGTTTTTGTTTTTGTTTTTTTTTTGTACTAATGGCTTTGTGTTTATGACTGGACCTCAGGACTGTAATAGATCAATCTACTCTTCTGAAAAAAAGAACACATTTAATTTTTCTTGGGGATTTGAATCACTTTTCACAGAACACCATGACATTTATATTCCTATTAAAGGGCCAATATGGGCTTACATTCCACAAGGGGCCAGAACTACTAAACATATTGGTGTCTCTTCAAGCTATTCTCTTGTTCTTTCTCATAATATAATAATGTAACTGATGGTACTGGAAATAGTTTGGATCTCTGTTATTGGTGACAGAGTATTACACACAATGTTCTCACTGTTCTAATATTAATCATTATGTTTACTATTTGCTTGCTTATAGGATACTTGTGCATCAAATGACAATTTGATTTATCTACAACATCTCAAATCAAAAAACACACTGGATATCTGCTATTAAAAAGTTTAAAAGGGGGTGATGTCATTCACACAGTCCAAAAATGGAGTTGTGTGGCCTTTCTGAAAGCTTGTGGGAAAACTCAAAGAAAACAAGAGTCTCGAGAATCTCACTTTCTTCAAAACACAGAACTGTTCTTGGAAAGTGTTTCTGCGCTTCTCCCAGGTATAGAGGATAGGAGAGAATTTGGTTTATTCATTACAATTGGTTATTTTTATTTATTTCTCTGAGTCTGTGAAGGTACGTGTTTTGTCATGTGGATGTTTGCATGCCTCTATGAGGATACATGGTTTTGCTGTGTGGATGTTTGTATACACCTGTGAAGACACATGATTTTGCCATGTGGAGTAGCTCATCCATGTGTTGTTCACCTTTACTCATGGGATTCTTCTTAACCCTCAGAATTAAATTGTCTGATGCTCTGAATAAATTTGCCCATTTCGTGAAACTTAAGGAAAACCTCATTTATTGGCTATGAGAGGGCAAACCTCCTCCATCTTAGGACCAGAGTACAAAAAGAAAAGAGCCTGATGACATGACATGCAGCTAAACTCAAGCTGCACCCAAGTACCAAGAAGGAGCCCATGGGTTATCCTTGTCCCATACCCCAGAGTAACTCTCTAGCTACTTCCTAGCAACAGCCAATCAAGAGAAATCTGATTGTTTTAGATGTTTTTGAGTGTTCATGGTTTTGTTTCAGAATGTCCGCCTGCTGGCTTACAATAGTCATTCAATTAGATGCTTGCCAGGCTGGAAACCCCCTTGTTTGCTTGCCATTTCCTTCCTTCCTTCCTTCCTTCCTTCCTTCCTTCCTTCCTTCTCTTCTTTCCTTCTTTCCTTCCTT
>NW_021605377.1:10935328-10940506 GCF_004785775.1 Grammomys surdaster | reverse complement strand
TTCCTTCCTTCCTTCCTTCCTTCTCTTCTTTCCTTCTTTCCTTCCTTCCTTCTTTCCTTCCTTCCTTTGTTCCTTCCTTCCTTCCTTCCTTCCTTCCTTCCTTCCTTCCTTCTCTTCCTTCTTTCTTTCTTTTATTATTATCTTTAATTTTTTCTACAGTACAATCGTTATCTCCCACCTGTTCTGCCCTCCAACAGCTCCTCATCCCATTCTTCCCCCATCTCTAAGATTTCCCCACACCACCACACCCCTGCACACCCTACCAGGACTCCCCTTTCCCTGAGGCCTCAAGTCTCTCAAAGGTTAGGTGCATTTTCTCTCGTTGAGGGCAGACCAGGCAGTCCTCTGCTGTATATGTGTCAGGGGCCATGGACCAGCTAGTGTATGCTGCCTGGTTGGTGGCTTAGTGTCTGAGAAATCTCACTCGTCCAGATGTGTTGAGACTGCTGGTCTTTCTATGGGATTGCCCTCCTCCTCAACTTCTTCCAGCCTTTCCCTAATTCAACCACAGGTGTCCCTGGCTTCAGACTAATGGTTAGGTGTAAGCATCTGCTTCTGTCTCAGTCAGCTGCTTGTTGGGCCTCTCAGCCTCTCAGAGGGCAGCCATGCTAGGGTCCTGTTTGTAAGTAAATCGTAACATCAGTAATAGTGTGAGGCCTTTGAACCTCCCCTTGAGATGTGTCCCAAGTTGGGCTGGTAACTTGACCTCCTTTTCCTCAGTCTCTTCCCCATTTTTGTCCCTGCAGTTCTTTTAGACAGGAACAATTCTGGGTCAGAATCTTTGATTGTGGGATGGCAACCCCATCCCTCCATTTGATGTCCTGTCTTTCTACTGGGGGGGGATTCGACAAGTTTTCTCTCAACTGTTATGTTGGGCATTTCATCTAAGGTCTCTCGCTTTGAGTCCTGAGTATCTCTCACCTCCCAAGTCTCTGGTATATTCTAGAGGGTCCCCCTCCCACCTCTTGAGGTGGATCTCTAGATCTGTTTTTATCTGCTTCAGGAGGAAGCTTCTCTGATTCAGATGATGGCTAAATAAGGCACTGATCTCTGACTATAGCAGAATATCATTATCACTACATTTTTAAGCCCTGTAGTATTTGGACTATCTTCTCTCTGATTTTTGGTTACCCAAGCAGTGTTGGATATGGGCTATATCTCACGGAGTGGATCTTAAAGTCAAACCAGGTATTGGTTGACTACTTCCATAAGCTTTGGCCACATCATTGCCCAAGCGTACCAGGTAGGGCACCATCATATATCAGAGGATTTGTGGCGGGGGTTAGTGTTTATGCTTCTCCTTTGGTAGCATCTCTCAGAGTCTTCTGTTTTCCCGAAAACATAAAAGTAGATGGCTTAGAAGCTTCACTGTTCCAGTTATTCTCAGAAATTATTTCACGCATTCAAACCTCCATGCCATTCTCCACGGGGATATGGAAGCAGGAGAATGAGAGTTAGAGTCATTGGAACACAAATGACAGTTTATTTCTTCAGGGGTTATCTATAATGTTCTGCAATCAATTACAGATCAATTACGTAACAATAATAGCCTGAAGTATTACAATTGGAATATTATACAATCATAGTGCTTTTAAGCCAAAGATGGGTTTAGAAAGATAGATATATTTAAAGAAAATCTGTTGGTTCTTTAATATAGTCCATTTCAAAGTTTGGGTGCTGTCTTGAATACGATTTTTATAATATTCTCTTTACTGTTATTTTGTTTAGCTTTTATGGAGATACAGTTAGAATCTTTACTTCAGAGACAGGATATGATAAATGCTTATTTAAATATTCAATGAGAGAAGAATCATTGGGCAAAAGTGCCTGCCCCACAACCTGAAGATCTGGATCTAAGTCTGAATGATCAGAACCAACATAAAGCTAGGCAAGGCTGTGAGCAACACTAGTCCCAGTACTCTGACGGTGATATGGAAAGTGGAGACAGGGGAATCCCCGGAATCTTGTAAGAAAGCTATCCTGGTGTATACAGTGGCAAAAACAAGAGACACTTTTTCAAATAAAAGGAAAAGTGAGGTCTACCTCTGACCTCCATAACTACACTTATACACAATTTCATACGTGTATACCTAACACACACACAGCTGATAAAGTAAAATAAGATTCACATGAGCCAGGAATGGTGCATACACACTTAGGATAATGAAGGAGGAACATCACTGAAACTCTAGACCAGCCGGAGCTGCATGGAAATGTAAAACTAGCCTGATATATAGCAAGAATATATATATATATCTCAACCAAATAAATAAATAGGCTTACAAGAAAAGAAAAATCATATGGCAGAAATCATGTATTATTTTCAATAAGTATACACTATGAAACACATTGACAATAAATAATTCTTGTATGATACCAAAATACAGTCATTAAATAGCAAATGATATTTTAAAAGAATTATCTTTCACGTTATATCTGAAAACTACATAATAATGTTAAAACATGCTTCCCAATGGACAAAATAAATTTCTTTTCAAGCAAAATCATCCTGGCAAAATGATAAAATCAGAAAATATTTCCAAGGCAAAATGTGAAAGAAAAAAAATTGTATTGAGATTCATACCCACCTTTATACCAGTCATAATTTAGTTAAATTGCAACCATGAAGTTAATCATCAGAGGATAACTTAGAGAGCTTTATAATGGTGGCATTGATATTCAAGGTACATTCATCAAAACTATTTGGTTAATATTCTTGTCATCTCCATTTCAGCCAATGTTTCCTCAACCTTGATTTTCCATTATAGTCATTATTTCCTGAGTAGCTTTTTAGAAAAAAAAACAAACAAAAACAAAACCCCAACTCAGTCCTCTCAGTAGTCTCTTGGTGTTTCCTGAACCCTATGATGTTTTGTTTGTTTGTTTTTTGTTTTGTTTTGTTAGTATTTCACATTGATATTCAGGAAAGAGCACAGTTAGTCTGAAGGAATAGTTGTGGTAAAGATAGTCACTCTAGGATAGTGAGGATATTCTCTATCTGAAATATGGTGCTAAGTATTTAGTATACATGCAAATATATACAGTAAAAAACAGTATTTCTTTACATTGTAAAAAAACCATTTCCTCATAGATAGTAGCAGTACCAAGGTTCAAATCCCAAACCCTTTCTTGTTCTAGTGCCACAACACGCCTTGTGTGCACATGCTTCCTTTGCCTCTTATAAAATGTCAGGCATGGTGACACACATATGCAATCCCAGGACTGGCGAGGGAGGAGGGGAATAGAGGGTCTCTGAGATATGCTAGTCAGTCACATTAGCATAATCACACACCCTCGGATTAGTAGAAAGATTCTGTCTCATAAAACAGGGTAGATGACTCCTAAGAAATGAAGAAATGACACAAGAGATTGACATTCATGAGCACACATAGATACACACACACACACACACACACACACACACACAAAGAATAAAAACAAAAACCAAACAAATGACTTTATGAATTTGTGATATGCAATGGCCATGGTGTTTTATTTTCATAAGACTGGGTCTCATATTATCCAGGCTGACTATGAGTTCATAATTCTGAGTAACTGGGGTAATAGAAACATGACACCATTAATTTATTTTTCTCATTCACATTCCAGATTCACATTGCTTAGTTATTATAGTTTTAGAGTAATTTAGAAGTCAGATAGGACAAGCCTTCCAAGTCTAATAATTTTCTTTCTCTGGACTATGCAGGATTTTTAGATTCTTTCATTTCCCTACATAGTTTAAAATTAGCTTGTCAATTTCTATAAAGAATCCCTTCAGAAACTGAGGTTGGGAAAGGTCACACCCTTGGCCTGCCCTAGAGGATGCAGATCCTGGTTTCTATGACAAGAGTAACTGTTTAATTATTAAGAATCATAGAGATTTGTTAAAACAAACTTTGGTGAGAACGTACCACATTTTCTTCATTGCTGTGCTTCATACTCTCCAAGACTATCAATGACCATGTTTTCTTCTGCGTGTGGCCCAGGCTGAAGAAATTAGTGTCATCCTGAAGTAACTTTCTTCCATACCTAGCCAAAGTTTTATAACTTCCATCTAAATAAATACTAGGAAAAATTAAGCAAGGGAATTACAATAAATATATAATAACCCATCGTTTATAAAGTGACAAGATAGGGGGGTTCTAGGGAGGGGAGATGGCGAATGGGAATGAGATCTGAAATGTAAATAAATAAAATATTCAATTAAAAAAAGAAAAAATAAAGTGACAAGAATGAAAACCTTGTATCTACTCAGAGGAATGATCCCCACATGCTCACAATAATTACTGTTTTCCTATAAGTGATCTGCATGTTTTAGAGTGATTTCATTTCGGTTAGGGAACTTTTGAGCATAGCTTCCTCACAAGAAGCTCTCAGGACTCCCTGATTGACACTATTTTAACCATAATACAAACTTGTTAACACTCAGAAGGGATAAGAAGATCTCCAGTAACTCAGAGCTCTGGAAGCCCTGTGGTGCACTCATAGGATGCTGGAGGAGGTCAGAGCATCTATTTGTCAAGAGCTTTGCCAGGTCTTACTGTTTTGTTTTGAAGGTTGAGTCCATTTCCAAGTAATTAGCAATGACTTTAAATAAGTATAGGTGAAAAATTGTTCCAGATATATAATTTCTTCCAACACATTCTGTAACTTCCTACCAAAGCTGAATAAAGGCATTGTACCCCTGAAACATTCCTTGAGGAAAGGATGTTTAATTTCAGTCAGTGGATATTTAAATCTGAACATAATCCTTAGAGGATTTTGAAAATAAGATGCATATGGCGTATGACCTCAGAGACCGATGATAAACAGAACTTAGAATTTTTACAGCTTATAATTGTTATTTGTGGCAGCTGCTGATGTCTTTCTTAGTTACTTTAGAGTGGAGGTGACTACACAGCCACCCTTTTATAAGTCCATATTTAGGGTGGTCACTTGGTTTTAGACACTGCATTAAATTTCAGGAATAAACACATAAGTAACCATGCTTTCTAATGGCCTAAGGAATCCCTAAGCTGTGTAGGAACATGGAACAATGACCAACTGTAACACTAAAGTTAGGCATAGGCATGAGCAAAATATTCTGAGAATTCATGCTAGGAACTTGAACACAGAAGACAGGACTTATTTGGAGAGAGAGAGAGAGAGAGAGAGAGAGAGAGAGAGAGAGAGAGAGAG
>NW_021605377.1:10918326-10935318 GCF_004785775.1 Grammomys surdaster | reverse complement strand
GAGAGAGAGAGAGAGAGAGAGAGAGAGAGAGAGAGAGAGAGAGAGAGAGAGAGAGAGAGAGAGAGAGAGAGAACACTGAATGAAAAAGGACCAGAGTAAAAGAAGAATATAAACGCCTTAAGTTAGGGCAATTATATGAAGTTTAACGACTCAGTTCTGTTACTGACTGGCTATTTTAATAAACTGATCCTTTTAAATAGATCTATATTTGTGGGGGTTTATGTTAAATTGTGGTAAGTTCTTTTTTAAATGTTTCATTTTAATATTTATTTTTTTATATTCATTACATCCAAACCACAGTTTCAGCTTCCCCCCCATCCAGTTCTCCCAGTCTTCTCCCACCTCCCTTCTCCCCTAGTTACACTTCTCCTCATTTTCCCTTAAAAGTAGACAAACAACAACAACAACAACAACAATTTAGCACAAACCCTCAACTCAAGGCTGAAGGAATGGCCCAGTAGGAGGAAAAGGGTCCCAAGTACAGGCAAAAGAGTCAGAGACACCCTCTTCCCATTGTTGGGAGTTTCACAGAACACCAAGCTGCACAACCAGAATGCACATGCAAAGGACCTAGGTCAGACCCATGCAGGGTAAATTGTAGTCATTTCTATTGCTACTCATTCCATCTGCTTTGGTTTTAATTAGGAAGAAATGCTTCACAACAATGGAGGTACACAATCTTTTATCATACCAGCATTGAAAATCACTATACTTCTTCCTGTTCTCCTCACCTGACAACTGGAACAAGGACTATGAATGCAGAGTGCCCAGAAAGAGTTGCCTGTGTCCCCAGGAGCGTGTTACATGAAAGCACTATTCTTAGAGGACGCTATTCCTCTGGTTAATTCGACACAGGAGTGTTGTAGTCATTGCTTTGTACCTGTTGGATTACAAATTTGTCTTTTTCTTTTCTTTGGTGTGGATTTTAATTTCACTTTTTACTATTTTATTTATTTACATCCCAAATGTTGCTCCCCTCTTGGTTGCCTCTCGCAGAGTTCTTACCACCATCTCCCATCCCCTTCACCTCTGAGAGGCTGTACCCTCACCCAGATATCCCTCTACCCTGGGGCATCAAGTCTCTACAGGATTAGGTACTTCCTCTATTACTGAAGCCAGGCAAGGCAGCCCTTTGCTTCATATGTGCTGGGGCCTTCAACCAGCTCGTGTATGCTCTTTGGTTGGTGGTTTAGTCTCTGGGAGCTCCTAGGAGTCCAGGTTAGTTGTTATTGTTGATCTTCCTGTGGGATTACTGTTCCCTTCAGTTCTTTCAATCCTTCCCCTATCTCTTCCATAGGGGTCCCCGAGCTCCCTCCAATGGTTGTCTATGAGAATCTGCATCTATTTCAGTCAACTCAGAGGACAGTCATTTTAGGCTGTTGTCTGCAAGCATAACATAGCATCAGAATATCTGACGGCCATGATTTTTTCACACAAACTTACTGTGGCAGAGAGGGAGACTTTACATGCAATACTGTACCAATATTTTCCTAAAGTATATAACTACTGTCATATATTCCTGCAATGATTGTAGAAGCCTAACAACAGTACACAAATGTAGTAAAAATAGAATAAAATAAAAATTAACCCTCCAAAACTTGAAAACATCATTAACAAAGCCAAATAGTTCAATAGACAAATTGAGATTTAGTATGGGATTTCTAAGAAATGATTGTCAGTTTATTATCATACATTTTTTCTGTCACTTCTTTCTTGATTCTTAATCATTTTGTAGAAAATGAATGTATTCTCTGTGTTCACTGACAATACTTTACGTTTAGAGAATGCCTCTTGGAAGAAGGACAATGATCCCCTTGTGTAAATATTTTTATTAAAATTCTTATGGCTTTGTGAGTTTATTAGCATACTCCAAAGCCATCTTATTAAGGAAAGAAGTAAGCTATTAAAATGCATAATATACATTATGAACTTTTCATAGGATTAATAAAAATACTTTAAAAGAAAACAGCAAGATAAGTTAAATTTTCATATTTATTGATATTGCATTGAATTTTTAAACAGCTGTTAGAAAATGGTTATTTTTACAATAATAATTCTACCAAATATGTGCATGAGATATTTTTCCTATTTTTAGTGTCTCTATCTTTTTTTTTTTTTAGAGTTTTAAAGGTTTCATTGGATAGGTTTATTTCTAGATGTTTTATTTTCTTTGATGCTATTGTGATCAGAATGTGTTCACAATATTTTTCTGTGTGTTTGTTGTTGGTGTATAGAAGAGCTATTGAATATGCAAGTTTATGGATACTGCCCCATTGCTGAATTTGTTTAACATTTCTAGAAGTTTTCTGGTAGACCTGAAGTTCATTAATATATGTTATATCATCTGCAAATAGGGGTAACTTAATTGTTTCTTACCCTACTTGTAACCCTTGACTTCCTTTTCATGCTTTACTGCTGTGCTTCAAGTACAATATTGAAGAGGAGTGGAGAAAGTGCACAGCTATGTCTGGTTCTGGGCTTCAGTGGGATTGTTTCACGTTTTCCCCATTAAGGATGATTATC
Organism: Grammomys surdaster; assembly: GCF_004785775.1. Taxonomy (NCBI): domain Eukaryota; kingdom Metazoa; phylum Chordata; class Mammalia; order Rodentia; family Muridae; genus Grammomys; species Grammomys surdaster. Next base: position 10,932,795 of record NW_021605377.1, on the reverse strand, counting down.
GCTCTGTTTCTCAAATACAGCTTTTATTATGTTGAGACCTGTTTCCTGTAGCCCTACATTCTTTTGGACTTTTATCATGAAGGTATGTTGGATTTTGCCAAAGACTTTTTCTACATCTCTTGAGATGATCATGTGATTTTTGTCTTTATGTTCATTCATCTAATTTATTAGATTTATTTGCTTGTGTATGTTGAATTACAGCTGCATTTCAGAGATAAAGCCAGTTTGATCAGGGTAGATAATACTTTGATGTATGCCTGTATTCATTTTCAAGGACTTTATTGAAAAATTTAAAATCTGTATTTGTCAGGGAATTTGAACTGTAGTTGTTGTATCTGTATCTGTTTTGTGTATTAGATTGACACCGGCATCATAGAAGGAGCTTGGGGGTGTTTTTTCTTTTCTTCTTTTTATTTTTGAATAGTTTAAGAAGGGCTCACTGTAGATCTCTGTAAGTCTGGTAAACTCTTCTGTGAATCCATCTGGCCTTGATATTATTTTTTTAAGGTGGAAGGTTGTTGTGTTGTATCCTAAAAATGTGATTAAGAGTTCTTGTTACTCTACATCAAACTGCCATTAGGTATTTTCAGGTTTTAGACTTGGGTATCATTCTAAGCTATTAGTTTCTTAGACATCACTCAAGTATTTATTCTCCTTAAGCATTTTTATCTTGATTTTATTAAGATGATTCTTTTAAATTCTTGAATCATTTGAGGACGTTTACGATTGTTCTTTTAATTTCTGTTTCCTGAAGTCCATCTGGGTAATTCTCATCAACAAGTATTTCTACTGGACTGGTACGTTTTGGAAAAATATTTTAAAAGATTAAAAGCTTAGATTTTCATATTGTTGATATTCCTGCAAAAATCTAGGTTGGTGGACTTTCTTTGTTAATTTTGAATTTATTATCAATACAAAAGGTTGGTAGAGAAGAGAAGATGTTGGGGCAGGTTGGAAATGGCTCGGACATAATGAAAACAGATGGGCATTTGGGCTGGGCTAGAATATAAGATATGCTTCCTTTCCTAAGCCAGGAGTGTAGGGCTACATAGTTGTGAATGGAAAACGTTTATATGATGTGGGAGAGAGTTCCATGATATGTGGGATACCTATGGAGGGTTTTTGTCCAAGCCTAGGGCTCCTTTGCAGTGCAATGTCCACACTACTAATTCTGAATCAATGTCATTTGGTCCTTTGGAGTTTTCTTTCAGAATATAATTAAGTTATAAAAACTTATTTGTTCCTTCAAGGAGTAGCTTTTAACAATAGGTATTATATCTATCAGCAATCATCTTCTTTTATTATACTATTGTTTTACTGATTACAAAGACTATGGCTAATTTATTACTGTCCACTATCAAACAGTAATAAGTAAAGGAGACAGCTGTGTCTAGGAAAGATAGAATTTATGGGATATTGAAGATGAGTATTTTATAAAGCTATACTTGACAAGCAAAATACATATTTAATAAGATTTGGTGACAAATGAAATATTTTGGAGGATAATAAACAAATGGTTGCATGTTTTCTACCATTTCCGTTTTGATAAACAAATACATAGGAATAACATTTCCGATCCGGAGAGCACAGAAGGACTAGATTTCAGCCTGAGAGCCTATAGGTCTTTATAAGTCTGGTAAATTCTTCTGTGAATCCATCTGGCCTTGATATTATTTTTTTAAGGTGGAAAGTTGTTGTGTTGTATCCTAAAAATGTGATTAAGAGTTCTCGTTACTCTACATCAAACTGCCATTAGGTATTGTCAGATTTTAGACTTGGGTATCATTCTAAGCTATTAGCTTCTTAGACATCACTCAAGTATTTAAGATACACACATTATGTATTGCTACATAAAAATGAATAAAGCTAACGGCTTAAAACAATTGTCAAACACCATCTTTTTTCTGTAAAAAAAAAAATCCAAATCATGTCAAGCAAAAAAACAAACAACAAAACCGGAGAGGAACAATAGGTATTAGGCGCTGTAATCAACTTACTGTTACAGTTACTAAGTTCTACTGAAGCAGCATAGAAGCAACCAAACCCAAAAGAGACATGGGGCTGGACCGGCTGCTTCAGGTAGTTAAAACCAGTTCTTTTGAGGTACAAAATGCCTTCTTTCAGACATGGAAGCTAGAGCTGATTATGTCAGCATCTGCTTATTCTTAGTGGTTCATCTCATTATCCAATAGCTTTGACTGATTTTCTTTCCAGACATTTCATTAGAGTATATGTGTTAACTATCAAAGCACCTTAACACTTCATGCTGAAGGGGTATGACATAATTTCTGATGCACATCTTTGATCAAAGTAAGTCCCAGTGTCAGTCGGACTTAAGAGACAGAGGACAGAGATTCAGCCTCTTGACAGGGTGATAAAAAAACAAACAAAAAAGAAAACAATGTGTCATATTTTAATTCTCCCCAGGAAGGTATAGGAAATGGGAGCTCAAAAGAAATCTGAAGTTACAAGTCACCTGTTTCTCTTTAAGTTAGTTTGTCTCAGATATTTTACCACAGGAACTGAAAGCTGAATAACATGTACATACACCATCAGGAAAATACAAATTAAAACAATAAGACACCATAACGTGCCAACTAGGATGCTCAAATCTAAAATTTAACAATGCAAATGGCAGGTCATGGTACAGTAACAAGAGTTCTAAGTCACCTTTCTGGGGATACAACATGGTACTTAGCTTATTTGAATGGTCGCCTGGTTGTTTCTTACAGAACTAAATGCTTACCACATTATATTCCTTGTTATATGCAGAAGGCCATATAAAGCCCAAGTATACATAGGAGTTTTGTTCTTAACTGCTTCAATTTAGAGACATCGGGATGTCATTCAGTAGGTAAGTAAGTAAATACACTGTGGTGTAATCAGATCATGGAAAGAATATTACTATTGGGAGATGTCAGTCTTTAAAGTTTTACAAGTCATTTATTTTAGTTACATAGCATTCTAAATAAAAAGAAAATGGAGATATATAGGACCATTTCATTCATGTAAACTATGGGCATGGGGTGATGATGCTTCAGTACAAGTTGCCTTCACTGTCTCCTGTAAGTTATCACAAAATGCTGTTAAAATTCAGCACTTTTTCCTTGAACTCACATTGTAAATGAGAATAATTTTCCTGACATTTTAATTCTTTCATGAAGCTTTCAACATTGTCATCATTGTCTCTGTTGTCATCACCGTCATCATCACAATCACCACCACCACCACCACCACCACCACCACCACCATCACCATCATCATCATTATTTTGTGTTCCATAATACTCCTAAATACTTGTTTTTTGTTATTTTGAAACATTGCAAGAATGTTATCATCGTTTTCCCATTCTGTGCCTGCTGCTTTGTCCAAGTGATTGTGTTCTTTACCATGAAGAAGCATTTGAACTTCATAAGATCCAGTTTATTAAATGTTCTTAGTGCCTGTGCTATCAGTGTTCTGTTCAAGAGGTGTTTTCCTTTACCAATGACTTCAAGACTATTCCCCACTTTCTCTTCTGTTGCATTCAGTGTTTCTGATCTTATGTTGAGGTCTTTGATCCCATTTGAAGTTGAGTTTTGTGCAGGGTAATAAGTATGGATCTATTTGCATTTTTTTTACATGTAGACTTTTGATTTGACCAGCACCATTTGTTAGAGATAATATATTTCTGGCATACAAACACACACACACACACACACACACACACACACACACACACACACACACATATCAGGTGTCCACAAGTATGTGGAATTATTTTTGGACTTGCTTCTTAGGTAGTTTTCCCATCCATTTTCCCTGATATAATGTTTATCCTTGATGTTAAGGCGCGTATCTTGAATATTAAAAAGAATAGATCCTGTTTTCCAATCTACCCTGTTTGTCTGTGTCTTTTTATTGGAGAATTGAGACCATGTTGACAATTATTAATGAGCACTGTTTATTTCTTCACGTTATTTTGTTGTTGTGGCACGGACGTTCCATTCCTTGTGTTTCCCTGGGTATAGTGAGCCTTCTCACATTCAAGTTTTCCTTCTAGTGCCTTCTGCAAGGCTGGATTTGTAAACTGATACTACTTAAATATGGTTTTATCATAGAATGTCTTTCTCTCTTCATCTACTGTGATTGAAAGTTTTGCTGGTTATAGGTACTCAGGACTTGAATCTGTGGTCTCTTGCAATTTGTAGACTGCCCGTCTAGATTCTTCTGACTTTTAGAGTCTCCATGGAGAAGTCATGTGTTATTTCAATCAGTCTACCTTTAGATATTATTTGGTCTTTTCTCCTTGCAAGTTTTGACATTTTTTCTTTGTTCTACTGCTTAATGTTTTGATTATGTATCATAGAGAATTTCTTTTCTTATCCAGTCTATTTTGTGTTCTGTATGCTTCTTAGGCCTTGTTAGGCATCTCCCTTTTTAGGTGAGAAAAATTTCCTTCTATGATTTTTTTGAAAATATATTCTGTGCTTTTGACATGGGATCTGTTCCTTCTCTATTTCTATTATTCATAAATTTACTCTTATCATAGATTCCCTGGATGTTTTGTTCCTGGATTTTTTATTTAACATTTTCTTTGACTGGGGCATTCAGTATTCATTCCTTCTATTTTGTCTTCAGTGATTGTGATTTCCTCTTCCATCTCTTGCAGTCTATTGATGAGGCTTACCTCTGAGATTTCGGTTTGATGTGCTAATTTTTTATTTCCAGATTTCCCTTAGTTTGGCTTTTCTTTATTACTTCTGTTTCCATTTTCTTATATTGAGTAGTTTTTTTTTTCATTTAATGCCACTGTTTATGCAACTTGTGGAGGAAGGGTTTATTTGGCTTACACTTCCATATCACTATTCATCTTCAAAGGAAATTAGGGCAGGAACTCAAATAGTATGGAAATCTGGAGGCAGGAGCAGATGCAGAAGCCTTAGAGGGTGCTGTACTAGCTTACACCTCATGGCCTCCTTTCTTACATAAGGCAGGACCACTAGACCAAAGATGGCATCACTCAAATGGGCCAGACTCTCTCATATCAATTAGTAATTATGAAAATTCCCTTCATGCTTACCTATAGGCCAATCTTATGGAGGTATTTTCTTAACTGAGATTCTCTCCTCTCAGGTGACTTCAGCTTGTACCTAGTTGACATAGAACTAGACAACACAAACATATTTATAAAGGCTATTTGAAAGTCCTTGTTTTGTGCTTCAACTATATTACACTTCTCAGGGTCTACGGTGGTAGTATTGCAGGCTTTACTGAAGACATATTGTCCTGGATGTTATTGTTATTGATTTGTGCTTTTTTGCTGGCTTCTCAGCATCTGGATTTGGGATGGTTGTAATTCACTATTCTGTTTTCTGCTCTTGTCTTTGCTGGGAATATGTTTGTTTCTCTCTCTCTCTCTCTCTCTCTCTCTCTCTCTCTCTCTCTCTCTGGGTCTGGCTGTGGGTATCTAGTATGCAATGCTTCTGAGATCCTACTAGGTGTGGCCACTGGGTGTTCTACATATGTATATGTTTTGTACATGTACATTTATGTATGTGTGTATGTATGTATGTATGTATGTATGTATATGTGTGTATATGATTTTATTAGAATAGTTTATAGACTGTAGGCCAGCTAATCCAAAACGTCTGTCTATAAATAGAAGGTCCAAGAATTCAGTAGTTATAAATCTATTAGGCTAGATGTTTCAGTTGGTTTTCAGTATATGCCACAATTCTAAAAAGTGGGTTCTAATGCTGGTGAAGAAATGGACTTATTAGCTAGGCTGAGGGGAATCAGGCAAAAAAGAGAAAACTTCCTTCTCCCATGTTGTCTATATAGATTACCAGAAGATGTAGTCCATATTAAAATGAGTCTTCTCACTTTAAATTATTTAAGAAAAAAAATCCCTCGCAAGCACACGCAGCTGTATGGGGTTCAGTTAATTCCATATGTGGCCAATTCGACAACCAAGAATAGCTATCACACTAACAATAAATTAAGTTCCATGAAATTTAAATACCTGTGACATTTCTGGAAAAGGAACCCAAAACATATTGGAAACAAGCTAACTTTGATGAACCTTAAGGAAGAATAAAATATATGTGATTATTTCAGAATTCTTAGGCACTAGAATCTCTTAGAAGCCTGAAGGCATTATTTATATACTTACGGGTTGCCTTTAAACTCAATAAACACAAAATAACAAAAACAAGTGACTCATAAGCCAAATAAGGGAGGAAAAGTCTGTAAGAATAAGATTGGAAAATTAATATGTTGACTTATTTTGGAGTACAAAAAGTAGTATTTTAGATAAAACTGGTCAATAAAAATTCTTATTAGGATTCCAGGAATGGTGTCAAAGATAAGTAAGAATGTTCCATAGACACATTTGTTTTTTTTTTTCCTGAAAAGAGAGCAAAGTGTAGAAGAACTTTATGATATAAAATATTAGTAACCACTCGAATATTCATGACAAAACCCAACAGAGACATTCTATTCTGTTTGATCTTTGGCTATTTTTTTTTCCTTAAGATGATCTTGCAAACAGATGGTTGGTCTTCATGAGTTTTGCAATGCAGAGTGTAACTGTGACTCTCTTTCAAAATGCAAAGTTGATTTGCACTAAATGTGTTATTCAAGTTCTTCACTTAAAGCATAGCCTTGCCAAATCAAAGACCACCACTCTACCTATTGTTTTCACTCACTACATATATAATACTGCCCAATTTATAGGATACAACTGATATTTAAACTATTTCATTAGTATTTTTTCTTATATATATCCCCATAATGGCAGCACTCAATTAATGGAAGCCAGCTAACTTTATTAAAAATACACATTTTACCCAACTGGGCCATTTCTACTCAGTCTTTATATTGTTTCAATATTAAATATAAGATGATAAGATGATAACAAAAGACCACTATGTTAGCAGAATTTGTTCAGAAATTTGAATCATCCTTCAGCAATCTTTAGTTTTCTCGATTCTTTTTTTATATTTTATTTATCAGCAGTTAATATGTAACATTTGTTATCTTTTTATGACTACTCTTAATATTCCAGTCAATTAAATAATTATCAGTGAAACAAAATATTTAAAAACAGAACTGGAGACTTCATGTCTTTTTCATGTCACAGCCCTCCAACTATATATGTAAATGTAGTGTAGAGAACATATCTTTTTACATAGTGCTATTTTTTGCATACATGTTTCCATCTTTTTTAATCCCCAAATATTCTATGCCTTAGAAATACATTAGAATGCAGACTAAAATCCAATTATAATGGTTCTACTTTTAAATACATATACTCAGTATATAGTTCTCAGTATCATGTAAATTAATTTTATCTTTTATCATTTTCTCAAACCTATATTTTTAACCCCACTGTTACTATAATTTTTCTTTGAAAGTCAACTTTTATGGACACTGGAGCTCTCATCTATTCTGAGAGAGCTGTAGTTCTCTCTTCCTCTATGTGTCTCTGTCTTTCCCTTTATTTCTGTCTCTTTTTGTCAGTCTGTCTCTATCTCTCTTACTCCTCCCACACATTTTGTGTTCATCTACAAACTCCCCTCTTTCCTATCCTGAAAGCCATGGAATGTATCCATGCTCAGCTGCTAATCGCGTTTGTTAGAACCCCAACATGTGGGAATTTGGTGCTGTGCCTTGTCTGTTTCAAAAAACACAGTATTGGGAAAATAATGTGTCATTAAATTACCTCAAAGGAAGAAAATGTGAAGTTTGAGCAATTCAATTTGTTAAAGTTATTCTTAAAGTATTGTTAACTAAAATGGAATGGAAAAAGTCTTGACACAATCTCTACTCAAGTATTTCCTTAAAGATAATTTCAGAAAACTCAACTAATAATAAAACGTCCTATATTTTCTGCAAGGAAGCAAATGCTGTTGATTTTGTAGCATCTCACTTGATCACAAACTCTGCGTGACATATTTCACTGATCTATCACTGGGTTTTTGGTTTCTTGAGTCATAAAAATGAGAAACATGGTGACTTCATGGATCTTGTATAGATGTACTTCGTCAAGGTATGACAATGATTCTGTACTTCTCTTCAGAAACACAGTTGAAAGATACCTTATGGAGACTGAAGGAGCAAATAAAATTCTCTGTTTGAGTTTATGACTAGTACATTTCAAGAGCAACAGGAAACCTCAAGGGGTATTCTTGGAGTTAAGAAACAGGTCTAGGAATGAGAAACACAATGAGGTTTTTCAGAGTCCTGTGCTGCTTGGAACTCCCTGTCTGTACAGAGGCTTAAATAGGCTCATCCGTGAAAGTATCTGTGCAACTTCTCATGATTTCCTGCCTTAACGCTGGCCCAAAGTAATGGAATCAAGCAGTCAACAGACTTAAATTTTCAAAAGGGAATCATTCAATCTTTTAAGTTGATTTTCTTAGGTATTTTTGCCATAGTGACAGAGAGCTGCCTGGTTTTTTGTTAAACATAGTTTCTTTTAACATTAGTTTTAATATATTCACCTGGATATTCCTCTGTACATAGTTTTTAGTCAACCTTTCAAAAGATTATTTTGTACCTCTCTATCATCCACTTCCCATACATTGGCATATAATCCCCTAACCTTTAGAAGAGGTAGAACTTCCAACGGACTCCTCTTATTTCCAGAAGTCTTTGACATCCAGGGTACCACAGTCTCAGATTTTGCTTCCTACTAAGTAATCGGGCACGTGGTTCGGAGTCTCTCAAAAACAACTGGATGTTTTAACATGAATATAGAAGGCACAGCCTAGACTGTAATTCCATAATTCCTTTCATTCAAAACTAACAATATATTCCTTCATTTTTGGTCAAGAGAAAAATTATATAGCATATCTTGGATTCTGTTTGGCATTTTGCAGTGTTCAACCTGTTAATCAAATGTTTGCTAATAGTCTACCCTCAGATTGGAAGACTCCAATCACTCTCCTGTGTATTTTCTTCTTTTTAATAACGTTGCCTTTTTATTTAATTACAGAGCCATCGTTTAGCCTACTGCATTCACTATCTTGAAGCTTCTTAACTACTTCTCTACTTTCTGCATCCAATGCAGATCCATGGAACATCATTTGTAGTTCTCTTGTCAATATATTAGCAAATTGCTAGCCTCCTCCTCTAGCTGGCTTCACTCTTGTTACAGTTGAGCTATCTGTAGAGCTTATCAAAATTCAACAGCCATGACAAGCTCTGTAACTACAGGTTTATTGTAGCAGCGACCCCTGGCTGTCCCACTGCACAGCTGTTCCACTGCGCTGGACAGCTGTGCTGAGTCTCATTCTTCTCCTTTCTTTCAGCTGGCACCGTCAACCTTTAATGCACCTGTAGCAGATGCCGCGTGTTACAATGAGAATGAACAGTCTTCCTGTATGATGAATAGCAGACCCTGATTTTCATTTTATGATTTTCATTTTATGATTTTCATGACACACATATGTTATTAAATATAGTTATACAATAGCAAGTTAGAAACTTTTATCACATCCTCTGATAGTCTCTGCTCCATCCACTTGAAAGATGCGACTTCATCTCCAACATTCTATTAGAATCAAGTATCATAAATACCTCAGCTTCTCTTCACAAAATGATAAGAGACCTACAACTAAATTTGGTATCCATTCTCCTTTTCTAAAACAGTTCTTTACACCCCTTTATTTTGTATTTCAGCCAAATCTTTGCTTCAGCCTCTACACTCATCCCTAATATCATTCTACTATTCACCTGGTCTGGTTCTTATGGTCTCTCTCTTACACTTGACAGAAATTCTGTTCAACCTATAAATATGACAGTGTGCCTTTAATTCTTCAAAATCAAATTTGTCCTTTCAACTGTTCTTTCCTTCACTCTCTTCCTCTCCTGGCTGATTTCATCTACCTAGTACTTTCACTCATAGGAGATGGCATTCTTGAAGGTTTTTTTGAGTCCCTAAAATAGCTTATCAATGGGGGTATTCCGTTCCTTATTTTGAAGACAATGTTCCACAGCCACCAGCCTTATCACTGCTTTCTTTCGAACATGGTCTTTGTGCTGACTCTGCATTATCTGTTTCTCAAGTCCTGAACTCCATCTCCCACCATCCTTCCTCTTCACCCTCATCATACTCCTTTGAGGGGAGCTCCTGCCACCTCAGGTTTGTGTCAAACCTTTGTCATAAGTGCCACTCACTCTTATTTAACTCGATGCCTTCAAGTTATACCATCAACAAGATGGACTCTCTATGTTCAAAATAATTTTACAAAGTTCTTCTGTCTCCTATTCTTCTGCACAAACATCTAGTTACTAAACTCAGTATATCTGAGTTATCCTTGACTGTTTACTTCATCATTCACTACCTCACATTGCATCTGGATGAAATGGATCTAACACAACTCATCATAATCATTTTCATCTGCATAAATCCCTTCCCATTAAAATAGATTTTTAGTAATTGTTTTATTCTTCTTTCCTATAGCTGGAATCAATCCGACACTAGTATTTATTTTAATTTGCAAGTTTTGAGTGGTTGCTCCTAGGAAAATGGTTTGTTTCACTTTTATTCTTTTAAAATAACTGAGCTTCATACCATATTTTAGATCAAAGGCATTTCCTCTAAGTGTTGAAGGGGATCTGGGGCAGTAAAAAGAGCACATGTTTGGATATCAAAGAATATTTGTGCTTCACTTCAATGTCATGACTTTTGGTCTGTGGGAACATGAGTCATGGAATAGATCCTAATTTCAATTCCTCCAAATGAGTCTATATCTTTGGCCTCGCAGAGTTGTTGTTTGAAATGATAGAATAAAATCGGTAAGCATGTTGTGTGCAGCACTAATTCAATCACATGGGAAGCATTATTCTTGTTAGATTTTATTATTGTATATTTAACGAGTTTTAAACAATCTGAATGGGCTTTAATTTTAACTCTTGTCACAAGAACAATACTTTATGGCTTGTTTGCTTATTATTATTGCTTTGGAAAAAAAGGGCAGCTTTGATTTTTTTTTTAGCTGCGTCTTAAAATTATTCTATCTAAATGTGTTTGTGTCTCTTTTTGTTGATTTTTTTCTCTACAATATAGTAAACTATGAAAACAGAATTTGATTTCTTTAATTGAGTCATTAATTTTTACTAATGCTTTCTACTATTGCTCATTTAGATTTTGCTGTAGTGCTTTGTCTTTAGCTAAATCTCATATTTTTGTATGTTTGTTGGCTATCCTTCAGGGTCTAGGTCTTTCATCATTGACATATTAATTTTGGGGAGGTTGAAACAGGGTTTCTCTGTGTAGCCCTGGCTGTCCTGGAACTCACTTTGTAGACCAGGTTGGCCTCAAACTCAGAAATCCACCTGCCTCTGCCTTCCAAGTGCTGGAATTAAAGGGGTACACTGCCCAGTGACATATTAAATTTTTTATCATGCTTTCCAGCATTCAGAAAGAGCTTGGATTTAATTTGGATTAATTACTGATTTAATCTTCTGTAATATCTTTTCTGTCCTTTGAGTCTCCCTCAGACTTTTGCCATGGGATGTTTGGCTCCTTGTAGCCCATCACGTTTGCATTATATGATTCATTTGCAAATGTTTGTCCTTTGTTTTTTCCAAGTTTAGCATATGAAGCTGTGGGTTCCACCATGGCATTTTAAAATATATATGTCATTGCATTTCATTTGCCAACCCCTCTTTTAATTTCTTATTGCTTTTAATGAATTCTTTTAAAGACTCAAGCTTTCTTCTATGCCTCTGTTTTCTAGTCCTGCTAAGACTTCTTGCATTGTATTTGAAATGTCTACTCATCTCCTAACTCCTAAAATATATTGTCTTCTATGTTCTTTTCAACAACACATATTTCCTCTCAACTTTTTTTATTGGATATTTTATTTACATTTCAGATGTTATCACCTTACTCCATTTCTCTCCCTCCCCCACCCAGGAACCCCCATCCCTTCCCCTCTCCTCCTGCTTCTATGAGGATGTGTCCTCATCTACCCCCTTCCACCTCCCCACCCTCGAATTCCCCCACACTTGGCATCCAGCCTTCATGGGACCAAGCCCAACAAGGCCATTCTCCCCTACATATACAGCTGGAGCCAGGATCCCTCCCTATGTGCTCCCAGGCTGGTGGTTTAGACTCTGGGAGCTCTGGTTGGTTGGTATTGTTGCTCTCCTCATGGGGCTGCAAACCCTTTCAGCTCCTTCAGTCTTCTCTCTAACTCCTCCATTGGGAGGCCTTTGATAAGTTCAATGGTTAGCTGTGAGCATCTTCCTCTGAATATTTTAGACTCTGGCAGACCTCTAAACAGACAGCTATATCAGAGTCCTGTCAGCATGCACTTCCTGACATCTAAATCAGCATCTACCTTTGGTGACTGCACATGGGATGGATACCCAGGTGGAGTGGTCTCCAGACAGCCCCTCCTTCAGTTTCTATTCCACACTTTGTCTCCATATTTGCTCCCTTGAGTATTTTGTTACTCCTTCTAAGAAGGACTTAAGCACCTACACTTGGTCTTCCTTCTTCATGAGCTTCATGTGGTTTGTGAGTTGAATCTGGGTATTGCGAGTTTCTGGGCTAATATCCAACTATCAGTGAGTGAATACTATGTGTGTTCTTTTGTGACTGGGTAACCTCACTCAGGATGATATTTTCTAGTTCCATCCATTTACCTAAGAATTTCTCAAATTCATTATATTTAATAGTTGAGTAATACTCCATTGTGTAAATGTGCCACATTTTTTTGTATCTATTCCTCTGTTGAAGAACATCTGGATTCTTTCCAGCTTCTGGCTATTATAAATAAGGCTGCTATGAACATAGTGGAGCATATGTTCTTGTTATATGTTGGAGCATCTTCTGGGAATATGCCCAGGAGTGGTATAGCTGGGTCCAATTGTTTCTCTTTGCATTGCTGAATGGCCTTCTCTGCCTTATTTAGTCCTTGTTGAATGAAACCAAATCTTCTCAGATTTACAGTTTTTCAGCAGACAAGTTGTATAGAATGCCTATAGTTCAATTATTTCTTTAAGCGGTTAACTACCACTTCCACATCTATTGCTACAGAGTTTGACATAAGCAGCTTCTGAATCAATTGTCCATTTTATGTTTAGCTATGCCTATCCAGACTATGTGCCATATAATTTGCTACTTATCCCACAGACAAATTTATAATTTATTATCAACAATAAGCTAGATAAATTAATGAAATTCCTGGTATATATTCTCACTAGGAATTTCTTACAGCTTCTAGGTCTCGCCATAGTGTTTTGCTTGCTGAAAGTACTCTTTGTGGAGACTCAGGATTTATTCCTAAATCTCTAGTTGAGTTTCTGGAATTTGTCCTTTTGATTACATAAATAAAAAACATGGCCATTAGACAAAAATAAAATGAGATGATATTCTGGTTGTCCAAAAATGAAATGCATAAATGAATAGACAGACATTTAATATTCTATTAACTACAAAAGTTAAGTATTCAGTCATTTAACCCAGAGTGTGACAGGTGCATAGAATAGTGTTTGCTTATAAAATTAGATATGACATTATCTTCAGCACATTTTTCTTTCTAATCACTATAATTCATATTTAACAAAAGCTTTTGCCAACATCTTACTTTACCTGGTCTATAGATCTTAATTTTTAATACAGTTTTGCAGTATTTTATCTCACTGTCTTCATGAATATTTTACTTGGAAGTAAGGTAACCATCACTGGAGATGGAAATGCTCTTTAAATGAAAAAGTCTAGATGAGCCAATTTTTGCTTTATCATTAGCCTAATTCTCTTTCTCCTCCTCGTCTTCTCCTCCTTTTCCTTCTGATTGTTTGTTTGTTTGTTTGTTTGTTTGTTTGAAACAGTCTTACTATATAGATTTTGATGTCCTAGAACTCACTATGTAGGCCAGGCTGGCCCTGAATGCACAGATACCTGGCAGCTTCTGCCTCTCAGGCGCTGGGAACAAAGGTGTGTGACATTATACACAGGGCTCAAAGTCAATGACAAGGTATGCTTTAACATTTGCTGAATTTCCTGGGATCTTTTTAGTGATCTTATGACCCATGACTGCCAAAAGTTACATTATAGAAATAACAGAGAAGCAAAAACTGCAACAGAAGTTGGACAACATTCAGTAGTTTCAAGTTTCTGATATTTTTCATTTAGAAGAACTGTACCTTAAATTTGAAAAAGATTAGGAAAGTAATCAATGCAATCTGGACATCTACCTTGTTCAGTACTTTGCAGGTGTCCTCATCTGTCTTGCCCTATTCAAGCCCTTGAAAGAAACAGGATCAGTATTTAATTCCCATTACTGCAGATTAGGCAATACAAATCTGAGAAATTTTACATGAATTGCCAATGTGAATCAGTTTGCTACATTTTCAGCCTAAGATGTAGGTGACTCCTAAGTCACTGGTTTTCAAACATGAACAGATAAGTGATATTTGTATATGTATATGTGTATGTGTGTGTGTATATATATATATATATATATATAT
>NW_021605377.1:10874085-10918226 GCF_004785775.1 Grammomys surdaster | reverse complement strand
ATGTATATATATATATATATATATATATATATATATATATATATATATATATGTACACACATCCACACACTCATATCCTGTGCACTTTAAAGACAAATTCTTAGGACATATAGTTATTGACAGTAAATTAGTAACATTAAAGACAATATTTCAGATGCCCCTTATTTTACCTTTGTTGAAAAAAACTGGTAAAGCTAATAATCACAATACTTTTGAAAACTCCTTGTAGTCTCTCATATTGCACATAAAATCTGTTTAAAAATTAAAATGGTTGAGTTATCATTTCCTGCTTATTATATAATAATCTACTATTTGGAAATACTTGTTTTGGTAGCTTAAAGTCATTATTAATAATTTTGGGAAAACAGAGGCTTCCGGGTAGAAGCAATCTAAAGGAAATTAAGTTTATAGGCCTATCTTTTTTTCTCTACAAATTTGAAGAATCCCTTCCCTTGTCATAAAAGCCAACAGTGATAACTAGAAGCAGACAGATCACTGTGTTCTGCTAGTCACAATGTCTGAAAGGAACAAGGGTCAAGTAGAACTAGTATAGAAGTAACACATGAACTGAAATCGTGGTGCAGAGGAGTCACTGTGAGTAACAGACTCCAAAGACACTTGAACAGACACAGGCTATTTGTGGTCCAGATAGAATTTATGGGAATACAGTAAGCTGAGGAGAGGAATAATTCCAGGAATTATATCTCAAAATGGGACAAAGAGGGTGAGTCAAGAAGGACAGAGACCATTGAAGAAGTAAACAGAAACTAAGTATAAATAGACATAGATTTAAGCCAGCTGGATAAATCGGACGTGGTCCTGTCGTCCCATCACAAGGACTCAGAACTGCACAAGAGAAGCATCCCTCGGTAGTACAGCCTGGAATAGAGAAAGCTATATTACCTCTTCCTCCCCCTAATCCTCTGTTACCAGGACACACATACATATTAGCAAGCAAATTGTACAGGACAGTCCTTTCTGATTTTAAGAGATGGATGAACCCAGATCAGGCAGGTTGAGATTCTGGCCTTTATCTTCTTGGTTTGAATAGTTTCAGAAGGAAGTCCATGTAGAGCAGCATTCACGCTATTGCTTATGGCTCATTAGATCCTCCTATTTGAGTATTTTGCCTTGAAAAATAATGAAAAGAGAATCTAATCTGGAAAAGCTTAACAAGCATGGGACAAACAAGAAACGGATTTGCTATTTAGGTACTCAGTCCCCAGTTGATACTGCTTAGGATGAAACCTTGAGGATGTGAACTCTTGTTGGAGGAAATATATTACTGGGGGAGGGATTTGAGAGCTTCGCCTCACTTTCAGTTTAATCTCTCTCCTTCCTACATGTGGATGAGAAGGAGATCTCTCAGCAATTGTTGCTCTGAATTCACTCCCAATTTCCCAGGGCTACAACCAGTTAGTACAAAGCAAGTGGCTTCACAACAACAGAAGTCCATTCACGAGTCTGGATGCTTAAATATCCTGTATTCAATTTAAGGGTGGCAGGGCCATGCTCAGCTCTGTCCTTACCTCTTCTGAGTGCCCACAGTTACAGTCACTACCTGTATCTTTACCTGGATGCTATGTCCTTTATGCCCATCATGACTGCTCCTGCAAACTTGTCTCTGAGTTTGGTCATGTTCACAAGCGGTAGAGATGTCATCTTCAATGCATCCTTTCCAATGGAGTACCATCCACAGCAACTTCATGTTGTATATGCTCCATTTTAAACTAAGTTGCTTGTTTCACTGGATGGATCCCAGGAGATTATATGAAGATCGTAGCAGCGGCTGTATTAACAGTTCTGCTCTAATCTTTCAGGTTTTCTTTTGGCTTTTTTTCAGCACTCTGACTTTATTTTGTTTTAATATTTCAATTGTAATTCATTCTCTCTGTGTGTGTTACTGATGGCCTCAGTGATGAATGTTTGTCAGTGCTGAAGAGCTAGCCTGCCATACTTGGAAATTTGAGGGACCAGTAGGAAACATTTTCCTCCCAAATAGTTCCAGGGATGTTCTTGCAAATACTAGTCATTTCCCCCCTTTTATTGAAAATAGGTGTTTTTGCATATGATATATTCTGATTCATTTCCCCTCTTCTAAAACCTCCAAGATGCTCCCTGCCTCTTTTCCCATCCAAATCTACACCAATTTGGTCTCTCTCCTTAGAAAACAGACGGGCATAATCCCAGCACAGGGAGGCAGAGACAGGTGGATCTCTGAGTTCAAGACCAGCCTAGTCTACAGAGCAAGTTTCAGGGAAGCCAGTGCTATGCAGAGAATGCTGTCTTGAAATAACAAACAGAATAAGAATAAGCAAGCTCACAAAGACTGGCGCAGTATGCACAGAGCCCTCACTGGTCTGCAACAGATGTGGGGCCAGTGCTGAGAGAAGTGGACAAAAGTCCCCATTCCATCTGATTGGATTTAAGATCTACACCACGAAATGGAATCCATCCCTGACATTGCCCATAGGGCCAAGAACCCGTGACCAGATAGGTCAGGGACCTAGGAGAAAACCAAATACTACTATTCCGCTAAAGAAACTTAGCAATAAAATGACTCATAAGGGCATTCTGCTGTACTCACAGATCAACAAACAAGCAGAAAAATAAAATAAAATATAGTGAAATAAGATAAAACAAAAACAGTTCAAGTGGTATAAGGCAAAAACAAACAGAAGAAAAAGAACAAAGAAAAAGCACAAGAAATATACACAGACACAGACACACACTTTCATATACACAGAAAAACACACACACACTTTCATAGACACAGAAACACACACACACACACGTCTTGTAAGGCTAAAAATACACCCTAACCAAACATGATGTGGTAAAGAACCCCCAAAGATTCCATAGAATTCATTTTGTGTTGACATTTTCCTACTGGGCATGGGGCCTACCCTTACAAGTGGCTTGTATCTCCAGGGAGACTCCATTGGAGAACACTAGTTTTTCATTTGCGGGGGCTTATCAGTTAGAATAGCTTCTGAGTTAGGGATTGGGGCTTCTATCCACTTCTCTCAGCACTAGGATCACATCTTGTGCAGACCAGTGTGGGCTCTGTATGTACTGTATCAGTCTTGTGATACTTCTGCTGTGGGGTAGAGTACCTTGTTTCCTGGGTGTGCTCCACCTTGCTGGTTCTTACAATCTTCTCACCTCCTCTTCCACAGGCTTCCCTGTGCCCTGAGGAGAAGGATTTGACCAAGAAATCCTATTTAGAGCAAAGTGGTCCAAGGTCTCTTGCTTCCTGCATATTTTCTGATTATGGAATTGTAGGAAGAAGCTTCTCCAATGTTGGCTGAGCCAGGCACTGATCTTTGAGTATACAGAATGTCCTTCGAGTCATTTCATTGCTAAGATCCTTTAGCAGAATAGTAGTATTTGCTTTTCCCCTAGGTCTCTGACCTATCTGGTCACAGGTTCTTGGACACCCAGGCAGTGTCAGGAATGTGTTCCATTTCATGGTGTGCTGTACGTGTTCTGTTCAGAAAGTGTTTTCTTATAGCAAGGATTTCAAGGTTATCCCCTCCTTTCTTTTCTGTCAAATTTGTTGTATTTGGTCTTACGTTGAGATTTTTTAAAAAAACAATTTGGAGTTGAATTTTGTGCAGGGTGATCAGTGTATATCTATTGGCATTCTTCGATATATATCTACCTAGTTGGATGCCCACTATTTATTGAAGATGCTATCTTTTGTTCAGTGTCTATTTACAGTTTTTCTATCAGAAATATGGTATGGGTAAGTGTCTGGACTTATGGCTAGGTCTTCAACTCAATTCCATTATGAATACGCACATTTTGCACCAATATTAAGATGTTTTATTACTATAACCATGTGTAAAAATTATAATCAGGGATGTTGATACTTCTAGCAGTTCTTTTATTAATCAGGATTGTTTTAGCTCTCTTAGATTCTTTTGTGTTTCCGTATGAAGCTGATAATTTCCTTTCATGATCTGTGAAAAAGTATGTTAGATATTTGATAGGGAATGCATTAAATCTGTAGATTGCTTTTGGCAGAATGTTTATTTTTACTATAATGCATCCATCCATATCATGAGAGAAGTTTCTGCCTTATACCATCTTATGTTATCTTCTTCAATTTTTCTTCAATGTCTTAAAGTTTTTATCATATACTTTTTTTTGTACTTACTTGGTTAAAGTTACCCGAAGATATTTTATATTATTTGAGGATATTGTGAAAGGTATGTTTCTTTGATTTCTTTCTCAAAAGTTGGTCATTTGTATATTGGAAAGCTACTGATTATTGTAAGTTAATTTTGTATCCTGCTATTTTGCTGAAAGTGTTTATCTGCTGAAGGAGTTCCCTAGTGGAATTTTTAGGGTTACTTGTGTATACAATCATATCATCTGCAGAAAAAAAATGATTTTGTTGTGCCTGTTCACGAGCCCCAGAAGACCACCCAGGAGCTGATTCTGATGCAATCTCAATAGGGTCTTTTTATTCAAGTTCAAGCTTGGGCTCACTGCTGATTCTGACACAGCAGAATGGAAACATGAAGCTCCCAGCCCAGTTTCAAGCAAGAATTTTTAGAGATAAGCAAACAAGCAAGGGGGTTTCTAGCTGGCACACATCTGGTTGGAGGGCTATTATGAAATTTTGTTGCCCTTTAAAATAATTGGCTGGTGCTAGGAGCCTTAACTTTTGCTTTCCACCTGATGGGTGGTTGTTAGGAAGTGAAGTGTCAGAGGATGGCTTGTGACCTGGAGGTGCAGGTTTGTTGGGGAGCAACCTGGAAACTGTAGCTAGATGCAGGGTTGTTGGGGAGTAACTTGGAGTCTGGTGCTACACTCAGGTTTGTTGGGGAGTAACCTGGAAACTGGTGCTAGAGAGTTCAACCTTAGGTCAGGCTCTCTAAGATGGAGTCTGAACCCAAGATCTGGTCTCTCACTCTGACTTCTTCCTTTCCCGTTTGTATCCCTTTGCTCTCCTTCAGTTGTAGAAAGAGATGAGTTAGGAAGGGAAGATCTCTATGATAGACTGGAAATGGGGGCAGGGAAGGAAGGGAGGCATCAGTAGGTGATCTGTTGCAGAGCTAGGGAGGAGACTGGGAGATTGAATTTGGATCAAGTGCAGGAAGCCTATCTATTTCCCTGGCCAGGATGCCAATGGATTCATTTGTAATAGTAGAAGACCTGGTTAATCTTGGCTCAGTTACTTATACAGTTTGCGATGCTTGTATTCAACAATAATCCGAGATTAAAACATCTTACAGCTTAAAGTTGTTAAAAACAGTAATTTATAATATAGGGTATAGTCAAACATACCCTCCAAAGTTCTCCTTTGTTGTTGTTGTTGTTGTTTAAGAAGATCTCACGTAGGTCCTCCCACTACATACTTTACAGCAGAGGATGACTTTGACTCTGATCTTCCTGACTCCACATTCTGAGTGTCAGTCATCATTACAAAGCATATACCATCACATCCACTTTTCTTTCTCCACTAACAAGAAGAAATGGTCATAATTTCATTCTTCAGTAAAGTCCTACTATGCAGAAGCCAATATTGACTTTAACGCTTTGCGTCTTCAAGAATGTATGATTTCACCAAGTCTACTAGTGAACACACCCATGTAAGTCAACTTCATAAAATTGGCTCTTGTGTATGTGTGTGAGTTTACAGGGTTAAAATCCTTCTAGTGTTTGACTTTGAGAACTGCCTGCCAAACCCTACAAACATCCTGAAACTATGGCAATTTGGAAGACTAATCAATCTTCATACTTTTCCTAATGTACACCATGATAATTATGGATAATTTTTAAAAAATAACTAAGTTGTAAGTCATAGTTGAGTTCAAAGGGGGGAAATTGGGGAGAGAAAAGCTGATTATCAAAAAGCATAAGGAACTTTATAGCCAGTATGATAAACTCTTGGATTACTCAAAGAAATCTTTGACTCGATAAAAAGGCTTTAAAATGGCTAAGGATTTGTTTTGTCTTATTTTGCTTTATTCCACAGTTCCCTTGCTTCATATACATGTATGACACATGCACATGCACACACACAGGTGCACCACACACACATGCACACACACACACACACACACACACATACACACACACACGCATGCACACCCCAGCAGACTTTCTGTATCCAAGCTTGTTATACTTATTTCAAATAACATTTTATCATGTCTCTATTCTTATAATAAACAGTTTCTTAATCCCATCAGAACTTGGAATGTGAGGTAAACAATTGTTTATTTATTATACATGTTACTGCAGTTATAATGGCATAATCATTTGTGTTTATAGTGGTTCCTATATATTATTTTTAACAAGTGAGAACTTTTCAGATTTGAGTGAGTTCTTATTCTTTGGTATGAGCTACTGCCAGATGAATTTCCATAGATGTGACATTCTTTGACAGCCTAACTAGCTTTTTAAAAAAATGTCCCTTCCTCTTCATGCTAGCCCACAAATCACATAGCAAACTTTTGGTTTTGTATAGTCTTATATGATACATAGAATCTCATATGTCACATATTGTATTTGTGACTATTTTACTTCTGATCATAAAATATCATTCCGTGCCCATCTTGGTCTTTAATATGCTGTTTTTGCCTGTGATGGTCTATACTTATTTTTTCTTTTAATAATTTTGTTACTGTTTTTTTTTTCAGAAAACATTATACATGAAAGAAATTGTCTAGTTCCTAGAATTTTTACACTTCACAAAGAACAGAAAATATTAAGTACGTCTCTACTCTGTAAAGGAAAGAAGCACAGAAATGGCTTATAAAAATCCACCAACTATTTTAGGACAGAGCCAAGGACTTGTGGTTATTTCTAACAAGCTTATTTCTAGTTGGACTCTAGGGATGAATAAAAGTTTTCCGAGAATTCACTGTACGTCCACATTTATAGCATCTACTTGACACGAAGATTCTTGAATAAGAAAATATACAAGCTGGTCTAGGGCAGTGAATTACTCGGTTACACTGAGGATGTTGTTAATAGCTCACACTATGTTGACTTATAAACTTGTTTGTATCAAGGTCTTTCTATCAGAATCAGACAGATGACAGCCCATAGGTTACATGGTCCTGTTTTCACGTGGCCTTTAGGATGGAATTGTGTAGCCCAGTCACTTGGGAGCTTGAACTGGGATGACACAGCTTCATCCTTGGCTTGGGCCTTCATTTGACACATGGTCTTGACTTTCATTAGATGGAGCATAAGACTCTTGGAAATGTGGATAATATAGACAAATTGATGGAGTTTTAGCTACACTCAGGGATTTTGGACTTTGGTACTTTTGGATTTTGGACTTTTGGTACAATCAATTATATTGATTGTCTTCTTTTTCTTCCCACCCTTCTGGCTGCGTATCTGTGTTCCTCAGGAAGTGGAAGACTACTCCTGCTCATGTCTGTGTGATCAGCTTAATGATCTGGATTTCTTGATACGAATTTTTATAACATTTTTAGGACTGAGTATATCTGTTGTTCTTGGACTTACTTTTCTCTGTGCAGTGACCCAGATCTCTTGAGACTTAAGAGAAAAAAATTCTTGTATTAAAACTTAAAATAAAATCCAGTTACATACCTAACTATATTTGACAAAAGCAACCCAGAAGTATTCCAAATAAAGGAGGGAAGACATTTTATTAGGAAAAATGAGCAAAGGTAGCAATATTAACACCAAACCAATTTCAATATATAGATATTAAGTGGAAATAGAACAAAATCAGATCGGTTTGTATGAATGGAACCAATTATTTATATTAAATGTGTGTGTGTGTGTGTGTGTGTGTGTGTGTTTGCCTGCATGAGTTGATGTCCACTACATGAATGCAGGAACCCACAGAGACCAGGCAAATGTGTTAGAGTTCCCTTGGGTTATAGGCAGTTTTGAGCTGTCATGCGGTGATTGAAACTGAACTCAATCCCTCCTTACAAGCAACCAGTTCTCATAATCATTGAGCCATCCCCTAGGCCCATGTAAAGGAATTTTATTTGAGTATTGATTTGCTACTCAAATATTGTCATTTTAAAAATTCTTATTCTTCCCTACTACCTAGTCATGCAAATGGCAAAAGTTTTGTCAAACTCTAAGGTATATTTACTCCATAAGCAATTATTAAATATCTACTTAGCTAAACAGCATAAGTATAAAAATACAGATACATATGACCCCTTCCCACTGACTTGAGCCGTATCCACCTGTGAGAACGAGAAGACAGAGAAAACATGCTTTGTTTTCCCATTTTTCTCCTCTGGTTTTAGCTGACTAAATTGTTCTAGATTCTTGTGGGGATTTTCTTGTCATATTTTCTATTGTAATACTTTAAAATGTTATAGTTTATATTTTCTAAATGCTATTGTTAAGCTTGCCAAATTGTGGGACAAGAAAGCTAAATAATAAATATTTTCTCATATTTCACTCACACAAGCCCTCACAAGAAGCATGAAGTAAGTTTGACAAGAACTTTCCTACTTTTTACAAAGAAGCAAGAGAAAAAGCATTATTTCTTTTTAAATTTCTATGCTAATCAGTCCTTGCTGTCTTAGTTACCATGCTTTTTTTTTTTTATTTCAAAGCTAACTCTAAAATGTAGTGACAAACAAAACAGAAGATAAAACTGTAGAAAGTCTTGATTTAGGACTCCTTTGTGTTATGGAAAATAGCAAAATACCACAGTCTTCAATTCTTCTTCCTTCCAAACATTTGGAAATTGTTATCAAAATGTGATACGGTGGTGAAAACAAATGGGAAAATGGGTCAAGGACTTTAGTTATGGAGAGGCATGTCAGGTCAATCTAAGAAAAGAGGAAAGGAGGGAAAAATAACTTCAGAAGTGTTAAAAAAATCCTAAAGAATCATTTTTAAGTTTACCTAAGATTATATAGAACATATGTAAGTATGTAAGTATGAATATCTATATCCTTATACAGTTTAAATGACCTTGTGCTAGTTGGACTAACAGTACCCCTTTAATCCAAGAGCTATAGACTATCGAGCAAAACGCCTAGGATTAGGTGTAAGAAACTCCCTTTTGAGTTGTTATTCATGGAAGTCTAAGAGATTCCCAAAACAGTATAGACTTATTAATGCTGCCCTTAGTTGACTCCCAGAGTTTGAAAGTAAGTCCCTGTTGCTGAAGACACCATGCATTTGAACACAGGACTCAGGGTACTGGAGCGATATATAACCTGTAAAAGGTCATCCTGAGGGCTTGTTTCCGTAGTACCAGAAGATGGTATGCAAGCATCCAAGAGAGGGAGGCAACTAATAGTGCTACCCACCTTTGTGACATCAAGGATCCACAACAATGACTAGTATAGCATTGTAAGATGCCCCTAAGGGTGAAATAGTGACCCTCATATAATGGTGGTAACTAAGAGCTGTATCATTGGACTTAAGGCCTGTTCAATTGAAGGAAAATTGTGCCTGTTTCCATACTTACCCAAATTCCCATAGCTACTGAGGTCATGGATCATAGAGATAAATTTCTTCCACAACCTTATTAAACCACCCACCATTGGGCTGGGGAGATGGCTCAGCAGTTAAGAGCACTGGCTGCTCTTCCAGAGGTCGTGAGTTCAATTCCCAGCAACCACATGGTGGCTCATAATCATCTATAATGAGGTATGGTATCCTATTTTGGTGTATAGGCATGCATGCAGGCAGAGCATTGTATACATAATAAACAAACCTTTAAAAAAAACACCCACCATCATCAAAGAAATTTTACTTTGCAACAAACAGAGAGCATTATAGAAAATGATAACCAGTCAAAATGCAGTAAACAACTGACTAAGGGGTTCCTGGCTCCAGTTGATACATTTGTCATACAATCATTGCATCTAAGTATTGGGGAACATCACAGCAGGGGGATGAAAGAGCCAGAGACCCAGAAATCTGTTATGAGGTTGTGTCTACTAGAAATGACAAGGGAGTATCAGTCGTGATACCTCAACAATATGACTGCCTAAGCAAGACCTGAACAAGTAGAACATTAATAGACATGTTATTGTTGAATTGAAAAAAATCTCATGGGACCCATCCCTAGACAATAAACTCCTGGTAACTAAGAGTTTTAGAAACTGGAAGAAATAGTTATCCTCAAGCATGAGAACCTGAATTAGTTATCTAATTCTAAGTAGTCGGCCCTGAAATCATATAACACAAGTAATACTAAACCTACTGAGCAGGTTATATGTACATATTTATGCATTTACATATATAGGTATATGTGCACATGTATACATATATGTAACACACAAAAAAGAGACCATGAACTTGGAAGGGAGAAAGGAGCAAGGAAGAAAGGCAAGAAGAAAATAATGTAATTACATTCGTACATCAAATAACAATTTAAATGAGCATATGCCCTTTTAATTCAAATCAGAGTATCAGCTCTTCTGAGAAATAAATAGTTATGAGACAGGTAAATAGAAAGTTTCAGAGTTGTTAGTAGATCAAATTCTGATTTTTAGATTTTGCTCTTTTTCAGATTAGAAGGATACATTTTATTTAATCTTGGGAGACATGGCTTTTTAATGTCTTCTTTCTGGAAGTCAGGATTGTTCCAACTCTGTATTTTTAACTACAAAGAACACAATTATGTCCTTAATAAAAATATGTGCTAAATTAAAGGGATATGCTTATAATCCATTAAGAAAACTTACAAGTAGCAAACATGCAAATATTTCAATTCATCTTTAGAGAATTCTTTTGAAGCCTTAAGGAAGGCACCTATTATTAAGTATATTATTACTTAAAATATCCCAGATCATAGAAATAGACAAAAAAGAAATTAAATCTTCATAACAACAACAACAAGAACAACTACAGGTCAAGTTCAGTATCACTCAAAACCTGTAACACATTAGCAAACACAGTTCACCTGCCTATCCCAGGAACAGTACAGTATTGTAGAGGAGAATTAATTTCAGAAACAAAGGGTTTAATTTTAACAATTCTATTAGCATCATTTCCTTAACAATAGTCAGAAGAAAGAACTTTCCTCATTTTCCTTCAGGTCAAAAAGGCATTTGATACATCTGCCAATAATTACTGCTCCTATCTGATTATGATAGTCCTAGTAGGATAATTGTGAAATCCACACGAGTGGTCTGAGGAAGATTCATTGTGGTGATATAGATGATGGGAAGGTCTCAGCTGCCAGCCCAATCCCAAATGTATCTCTTAAATAGTGTATTGAATTCCTAATGTCTTCGTCAGTGTTCTAACACTGAGAAGATACACCATGGCCACTGCAGCTCTTATAAAGAAAAGCACGTAACTGCAGCTAGCTTACAGTTTCAGAGTTGTAGCCTTCTGTCATGGCAAGGAGCATGGTGGCATGCAGACGCTCATGCTGGAAAAGTACCTTGAGAGTTTCACACATGGCTTTACAGACATAAGGAAAAGAACGACACTGGGCCTGCATTGAACTTTTGAAACCCCAAAGCCCAACTACAGTGACTTACTTCTCCCAACAAAGCCACACCTATTCCATCAAGGCCACACCTATTCCAACAAAGCCACACCTATTCCATCAAGGCCACACCTATTCCAACAAAGCCATACCTATTCCATCAAGGCCACACCTATTCCAAGAAGGCTGCACGTTCTAATCCCTCTCAAGTAGCACCACTTCCTAATGATCAAGTATTCAAATATATGAGCCTATGGGAGTCAATCCTATTCAAATCAACACGTCTACTGTGCTTATGGCAGTCAAGAAAAAGTGGGAGTGAATGAAACCTTGAGATCCCATGATCAAGTGTAATGTCCACTAGAGTCTTGCATAGTAAACATTACCATTTGAATAATGAATAGATTTTACTTCCTATAATAGAAATGGTGTTATCCTACCCCCAAACCCTCCAGATATGTTCTGCACTTCTGCAAGGACATGTTAATGATACTTTTTATCCGCCTTACTGTTTCTGTCTATGCCAACAACTCACATATTGAATCTAAAAAAAAAAAAAAGAAAAGAAAAAGGATCTTGTTAAGAGGAACACTCCTCCACTGCTGATGGGACTTCAAGTTCGTAAAACCACTTTGGAAATCAATCTGGTGGTTCCTTAGACAATTGGAAATAGTTCTACCCGAAGACCAAGCTGTACCACTACATATACACAAAAGATGCTTCAACATATAACAAGGACACATGCTCCACTATGTTTATAGCAGCCTTATTTATAATAGCTGGAAGCTGGAAAGAACCCAGATGCCCTTCAACAGAAGAATAGACAGAAAATGTGCTACATTAACACAATGGAATACTTACTATTCAGCTACTAAAAACAATGACTTCATGAAATTCACAGGCAAATGGATAGAACTAGAAAATGTCATCCTGAGTGAGGAAACCCAGACACAAAAGGAGACACATGGTATGTACTCATTGATAAGTGGATATTAGCCTAAAAGCTCAGAATACAACCCACAAACCATATGGAGCTCAAGAAGAAGGAAGATCAAAGTGTGGATGCTTCAATCCTAAACAAAATGGGAAACAAAATAATCACAGGAAGTAGAGGGAGAAAGGGACTGGGAGGGAGAGAGGAGGAGGAAGGAAAAAAAGGAGAGGCAGGATTAAGTATTGGAGAAGTACAGAGTGTTTGGAAATGGAATAAAAATATGTAGCAGTAGTGGATGAGGAAGTAGGGGTAGCCACTAGAAAGTCCCAGATGTCTCGGAAGCAAGAGGCTCCCAGGACCCAATGGGATTAAGTTAGCCAAAATATGCATCAAAGGGGAGATAGAATCTGTAGAGACCATCTCCAGTAGATAGGCATGGCCCCCAGATGAGGGATAGGGTCACTCATCCTTTTTAAAATTGTTAACCCAGAAATGATCTTGTCCAAAGGAAAGACAGGCACACACATACACACACACACACACACACACACACACACACACACACACAAAGGAACAGTGACTGAAAGAAAGGCCATCCAGAGGCCAATCCATCCCATCTGCAGACACCAAACCCATACACTATTATTGATGCCAAGAAGCACTTGCTGATAGGAGCCTGGTATGGCTGTTCCCTGAGAAGTTCTACCAGCATTTGACCAATACAGATGCAGATATGTACCACCAACCATCGGATCCCAATGGAAGAGCTAGGGTAAGGACTGAAGGGCCTGAAGGAAGGATTACAACCCCATAGGATGAACAATATCAACTAACCTGACCACCTAGAGCTCCCAGAGACTAAACCACCAACCAAGGAGTATATATGGAGGGATCCATGGCTCCAGCTGCATATGTAGCAAAGGACAACCTTATCTGACAGCAATGGGGAGAGGTCCTTGATCTTGTGGAGGCTTCATGCCTCAGCACAGGGGGGGTACTTGAAGAGTGAGGTGGGAGTGGATGAGTGGGTGGAAGAGCACACTCATAGAGGCAAAGGGGAGGGGGAGATGGGAGGAGGGCTTGTGGAGAGGTAAACAGGAAGGGGGATATCATTTGAAATGAAAATGAATAAAATGATTAATAAAACTATATAAATGAGCAAAATTGAATAGAAAACATTACTAGTTCAAGAAGCATTTGAAGAAAAGCAAGCAATAGTCAAGCATCATCTTTAAAACAAGTGAGAAGTCCTGTTTTAATTAAAATTGCTAATGTCTTCTCCAGGAATTGTAGTATATCTTTCAGCACCCATTTTTTGCTTTTGTTCTTTGGACATCCATCCTAATGTCCTCTCTTCTTCCAACATTGCCTCATTCAGCCTCTATCCCGTGCTTCAATTACTTTCATGCTTCCTTTGCAAAGTTGAAACGTTCATTTACCATTCCCAACATTTTGAGCTGTGACAAATTTTAAAATTAACTTTCACATCTGCTTCACAGCCCCTGGAGTGTTAAACCTAAGAGCCGCACTCCTCCCTCTTCTCTTAGGAAACATTGCAGAATACAGAAGGTAGAGAGGACGTTTGGAATAAGAAAAGAAAATATCATGGTTTACATTCCCCACCTTTTTATTAATTAGTTTTTGTTCTTAAATAAGATTTATTTTTCTATTTTACTCATGTCTATGTGTTTGTGTGAATGCATGCCATGTGTATGTGGGTACCAGCAGAGTATAGGAGAGGGAATTGGATCCCATGGAGCCAACGTTGTAGGCATTTGTGGGCCAACTGATGTGGATATTGAAAATTGAATTCTAGTTCTCTGGAGAAGCAATTCCTTTAACCTTTGAGTTGTCTCTTGCTATATATTGACAATTTCATAGATATATATGGACATATTCATATTACTGATAATGTATTCAGATTATCCTATTAGTCACACCCTTTCTCGTCTTCATTTCATTCCTAACTAATCCTCCTTCCTTCCTATCCCTTACAATCTCTTTTTCAGATCTGTGATTTTGGAGTTATTTTTGTAATTCAGTTTGTCTAACAAGGACCAATTTTGTGATCATTAGATTGGAACTAACTATTGGAACTTGGCAGGTACGAAACAGTAGACAATGACCTCTTTGATCCCTGAATCTATCATTAGCAAGTAGTTGAGAAGGAAGGCATAGAGCCCCTGGAGTCCCTCTTCCGTCAATGTCTGAGTATTGATGGGGTTGTTTTTATACAGACCCAGCATAGACGTCAGCAACTACTGTGAATTCATGGTAGTGAGGGCTATCTTGCTCAGAATACAACACTTCTCAGCTCTTCTTCCTATGTTCAGATATTTATATTCTTTTTGTCCTTTCTTTTACAATGTATTCTGAGTCTTAGAGGAGCTGGTATAAATGTCTTATTTAGGGCTGATTACTTATTCATAGATTCTCAGAACCAGGAGTTTCTACATTCTCTATTTCATGGGAAAGAAGTTTCTCTGGCTATGGCTTATAATATTGTTGGTTCTTTGGTAGAAGCATAAATATTTAGATAGTAGTTTGGCACTTCATCAATTTATTCAAACAACTGTATACTGTTCCTCCCAAACATGCATGGCCTCTTCTTATAAGAGTTTTTGATTGGGTTTACACTAGCAGGCATGGATTCCTTCCTTTGGATAAGACTCCAAATCTAATCGTAGAGAAGCTAGTAACCCTTATAGCAGTAGGGCCACTATTGCACAAAGGAGCACATCATTTCTACAAGGTTGGTACCATAGTTTGTAGGAATCAAATTTCCCATTCTGCCTAGTTTCACATTTGGGTACCACTTGTAGCTGAACTTTGGCTACTTTGTGGATTTTTCTTTCTTCTATCCTTATCCACCTCTTTTCTTCCATCCTTTCAACCCCCTAACACTAGATAAGAGATAGGAAAGGATAGAAGTGAAAAGGGGCAATGTTATCATTAGACTACGTTCTGCTTCTAGTTCCTTGGTGCAAGTTTTGATCTTTACTGTCATATTATCTAATTTATTCTTCTTGTTATTTCTTCTTTGTAAATGACTGCTTAACAAACTGTGACCAATAGCAACCAATAACCAACCAACCAACAACCCACAACCTCTCAGTGGCCTAGCATTTATATGCCCTCTGAAAAGTCCCCAGAATTCCAAATGTAATGCAGTCACAGAAATGATCTGCACTGGCAAAACCACACCAGTGCTAGAGAACAAGGGAAACCAGAGTCAGCTACCGTGGACACTTTGAAGAAGCCCCATATCCTACACCTGGAATTAAAATGAAAACATATTCCCATAATATTTCTGTTTTTTTTTTTAAAGAAACTGAAATCCTAAAATTGTTACTAAAAAGATGGAAGAAAAGAGGGAAGATAGACAAGAAAAGACTGAAGGATAGGATGAAAAGCTTCACAGTAAGACCTTTTGCGTATCATGGGACTGATATCATCTCCTGGGAAAGACCAGAGACTTAGCTTCACATGACACCACTATGTTCATCAACAACAATGGGGATATGGTATGTATCCAGTGATTAGATGTTGCCTGTTGGAAAAAAATAGGTTGAAAATATAGAAGATATATGAAAGTATTTTTTATTTACTTTTAGAAAAATCAAGCTGTATGAGAACATTAGGTCTGAAGTTATGCAAAAAGGGCATGCTTCTTTCATGAAGTTACACCAGCTAGGAAAAAGAAGAAGGCTGTGCTAGTTTGAATGAGATGCCCCTTTTAGGCTCATGTATTTCAATGCTTGCTTGGTCTCTATTGGTGGAAGTTTTTGAGAAAAATTAAAAGGCATTGCTTTGTTAGAGATGTGTCATTGGGGATGGACCCTGAGGTCTCAAAAGCCAATGCCATTCCCAGTTAGCTCTCTTTTTCTCATGCCTGTAGATCAAGATGCAAGCTCTTAGATACTACTCCAGCATTATGCCTGCTTGTCTGCTGCCATGGTCCCTCCAGTGATAACCAAAGAACCTAACTTTCTAGCGCTGTAAGCCCCAGATAGGTGTTCTCTTTCATAAATTGGTTTGGCCATGGTATCTTCTCACAGTCATAAAAAAGTAAGACAAAGGTCATCATTTCCTAGGAGCTGAGTCGATGTGACATGGCGTGAGCATCAATTAGCCCATGAGCTTGCTGACTGTGCTTGGAAATCCACAAGTTAAGAAACAGAAAGATCAAAGCAATGTAATAAATGAGTCAGAGAATTTTGCTTTTCTCCATCACTAATGGATTAAATACTTCCAGGAAAAACATTTCTTTTTGACATGTGTTATTTTCAAAATTAGGTGCTCATAGAATTTATCATGTCAGAGTTGCCTCACCAAATGTAATAGGGACACACAATTCAAATCTAATAAAACACTGACTGGGTAAATTAATGACAGGTCAATGAAATAAAAATCAGGATGTTGACCTTGGGAAGAGGCTAAAGATGTGTAAATAACAAAAAGTAGACCAAGTCTCATCAATGAGAAGCCTTTTCTTATCCTTGAATAAAGATATATGAATACATCTTATGTGAGAGAAATGGATGCTAGGAAAAAATAGGAAATTGATTCCTCTTTTGTGAAGAAGAGAGAGAAATGAAAAGGTATTTCTATCTTAAAATCATATCTAAACATTTACTGTACACATAACAACGTGCAGCCTTACACTGGACATCTATATCTTTCATTCCAAGACTAAGGGAATATTACAACAGAACAAGGCAAGAATTATAAGAAGGGTAAAGTGTTATAGAGGACTTTCTTCTAAGTATGGCATGCCTGTTACACATTTGAACTCTCAGCAATTGAGATTGGATCCATCAGCACAGAGGGGAGGATAATTTCATAGTCTCACTCATCTGAGAGATGTGTAGACAGTCAATGGGTTCTTGTGGAAAGAGAGACATTTTCTTTAGTGGTATTGTTATTGAAAAGGTGCTCATGTTCCTATAATTAACCCAAGTGGAACTCATTGGGACACACACAAAAATATAGTATCAATAGGAAGAAGTGGAAGAAAAAGAGGAGGACCAGGAGGAGGAGGAGGAGGAGGAGGAGGAAGGGAAGGAAAGAAGGAAGGAAGGAAGAAAGGAAGGAAGGAAGGAAGGAAGGAAGGAAGGAAGGAAGGAAGGAAGAGGGGGGCAATCAATGGGGAAATAGTTGGAAAGAAAAAGAGATTAGCAGGGTTAGACAAGATAAAAGAGGACAATTGTAAGTAAACATGGTCAATATATATACTAACATCTATGGACAATATTATAATAAACCCATTATTATGTATAATGTGTGGGTAAAAACTCTTTAAAGTATTTGACCAAAATGAGTGAAGATATGTAACAAACCTTCACAAAGATCTCATAGTCACTGGATGTGGTGGTTTAGACTGCTCAGGAAAGATACTGAGGTCGGAGTATTGTGAATTCAAGGCTTGCCTGGGACACTTAATGAGTTTAGTGCCACCCTGGACAACATAATGAGATTTGGTTTCAAAATAAAAAGTACAAGAAAGGGCTAAACAGATAGATAAGAGGCATAGCACTTGCCTAGGACACACAAGGCCTCAATAGTCTAATAGGGATTCAGAATAAAGAACTGAAAATATTTAATAGCAGGATAGCCAACAGATGGTAAGCAAAGGAATAAATGAGATGCTATGAAAAACAATTATTATCAAGCCATAATTTTCAATAGAAAAATTAAGTTCACTATAAGTATGTGATATAGGTTAAAGGATTTCAAAATACTTCCTGAAGATATTATAAAAGGCTTCCTTGTGGTGACACTTGAGCCAGTGGGGGTTAGTGAGGGGTGAGCAGGATATGATGGCTCATGAAAAAAAATGTTAGGTGGGTCTGACAGATCAAACAGTGGAAACAAATTTGTCAACAAGCCTGCCATGAGCATAAAATGCTATGTATTGTTTGAATGACTAATCTTGGTTCTCAACTTGACTACATATGGAATTAACTAAAAACCAAGTAACTGAACACACACTGGTAAGAGTTTTTTCTTGTTTGAATCATTTGAAGTGGAAAGACTGACCTCAAATCTGAATTATTTGAGGCCATAGGACCCGCTCTAAATATGAGCCATACTCTCTGGAGAATTTACATGAAAGGACGTGGAGGAAGGTCTCATTTTGGTTTCAGCTCCCCAAACCTTTCTGGTTTTACTTCAAGCATACATTATCCCCCCTACCCTACAACATAACTTAGTTCAGAGGGTTATTGATCATCTGTTTCTTCCATAAGATATCACATTGATCACCTATGTTGGTGATATTGTCACTGATTATACTAAGTGAGCAGGAGATTAGAGCCACTTTAAACTTGTTAGTAATGAACATGTTAATCCAATCAAAATTCAAAGGCCTTCTAGCTCAGCAAAAATTTTTAGAAAGTACATGTTATGGAACATGCAGAGCTATTCTTTCTAAGGCAAAGAATAAATTATTGTACTGTCCACCAACATCACTACCAAGATAAAAGCATAATACTTATTGTCTTAGTCAGGGTTTCTATTCCTGCACAAGACATCATGACCAAGAAGCAAATTGGGGAGGAAAGCACTTATTCAGCTTACACTTCCGCATTGCTGTTCATTACCAAAAGAAGCCAGGGCTGGAACTCAAGCAGGTCAGGAAGCAGGAGCTGATGCAGAGGTCATGGAGGGATGTTACTTACTGGCTTGCTTCCCCTGGCTTGCTCAGCTTGCTTTCTTATAGAACCTAAGACCACCAGCTGCAGGGATGGCACCACCCTTGATGGGCCCTACCACCCTTGATCACTAATTGAGAAAATGCCTTACAGCTGGATCTCATCGAGGCATTTCCTCAAGGGAGGCTCCTTTCTCTGTGATAATTCCAGCTTGTGTCAAGTTGACACACAGAACCATCCAGCACACTTAGTGAACCTATTTGGATTCTGGAGACAGCATATTCTTTGCATTGGTGTTATCAGCCCACATACCAAGTGACTCAAAAAGCTACTAGCTTTGACTGGGCCCTGGAACAAGAGTAGACTCTTCCACATATCCAGGCTGCTCTACCCCCCTTGGACAATATAATCCAGCAAACCTAATGGTACTTGGATTGTACATTTCAAATAGTAATGCTCTTCAGAACCTTTGTCAGATTTTTATAGGTAAATCAAAGAAGAGACTCTTCGAATTTTGCAGCAAGACAATACCATCATCTGCCAATGATTATTATCTCTTTGAAAGACAGCTCTTGGCCCACTATTGAGCATTAGTGGACACTGAACATTAACAATGAACCACTAAGTTATCACCCGACCTCAGCTGTCCATTATGAACTGGCTTATTAGATGACCCATTCATTATTAGATGGATGTAGAATATATCTGACTGAGCACAAACAGGCCCTGAGGGCATAAGCAAGTTACATGAATGTCTACCAGTTTCTACTCTCATTAAAATGCATTCTGTTCCCATGTACGCACCCATATATGACCTCTTGGAGTATATTCAATGATTGTTTGACTGAAGAATAGAGAAGGACCTGGTTTACTGATGGTTCTGCACAGTATGCAGGTACCACCCAGAAGTAGATATCTGCATTATTATAATCCCTTTCTGGGGCAACACTGAAAGACATAGGTGAAGGGAAAATCCTTACAGTGGAGAGAACTTTGGGTGGTACACATGTCCATGCATTCTGGTGGGACATATTATCCACTATGCATAATTATCCACTAATTTATAGACTGGAGCCAATTGATTATGTACATGGTCAGAAACTAGGAAAGAATATGATTAAAAAATTGATGAAAAAGACAGCTGGGAAGGAAATACATTGTGATTGTTCCACCACCATGTAACTATAACTATGATCTGGGTCTTGTTTTAATTTGAAAATAAACCATGACATAATGAGATATGATTGTCCATTAGGTTGACAAGTGGTCAACTTATAATGGCTGTCAACCTGACGATTATCTGGAATCAACCCAAACCCAAGTAGCTGGTCACACCTGTGAGGGAATTTTCTTGATTGGATCTTTGGAGATGGAAAGAGCAAGCATAAACCCTAGTCATGTGATGTAGGAAGACTCACCCTAAGTCTGTATCATTCGAAGTCAGAAGACTCATTATGAATCTGGCCCATACATTCTGGTGGCGGCCGGTATGGAAGGCCAGGGAAGAAGGAAGCTTATTGTCTTTTGTCCACTTTGCCTCACTCCCAGTTTCAAATTCATCTAGGTTGTGGCTGAGGCATTCTTTCCCTGTTATGCCTACTTCCTCAGGACTCTCAAATATACTAAAAGATGGCTTTGACATCCAGCTTCAAGAACTGAACAGCTATCAGTTTCTTGACCTTCCTGTTGAGAGGCAGCAATCTTTGGACTAGCAGGACCACAGCCTGTACAACAAATAAATCATTTCCTCCCCAAGTTGCTTTAGGTCATAGAGTTTTGCAAGGACAAATGGGGTGATTATATTGCCATGGACCATCAGCTACAGAATTTGAAAAGCCATTTGAGGTGGTTAAACATTTGTGCTTATTTCTGTAGCCAAGGAGTAAAAATAATTTAAGTGAAGGAGAGACTCTATTAGTTACATTTCTGGTTTTCATGACAAAAATACACTCCTAACAAATGCAATTTAAGGAAGGGTTTACTTTTAGCTTACAGTTTGAAGGTATACTCCATCATGGCGGGGAAGGTGTAGCAACAAGAGCTTGAGGTAGCTGGCTGGTCATATTGCAAAGTAATAGATGAACTGGAAATAGATGAAATGGATGCTGATTCTCAGCATGCTTTTTCCCCATCCCATTGTATGGTGTTCTCCATATTTATGGTGGGTTTCCTACCTCATCCTAATCTTTAAAGTGTCCAGAGTCCTGTCTCCTAGGTGATTCTAGGTCCTATCAAGTTGCCAATAATTAAGAAACACATTCTCCATCTCTACTTCCCTCCATGCATCTTTACGTACTTCTTTTCTGAGCCTATGTGCCATACATCAAGTGTCCTGGACTCAAAACACTGTTGGAAGAAAAACCAGGAAAGATAGAGTTGCTGAGGGTCAAAGGAATAATAACGAACAACCTAGGACCAAAAGGAAATGGTTGTAGAAACAAAGAACCGAAGACACACTTCCAAAGTGTTAATTAGAATTCAGTTTGTAAACAAGTTACTTTGCAGAGAGAAGCATGACCAGAGGATAGAGAAGAGCGCCATGAAGATAGAAAGGCTTCCAGCTTGAGTCTGATTATTTTTACGATTCAGAAGAAATGCACTTTGGGGAGCTGTGAGGGCATCAGTTCCTGATCAATTCAGAGATATTGAAAAAAGAAAAGAGATTGCTTCAAACTATGGGTCTACCAGTGTAGGATTAAATATTAATCAATCCTGCAGCAGGATTGCTACCTGCCTCAGTGTTCTTTGTTCTCTAAGGAAAGATACACACACAGCCTTTATGTTTTAATATGCCTTAAACAGCACAGCAGCTGGGCCACTGTTTAACCTCCATGCGATTAATCACAAGTTATTACTTATTAATTCTATGTTCTATCTTGGCTGCCCTGGACCCAGTTGGGTAGCCCTCTGGGTGGCACTCTCCTGGCCCCTTCACATGGCAGCTATGCCTGCACTCTTCTCAGGCATTGAGTCTCTCCTCTCCTCTCCTCTACACTCTCCTGGCATGGTGGATCTCCTCTCTCCTTCTCCCAGTTCCAAGCTCAGCAATCTTAAAATCCTGCCTCTGTCTGTATTCCTGATCTAGTGGTTGCTCCGCAGCTATTGGCAAATCAGAACCAACTCAGGGCAGGTTCCCAGAGCTACATGCAGACACTCTCCTACAAAGTTTTTTGGTGGAACATAATTAGCATTCCTAATACAAGCAACTACATACCAGCACTCCATATACTGCATGGAGAAGGTGTTTCTGCTCCTATAAAGAACATAGTGAGTCTAGATGTGGAGAAGAATAAGTGTAAAATTTGTCTCTGATGCATTCTCTTATAAGAAGATGTATTATGACTTGCTGGACTGAGAGTGAGGTAGGCTGACATTAAGAAAAGTAAGTCAGAATTGGAAAGACCAATTGAATATAAATCAGAATGAGAAGGAAAATTTATCAAGTATGATTGGAAGGTTTGTCATGGAGCCAAAGTCAAGATGGAGTTAAAATTCAAACTATATAATACTCTGCATCCTAAAAACAAGACCAAACAACAGACAAGATTACTATAGAAAGAGGAATTCAGTTCCTAGACTAAAAGCCAGAGTTTGTAAAATTTGGCACAAATTACTAATGTATGTATTAATATATATTGGTCACAGGAATGTGTTGAATTTGATCAAACACTTTGATATGAAAAATAGGTAAGGTATAAACAGAATAAATGAATGTTAGCAGCCATTAAAATATCATTAAGAGGTAGATACCAGGCCACCTTATACTATTTTAGTCACACACAAAAATGAAAATCATATGCCTATACAGCTTAAAGACACAAGTAACTAATGGGCCAATTTATCCTAATAATTTATTTTATTGTCCAAACTACTCTTGTGTCTGTAGCTGTAGTAAAATCCTTAAAGGGCTGCTTTGTTTTCAGTCGTTCTCTAAATAAGAACACATTTATGCTTTGAGTTTTGTTTAAAGTTAGCAAAGACTTTGATTTGTGGCTCTTGGTCCTTGAGCAGCATCCTGAGTGTCAGATAACGTGAGGCATGGAGATTGATCTTTGACCTCTTTGTTGACCTGGTTCCAGTGGCTATTAAGTGCAGATGGAGGATCTGTAATGAATAGAGGAACACACAGGCAGCTGCTTTGTTCCTTTGCCCCTTGACTTTTTAAGCTGAGAAAAAGTGCCAGAAGATACATAGCAGAGCACAAATGTGCTGATTAATACTCCCAGGCTTGTCTTGTTGTTGACTACTTGGAATCTTAGTTAAATCACACAAAAATGAACTGCTTGTGATGCCAAGACAAAATATTCATGTTCATCTTCATATCTGTGGATGTCATTGTTTTATGAAAAATTATACTAGTTTTGCTTTGGAAAGAGAATTAGGTTCTGTCAACAAGTTTTTAAGTATTTATCTCTCTATCTCTATATCTCTATCCCTTTACATGTGTACCTACCTACTTATTGTCTGTCTATCTATCTATCTATCTATCTATCTGTCTGTCTGTCTTCCTTCTTTCGTCTTCATTCTGGTAAATGATTAGACATGCATGCAAATCTCCCATTTGTTTGAAAGAAAAAGATGGCAGAATTACTCTGCTTGGTAATGGCTGTTATTTTCAGTGGGTGGGATGTTTGCCTTTCTCTTTATTCTGACCACAGACATTGGCAACTCTTGTGAAACAGTTCAGGTTTAATACATTTATTCTGGAATAAACATTAAATTTGGAAGGGGTAGCTTGAAACAAGTATAAGTTGCCAAAGAAAAGCTTAAAATAAAAATTAGCAATGTTTGGTACATGGAGTTAAGAAAAATAAAAATAGGAAGTTATTGCTACATATTAATAAGATGCTAATATAATTTTAGTTTAATGGAACAGTCATGGGCTAGATGAGTTCCTGTTAGATACTGTAAGAGCATAGATAAACTAAGACAAAACTAAATCAGGTCAACTCTTACAAGGTACTCAGGGGAACCTGAAGGAGAATTCCTAAGAATTAATATTTGGAAGAACACTACATAGAAAGAGGGATGTGTCTTCAAAAATGGTTATGATTCAGCTGTTAAGATGATACTGGGGAGCTATACTTCTATATTTTCAAATATATGTAAATATGTTCATGGTACAAAATTCTGCAACAAAAACATCTTACAAAGTTATATTGTAATATTTAATAATTTTAATTATTTAGGAAGAAGGAAGAATGTTCCTTAAAATTTTGGAAAGACATGAATCAAAATGCTAGTTTTGTGTGATAGGATTAGCAATCAAATTTTTGAAAATTAGTTGTTAACAGCTATATTTTATAGACATACTTTATTGTGTAATCAGAGGAGAGAAACCCAAAGGAAATTGCCCCCCTTTAAACAGGTTTTATTAAAAAAAAAAAACAACTTAGGGTCATGGCGTGTAAAATCCATTTCTTCTTTTCAGTGATCTATTCTTTCCTTTAAACACATTTTTACATATTCTTTAAAAGATTTCATTTGTATGTGTTTTGGGCCTGCATAAATGTTATGTGTGACCCATGCATTCACAGTAACATCAGAGACCAGGAGAAGGCATTGGATCCCCCTGGAACTGAAGTTATAGATGGTTGTGAGACCTTCTGGGGATGCTTAGAGATGAACTCATGTCTTCTGCAAGAGTAATAAAACTGGTACTCCTAACTACTGACTCTAGCCCCTACACAACCTATTCTTGACCAGTGGTTGAAATAGTAGCCAAGATAAATGGTAACAATCTAGGGAATAAGTTTGTCACTCACATCACACATGTGCAAAGTTGAAAGAAATCAGGCTTCTAGGAAAGATGATGATCCAAGTGCGTGTTTGCAAAAGCATGTTTCCTGAAGTACCAAACACAATCATAAACATCGGGAAGCTGGTAAACTGCTAAAATCTCATTGCTATACCACTGGTGTAAAATTAATTTACCAGGACTATTTCATCAAAACAAAAGAAAAATCTTAATGTCTATTTCATCAAAATGAAAGAAAGGTTCTCAGTTTTGACTATTTTTTATAGTCCAGAGTACGGTAGAGAAAGTGAGGAGTTTTCTCTAAGAATCTGTTCTTTGAAGCAAGGATGCTTTTACAACTGATGTGTGCTTGAGGAGCTCTGAGAACTCAGAAGCCTGTATTTTTGTTAATAGCCTCATCTCCCATTTCTAGTTTGCAGCTGAACTTAAAGATTTGGTGAATAAAAGCATGGGGTTCTTTTCCTTCTCTCAAAATGGCAGAAGTGGAATGAACAGCCAAACAGCCACACCATTTCAATTTAACCTACCCTTGTTTCATCACCAAGATTAAACAGCTGATAACCAAACAGATAGAAATTCACATTCACCCATCAAACAGAAGTTCTGTAAGTCTTTAAACATAAAATGGAACCCTATCACAATGACATGGATTAGTCGCCTGAAATGGAGACAGGGCAAAAATCTCACCCTTTTCTTTTTAGTTTACTTTTTACTTTATCTTTTATGATCCCTGAGATTAAATATGGAGTCTGAAGATGTGAGACAAGCACATTACCGGTGAGTACACCTTCATCTCTGAAATCTCACATTTTTAAATATTGCATTAGACTGTATTTCTTTCTATAGAGGTTGACAGAAGTGTTTTCCATGACTTGCCTTAATGTAACACTTGACTGTACTTTTCTTTTAGAGAGGCCTAGCAAAATAGGAGGGCTTCAGTGATGTGGATGCCAAGAACGAACCTATGACTTTGTGATAAGAACACAATCCAGAAGGCTCCTCAGTAGCTATTTGATGGAGTCAGGAAGTATTCCTCAAGAGATTCCAGGATCCTTTTGGATTTTTAAATATACATAAGATGTACTGTTGTGACTTCTTGGGGTAGTTGCTGACATCTTAAATTCTGTATTTTCTGCCATATTTAAGCTCATCAGCTCATCAAAGTAACAGTTGGGATATATATATATACGTGTGTGTGTGTGTGTGTGTGTGTGTGTGTGTAGATAGGTAAATAGGTAGATGCATACAAAGATTATAGAGATATAGAGAGATAGAGAGATATAGATAATGTCACATCATCACATAATAAGGTAAGAATAGACAGAATTTTTCAATAACCCAAAACTATTCTCAATGAAGAAAGTGCTGTTGATTAGACTAAGGGAGTCCACAAAGGCAAAGGACATACTGATTTACCATCCTCCCTAACAAAGCTATTCTGGTCCTAGTCACTAGAAGCTGTCAGAAATTCTCCTTAGAATGAACATTACACATCTGGCTCCAATGATCTTGATTTTCTATATGGTCTCCATTCTAGTATCTCTACAAAGAAAACTCAATTTTCCCAACTTATAATGAACTTCCATCTCCTTAATTAACCACTCGGCCAAGTGCATTGAGGCAAGAGACCCTGGTTTAGGGAAGAGACGGAGAGTCCACTCATATGGCTGAACTGGGTTGTCTCTATGGTCAGAGCACGCTCTCTGAGGGTAAAGATGAATAGTGTTGATTTCCTGTCAGAATGTGGCTTAACTAATTACTGTTGGCCTTATGACCTATCTAAGTAGGGGCAAAAGTCATTCTGATTTGGATAAGCAAAATGGCAATTTGACAAATCTTGCAGCCTTGGGCTATAGCCAACATTCTATATTACAGTTCTCTTTCATTCGCCTTAGCGTTTGCTGATGGCCACGTCTTCTTTGCTTCACCTTTCCAAGAACTGTTTCATAAAGAGCTGATTTCTCACAAATGTATGCATTTGTATGTTTAGGTCATTTAATGTGGGAGGCTTACATATTGTTGGCTCATTGTTTCTGTTAGAAACTGGATAGTTTTCAATGATCATTGCTGAAGAATGTGGGATCATAGCCTTCTTTTTTTTATTCATGTTCTGAATGCAAGCACATACCAATGTACTATATTGTCACAATGTTAATGTTTATATGTTAAATATTTATGCTAAACTACTGATAAAACTATGCCTGTAAATAGTTCTCTACATAGAAATATCAGAAAATATATTTGACAGTGTATTTTAGTTTCAAATTTGTTTAGTTTATAATTTCAAAAGTAGTGGTTGGCAGTATTTCTTTCTTTCTGGGCCTCAGTTGAGTTGGAGGGTTCTTAATATAGGTTGATGGACCATGTTGGTCCTTACTGACACCAGCCTTTCCATGGTACCTCTCATGACATGCCATCAGCTTTCCTTAAAGTCAGAGAGATGAAAAGCTGGAGACTGCGTGATTTGTAGTTATATATGTGACTTCCTATCACCTCTGCCTTATTTTGTTCATTGGAAGTAAAAAAGTGGGTGCAACTCTCTAGAGGTATTTCAGGTCTCTTGCTGCAGCAACGTGAGTGGGAGCACCTGGAGCACGAGCTCAGAACGAGAATCCACGAGTTGTAAGAAAATGGCAGACAAGCCGGACATGGCGGGGGGTGGGGGGGGGAATCGCCAGCTTCGATAAGGCCAAGCTGAAGAAAACCGAGACGAAGGAGAAGAACACCCTGCCAACCAAAGAGACCATTGAACAGGAAAAGAGGAGTGAAATCTCCTAAAAGCCTAGGAAGATTTCCCCATCCCTCCCCACCCCGTCATCTCCAAGATCCCCTCGTGATGTGGAGGAAAAGTCCCCTGCAAGATGGACGCGAGCCACAAGCTGCACTGTGAACCCAGGCACTCCGTGCCGATGCCACCGGCCCGCGGGTCTCTGAAAGAGACCCCCACTAATCGGACTGCCAAATTTCACCGGTTTGCCCTGGGATATTATAGAAAATTATTTGTATGATTGATGAAAATAAAATACACCTCATGGCAAAAAAAAAAAAAAAAGAGGTGTTTCAGAGAAAAATAAAAATTCCAGGAATCAGAGGACATTGAGAAGTCTATATAAGATGCCAGCTGTAGTCGGAAAAAGCAGTCCTATTCTCCTGTTAATAGTGTACTTTTAGATACATTCTAATGATTAGAAGACAGAAGAAAGTCATAATGAGATAACAGCTTTGAATTGAGATTAAAGCTTGTAGCAAGAGAGTGGATTTTTACTATCATGGCCCCATTAATGATGAAGGAAGACAACTCCATTGCTAAGGGACTTTCATGGGCACATGTGAAAATTTATGTCAACATCAAATGTTCATAGAAAACCAGCATTTTGTATGGATTTTAAGTCTGTCTAGCTACTGTTTACAAGAGGTTGTTGCTCAACCTAACTTATGGCTATTACTACATAGTTAAAGACACTGACAATGTAGAAAATCTTTCTGAAAAAATATTATATAACAAACATGAGATTAAACAATTGTAAAAAGATAAACTTGGAAGAAAGATCCATAGAAAGAGAAAGAGTGGTGTACGTTTAAAAAGATAAAAATACAAAAGGATAATATGTTAAAACAAAGGGACATGAAAACTATTGGACCTTTTGAACTTTATGGGAAAACTGGTCAGTCATACTTTCTAATGTAAACAATGCAAAGAATCATATTCCAGAAAGATAAATTGGTTGTAGTGCCTCTTCATGTAAACTATTCTGGAATACATACCCCAAATGAAAGCTCCTTGTGATGGATGGGTGGAGTAATTCAGAAATAAACATAGGAAAGTGAAATAACAGATGTTGAGAGAATAATCAAAACAAGGAATCTGAATGTGTTAAAATCAGAGTGGCATGTCTGCCTTAAGAGTTAGCAGATGATCTATTCTTCTGATGATGACAAAGGCTATGTAAGGCCAACTCCCTTACTTATATGACCTTCCTTCCTTCCTTCCTTCCTTCCTTCCTTCCTCCCTCCCTCCCTCCCTCCCTTCCTTCCTTCCTTCCTTCCTTCCTTCCTTCCTTCCTTCCCACCTTCCTACTTTCCTGCTTTCCTACTTTCCCCCATTCCTCCATTTACTCTTCCCCTTTTCCTCTCTTCCTGCTTTCCTACATGTCTTTCTCACCCCTCCCTCCTTCCCTTCCCCTCTTCCATCCTGCTGCACTCCCTCTCTTTATTCCCTCATTAAGTAGTCCAGTCTCACTTTGAAACTGCTATGTAGCCCAGGCTGGCTTCTTTTTGGGAAGGTGGGGGGAAAGGAACATATTTTCTTTTTT
This sequence comes from Grammomys surdaster, assembly GCF_004785775.1. Taxonomy (NCBI): domain Eukaryota; kingdom Metazoa; phylum Chordata; class Mammalia; order Rodentia; family Muridae; genus Grammomys; species Grammomys surdaster. Next base: position 10,889,152 of record NW_021605377.1, on the reverse strand, counting down.
TAAAAAAGCGGGTTATTTTATTTATTTACACATATTCCTTATTTTAAAAATGAGTTATTTTATTTATTTACATTTCAAATGTTGTCCCCCTTCCAGGTCTCCCCTCTGCAAACCCTCCATCCCATTCCCCTCCCCTTTGCATCTAAGAGAGTTCTCCCCCACCTACCCACCCGCTCCCACCTCACCCCTGTAACATACATACGGGAGCATCAAGCCTCCATAGGACCAAAGGCTTCCCCTCCCAGTGATGTCTTCTTATTCATTGTCTTTCTTCCTTGGCCTCCATAGTGCTGGGATTGCAGTTGTGTGCCATCCTGTCTGGCTGGTTTTATACTTTTTATTTCAATCAGAAAAAATAATAGTTAAATCCATAATGACATTCTGATTCAATAATTTGGAAATTATCATAAATTATAAAGAGAAACGTTAAAATAAACCATGCATTTTCAGTTATCCTGCAAAGGGCTTTGTAAGAAAATAATGACTGTGAGCTTTAAACCTTTGTAAACAATCCCAAGCTGGAGCATTACTAATTATTTGCCAGCCCTTACTAAATGCCACAGTTGGAAGAACACCGTGAATAGAAAGGGGACGCCACTTAATCACCGGTACTTAGCTTTGTCATTATACTGTATTTATAATATTGAATATTTGGAAAGTCTGAAGTACACAAAATAGAAAATTGACTATAACAGTGGTTAACATTTTAAAGTGTTTCGTACCCTTTGATTCAAATCAAGTACTATTCAGCGTACAAATTCTCAATTATAAAATGAATAATTTGCTAACATCAAACTATAACAGTGTCTGTAGTTAATAATTATGATGAAGTGTGTACTTGAAACATACTAAGAGGGTGGCCCATAGACATTGTTGCCACTGGGAAAAATAGTAACAACGTGAGGTAGTATGTATACAACAGCTAGAGTCTATGGTAATTGCTACACAGTATATGTATATGTGTATATGGTGTATATGTACATGTACTATGCGTGTGTCAAAATAGCACATTATAAACACTAAATACATATTTTCTTAAATTGTATGTTTTTAATTTACTGATGTGTGTGTGTGTGTGTGCATGTGTGCACACCTGCTGGGGTGTAGGCATGCACCAATACATGTCAAAGTATGTATGTGGAGATCAGAGGACAACTTCTGGAGTCTGTTGTCTCCTTTTACCTTGTAGAATGAAGATACAAACAAATGAAGGTCTGTGATCAAACACCAAGCTGTTGTGACATCTCAAGACGGGGTAAGAATACAAATATTTACATGGAAATGAGGTAAATTCCAAAGAACATTATCAATTGCAAGTCTTGGTGATGAAAAACTAGCCATCTTAACCAAAGAATGTCTCTCAGGGATATTGTCTGGCTCTATGTCTTAAGAGGAATAGGGTTTAGATTGATGGATGGTGATTTCAAATCATTCCAGTTGAGAGTTAAAGGTGTGAAGGCAGCAACTGTATTCTGATGAATTGTTTGCTTCCTGAAATCCTCTTCACTAGCAACTCGAACAACTCCCCACTCTCTGTTTTTCTTCTGTTTGTGTTTAGAGGAAAGATGCCATATTTTCAATTTCTCCCCCATCACAGAATGGACTTCTCTAATACGAACTACTGATCTCTTATTTGAGCCCAACTGTTTTGTCTGTAACGAAAAAATATCAGGTTTCACAATTGAAGTCATTGGCTCAAGTTTTATGTCAATCACCCGTGATCACTAAAGATTGGAATATTTGCGTTTCATTAAACCAGGAGGAAGTAGGCAGCATAGGCTAATGACTTAATTTAAAATTTATGCATATGAAAACTTTCTTTCAACATAAATGGGAAGTATAAGAAGTGTGGGCTACCAGGATATTCCTCTCTCACACTGTTTTAAGAGCTTGGCACCAATTCCATCCGTCTACTTTCTTGACATCCCATTTACCTTTACACTGAAGGAGAAAAGTGAATTGTTACGTGTTGATGATCTAAATAATGTAATATATATCTTATTGTTGGCTCTTTAAGTATAACTTCAAAAGATTTTGATGGTTAACTGAATATAGGGGAAAGAGAGAACCTTCAGTTCTAGAAATAATGCTTTACAGTGATAGGAGATAAAATGATACATCTATTTTTTTTTCCAGTTTAGTGTATCTGAGAGATTCCCTAATGGAGAAGACAAGTATATATATATATATGCATGTATATGCATATGTACATACATACATATATATGCATACTCTGTATCCCACACTGTGCTGAAAGTTTGTTTCAGATACTACACAGTTGATGATGTATAAATAAGAAATTCAGTTTGCAGAGTCGGAGTGGGGACATAGAACATCAGAAATGCTGTGACTCCAAGCAAAAGACCTTGAATCTTAGAAGAAAAATCAGAAATATTGAAATAACTTCATTAATTTGAAAATACGTACTGTGGTGGAAAATTAGAAATGACAGTAATCTGCCACCTCTGTATATTTAAAATGGAGATTTGACAGTCTGTCCTGTTTTATCTCTCCCCTAATTTCAACAGCATTACTAGCGCATGATTAACTGAAAAAAAAAATGCCAGTGGTTTAGAAGCCTGATGTAAATCTTACCGGCTTGGTAAAGAAAATGTTCAAGATTATAATTTAATGCGGAGACTCTGAGAGTGGGAAGCATGCCAGCTTTTAAAGACTAATTTATGACTCAACAGGAACAGGAAAGGACCAAGCAGGTATGTAAAAGTATTAGCCACTAAGATAAAAATACAGCTTCTTTATTTATTACTCTTTATTTATGGTGGGTGCCGGCCTTCCTTTATCCTTTCTTTCTTGATAAATATGTCCATGTCTGTAGTGCTCTGTCACTTGTTAGCTCACTGAAAGTTACACACAGTATATCAATAAAAGTTACACACGGTGTGTCAAGAGAAGAACAAAACATATGTCAAGCCAGGCTTCCTTAGGATTGTAAGCTGAAAACGCCAGTTTGATTTTTCACTGAGCTGAAAAACTTATTAATTTTTTTATAAATAATATAAACACAAATGCACAGTACTTTAAAGAAACAAGAAATCATGACTCGTTGGAGACTCACTGAACCCCGACACCTGGGAATGCAGAAGAAATAGGCAAGAAACGCAGTGCTTCTCAGGATGTGGTAAACTTGGTAAGGTAAGGCAAAATTGATTATTTCATTAAGTCTTCAATTTACTTATACTCTCAACATTATGTTTAAGATTCATATGCCCTCAAGAACAAGTAACCAAAATGAAAAAAAAAAAATTATGGGACTAGCCAGGCCTTAATATGCAGGAACTCTGTGTTTTAGTGATTGCCTTTTCTGCCTGTGAAATCACTACGGCGATGTCTTTTTCTAACCATGATTTAAAGTATACTTAGCAAGCATGTCCCTTTGGTGTCACTACGGGCTTACCATTAAAGGGTTCTGCTTTAAAAGTACCCTGTTACACCTTTATGTGTGGCTTTTGTGGTCAGGGACTACACAATAAAAGGGTCCACATCCATCTTTAGGTAATTCAGTTCCAGCTTTCATGATCACATCTGAAGGCCTGACCATCTATTTGAATTTCAGAAAACCCTATGATCCACTACCCACCTGCTAAAGTCTCTAGAAGTTTAACCATTCTTAATACTGTTCCAGCCAGGTTCCTATAACAACATCCCACCCACCAGCTGATGCCAGTTGGTGTCAGCCTCCACAAGATAGTGTAATTCTTTGTGAATCATGGCTTCAAACGCTTTCAAATATTTTTGAAAAAGTCTGTATTCGAAGGCCAAAAAAGAAACCCATAGTTATGTGGAGTATAGACAGGAGTTTCTTTACAAAATGACTAATGGTTTAATTGATTCTTTACTAAAAAGATATATGCATATAGAAGAAATAATCAAGAAAGCACATAAAAAGATGTTCAATATTATTAATCATTATAAAATGACGTTTAAAAGGTTAGCAATCAAATAGGGATAAGGATGAAGAATAACATATTCCTTGGCTAGATGCAAAAGGATGCAAACAAACTTTAGCAAATGGCTTCCATAGTCTGTAGAGAAAAACATATTTTCTATATAGCTCATAAATTCTGCTATTTATGCAACAGAAGTGAAAAGTTAGGTTTGCAAAATAACCAATATGCGAATAGTCACAGATCTATGTAAATATTTGTAACTGCTAAAAACGGCAAACAGTTCAAATGTTCTTTCACTGGTTATAAATTAAACAATTATTATATACCAATGCAATGAAATATTCATCAATAAAAAACTGTTGAAATGGATAGAAAAATAAAGGGCGGGACTTCCGGTTTGGGACCGAGCCTAGAGCAGGTCGCAGGCAGCAGCTCCGTACCCAACCGCAGAAAACCAAGAAAAACAGGGACTCCCAGGAGCTTGAACTCACGCAGCATCCCAGGTAAAATTGAATCACCCGTGATGCCTGCTATTAGAAGTTCTAACCCAGATGGACCAGAAGCCAGGAGCCTCGCCCTTACCCTCACCCCCTACCTTTTCCCACCTGCACAAGGTCCCCTGAAGCTGGGCAACTGCAAGATCCTGCTTGGCAACTGCAGATAGACTCAAAGCAGTGTACCATATCATCTGAAGAATAGCAGGGAGACCATAACTCAAGCAGTGTACCATATCTTCTGAAGAATAGCAGGTTCCAGTCCTCCTCGCCCCCACGAATAACCAGGACCCGCCGGTCGGGCCAAGTGGCACCCAGACGTGGGGCTCGAGGCACGGACCCATCCGGACGGACCCTCATTGAGAGGATGTGCGCACGACATCAAGATTGAGCAAGACAGAGATCATCGCCCGTGACCTGTCGTCCACGGAACCAGGTTGATGCTGCCATCAAGAAGGCAGTTGAAGTTCATTACCATCAGCTGAAAATTGCAGAGGATCCAGAAGTGACTCCGCAGGAGACTGACTCAACTGTCAGCTCCCCTGCCTCCCCCTACGGTCGACCCCTAGACTTCCACGCCCTCCAGAAGGGTTCCTGGTATGCCTGGCTTTGCCCTCATTTCTCTCGCTAGAGAGCTTGGCCTCTTGATCACCACAACAAAAATTGGCTTTTTCCTAAACCAAGGCCACCCTTGATATGGCCGCTAACATTGGGGAGCCTTCCTTTATGACAATATTACACCCCAAACTGACAAATGGTTGGTAACTTGAACATTTACAAGAGACTAGGATGGCTGTGAGTTAGCCCAATGACGGGATTATTATAGGTCCACTTCCCAGGGGCCCACCCACTGCAGCCGAAAAGGAGTGCGTGGTGCTGGGAGTGGGTGCAGCCTACATGGCCTAAGACAGGGCTCTCACCCTCCTTTCACCCACATCAGAGTCCCTTGACGTTGCCCATCGTCGACAGCCTAAAGCCTTCGACCATCGATGTGACTTGTCTCACATCAGTGTTTTGGGGTTGTGAACTTGTCTAAGACCCCCCATAATTAGACATCCAAATTCAAAACTCACATAGTTGGGATTGAACATAAGAAGCCTTCTCTAACTAAACAGAGAAGGGGGAGATGCCAGAAGCCAGGACCCTCGCCCTTACCCTTACCCCCTACCTTTCCCCACCTGCACAATGTCCTCTGAAGCTTGGCAGCTGCAAGATCCTGCTTAGCAACTGCAGATAGACTCAAAGCAGAGTACCATGTCTTCTTAAGAATAGCAGGGAGACCATAACTCAAGCAGTGTACCATATCTTCTGAAGAACTGCAGGTAGATCATAATTCAAGGCAGTGTACCATATAGACCATGACATGTTTCAAGGCACAGGCCAAGAAGATTTTGTACTTTTCCACCACCTGGACCCTCTTACCCCCTCCCCTTGTAAAACACGCTATAAAAAAGCATTTCATGTTCAAAAAAAAAAAAAGAAATTAAAAAAAAAAAAGAAAAATAAAGGGCATATTGCTCATGTCTGCAATTCTAAGACTAGTGAACCTGAGGCAAGAGAATTACTACTTTAATTCCAGTCTGAGGTTCATAATGAGATCTTATCCTAAAGAGAAGGGAGGAGGAGAAGAAGGAAGAGAAGAGGGGAGGGAGAGGGAGAAGGAGGAGGAGAGAGAGAGGGAAAGGGAAGGGGAGAGGGAAGGAGAGAGGGAGCGAAAAGGGAGGGTGAGAGAGAGAGAGGGAGGGGGAGGGCGAGAGGGAGGGGGAGAGGAAAAATTATAGAAATCAACACAGTAAAAGCAATGTTTTGAAATAAAAAATGTTACTCTAATATTTGATAATCAGCTCCTTCTGTATATGCCCGTGCGTATCAGTTTGTGTGTGTGTGTGCTTCTTTTTATCTCTGTAAGTCTATGTGTATACATGAGAAAAGGAGAATAAATGGTATTAGAGGTGGGAAAGAGGCCATGAATACAGACATTCCATAGGATAAAATCTCAAAAGACTATACCTGTGTAACTTTTTTATGGTGTTACATGTGAAAACATCCCAATAAATATGAATAAGATGGCAAAAAAAACTGTTGAAATGACCAACAATGTGCATAGATGTCATATCTATTATACTATGCAAAAGAATCCATATTCACTGGCTATCTATATATGGTAACAGTAAAATGATGCTTTGAAAAGGCTGATATCAGAAGGACCAAATAGAAATATGTGGAGTAGAGACTTACGTTGTCTTACAAAGCCACACAGGAAATCTGTAGTAAAGAGAGTACAATTCTATAACTTCATGTGGGTATTGGCTACATTATTGTATGCAGTTGTCCGAACACCAAACTATATAAAAAAGGATAATAACCTTCAATGTGTAAAACCTATCAAACTGAGTAAAAATGAAGTCATAGTCCCTGACTTTAAGAAAAGGGACAGACAAATAGATGAATGTTTAGAGCACAGTACAAATATGTCTTAGTAGAAATTTGGATGATAAGCAAATTGAATGCTGAGATCAGAAAAAAAATCTTAGGAATGCTATGAGGGGCTAGATCAAGAAGTGGTCATGCTTGTACAGTATTTCGAAAATTAAATAGGATTTAACTTGAAGAGAAAGATGAAACTGGAAAAAAGGGACGTTTTAATGAAAAGAAACAGTGTGGTAATACAGCACTAGGAAGCAGCTTAAAGTGTCTGGGAAACCCCAGACAAATGATTCCTTAAGATTGCAGTAAAATGAGTGCTGAGGAATGATCCCGGCATTTGAAAGAAATTAGGCTTCATGAAATGATAAATTAATGAATTTGACCTGTATTTGAAAGCTGTAAAAAGGAGTTGCATGGCTTTAAGCTAATGAACATACTCATGTTTTGGAGGGACCTTCTACTAAAGAGTGGATTGTGAGAAGGCTAAATGAAGATGGATTGGTGAACAGCGAGGCTATTACAGTAATCCAGGCAAGCAATGCTTGGGGCCCGCGTTCTTCCATTTTAATTGTGAAATATTCTTAAATTACAAAGATTCCAAATTAGAAGATAGTAAATTCTCGGATACCCTTTACCCAGCTTCCCCTAATGCCAACACCAGATAGGGTCATGAGACATCTCTCAAAATGAAGACAATAACATTGGTACAATGTCATTTACAGCATTGATTGTATTTATTTCATGGTTTTCTCCACAAATGCCCCTTTTCTGAACTAATCTTGAACAACTCATCATGAATAACAGCTTTTGTTTCTTTCTGTCTCTTGTGACCTTGACACCCTTAAAACATCCAAATCTTCATTTGGTAGGCTTCAATTCTGTACCCTTGACTTCTCCCTTTGTTTATTTCACAATGGTCTTGATTCTGGTGCTGTACACACCCTTGTCTTTTTCCTACTCAGCTGCAGCAGCTTCTATAGAATTATATGTTCTACGGAATTATATATTCTATAGAATTATATATTCTATAGAATGAATGCTTTTTAAATACTTACATATTCATAATATTCTGTAATAGATTCTTTTCTCATGAAATATACTCTGATCATAGTTTCTCCTCCCTCTATTTCTCCTATTTCCTCCCCTTCTCCCTTTTCCCCAAGATTTTTCCCCTTCTGACTCTCATAGAAGAAAAGGTGGTAAAGACCCTCAAATACCTAGGCACAGGAGAAAAGTTCCTGAACAGAACACCAATGGCTTATGCTCTAAGATCAAGAACTGACAAATGGAACTTCATAAAATTGTAAAGCCCCTGTAAGGCATAGGACATTGTCAATAGGACAAAAATGGCAACCAACAGATTGGGAAAAGATCTTTACCAATCCTACATCTGATAGAGGGCTAATATCCAATATATACAAAGAACTCAAGAAATTAGACTCCAGACAACCAAATAACCCTCTTAAAAAATGGGGTATAGAGCTTAACAAAGAATTCTCAACTGAGGAAACTTGAATGGCTGAGAAGCACCTAAAGAAATGTTGAATATCCTTAGTCATCAGGGAAATGCAAATCAAAACAACCCTGAGATACACCTCACACCAGTCAGACTGGCCAAGATCAAAAACTCAGGTGATAGGAGATGCTGGCAAGGATGTGGAGAAAGAGAAACACTCCTCCACTCAGGAAATCTGTCTGGCAGTTCCTCAGAAAATTGGATATAGCATTACCTGAGGACCCAGCAATACCACTCCTGGGCATATACCCAGAAGATGCTCCAACATATAACAAGGACATATGCTCCACTATGTTCATAGCAGCCTTATTTATAATAGCCAGAAGCTGGAAAGAACCCAAATGTCCTTCAACAGAGGAATGGTTACAGAAAATATGGTACATTTACACAATGGAATATTACTCAGCTTTTTAAAACAATGAATTTGAGAAATTCTTAGGTAAATGGATGGAACTAGAAAATATCATCCTGAGTGAGGTAAACCAATCACAAAAGAACACACATGGTATGTGCTCACTGATAATTGGATATTAGCCCAAAAGCTCACAATATCCAAGATACAACTCACAGACCACATGAAGCCCATGAAGAAGGAAGACCAAAGTGTGGGTGCTTTGACCCTTCTTAGAAGGAGAAACAAAATATTCATAGAAGCAAATATGGAGACAAAATGTGGGACAGAAACTAAAGGATGGGCTGTCCAGAGACTGTTCCACCTGGGTATCCATCCCATGTTCAGTCACCAAAGTTAGACACTGATGTGGATGCCAAGAAGTGCATGTTGACAGGTGCCCGATATAGCTGTGTCCTTAGAGGTCTGCCAGAGCCTGACATATACAGAGGCGGATGCTCATAGCTAACCATTGAGCTGATCATGGGGTTCCCAATGGAAGAGTGAAAGAGAAGACTGAAGGAGCTGAAAGGGTTTGGGGCCCCATGAGGAGAGCAACAATACCAACCAATCAGAGCTCCCAGGGTCTAAACCACCAGCCTGGGAGCACACAGGGAGCAGTCCATGGCTCCAGCTGTATATGTAGGATGGCATATGTCAGGATGACAGTGTCAGGCATAGGTGGGTGTGGAAGTCCTTGGTCCAGTGAAGGCTGGACGCCCCAGTGTGGGGTAATTCATGGGTGGGAGTATATCCTCATAGAAGCAGGACGAGAGGGGATGGGATAGGGGGTTCCTGGGTGGGAGAGAAAGGGGGATTACATCTGAAATGTAAATAAAATATCCAACAAAAAATTTTTAAAAAGAAAAGGCTTTTAATAGATAACAACCAAATATGACATAATAAAATATAATGAAATGAAGCAAAAACTTTCATATTGGAGTTGGACCCAGCAGGAGAAAAGGAGTCCCAGGAACAGGCACAAGAGTCAGAGAACCACTCATTTTCAGAGTCAAGGGTCCCATTGAAATACTAAGATTATAGCTATAATACATACCCAATAATAGCTATAATACATACACAGAGGACCTGAGGTAGGCCCTTGAAGGCCCTGTGAATTCTGCTTCAGTATCTGTGAGTTCATCTGTACCTTGCTTAGTTAATTCAGAGGGACTTGTTCTCCTGTTGTCCTGCATCCCCTCTGACTCTTACAATTATTCCACTTCGTCTTCTGTAGAATTTCCTGAGTTCTGAGAGGAGGGATATGATGGAGACCTTCCATGAAGGTCTTCATAATGTCTGGCTGTGGGTCTCTGCATCTGTTTCCCATTTGTTACCAGAGAAAACCTCTCTGATGATGACTGAGTAAGACTGTTCTATGAGTATAGGAGATCATCATTAAAATTCATTTTGTTGATTTTTTTTTAGACCATTTGTGTAGGCTTGGATTTTTCAAAACCTACTTTAATAATGATTCTTAAACTCTTCAACTTCTTTTCTAGCCCACCAAGCAAAGGCAGGGGGAAAAGATGGCTAATAGGACAAGGAGGTTTTGGACTGGTTTAGAAGTGGTTCTTTAGGGTGATTCCAATCTTCATTGTCAGGATGTCAACGGTCCAGTCCAATAGCAAACACCAAACATGAATCAGTAGCAGAGGCTCAGAGCAGTAGAAACCTCGAGGTGCCACTGAATCAGCACAAAACTGCTGAAGTGGCAGGAAGGAGCTAGAATGCCACAAAAAGTTCTTTGGTGTGTTTCTCTTTACAAAGTCACAACAAGTGAAAATCAGTGAAGCGTTGGAAGCCAAGGCAATGCAAGCACATCATCTCACTGCCTGTGGGGTTTTACATATACTCTTTCCAAACATCATGCATCCTCTCAACTGTCTGCCTCAGCCAAACATCCTCTCACATGTCTGCTTCAGCAAAATACCCTCTCATAAGACAGCTTCCAAAAAAAATATCACATGACATAGCTGAGTCTCCAATGAAACCAGAAATTTCCACTTCACAGTTGTGTTTGCTTTTACCTTAGGGCTTTGAGCGACCAAATCTCTGGTTTTTATTTACCAAAGCAGTGTTGAGTGTGTTTTTTTTCTCTTGTTGAGTAGGCCTTAATTAAAATCAGACATTGGTTGGCTACTTCCACAAGTTCTATGTCACCATTGCCATTCTATGTCACCATTGTCCTGGCATATTTTGTAGGCAGGACAAAATATAGGTCAAAGATTTCGTGGCTGGGTTGCTGTCCATGTCTCTTTTTTGGTAGCATGCAGAGCATCTTCTAAAGAGAATAGAAATAAGGGTGAAGTCTCAATGTAGGTACCAGCTTGCCTTCACCATGTTTATGGAACCCCAAAGTTAGATTATGAGAGCAACATTTTGTGTTAGTATGAACCCCAGTTATTAGGGTATTTACTTGGGACTCCCCCTTGGCCCATGACTCAATTTAATGCAATCCAGTCCCTCCATTGGAAACCTTGCCTGGCTCTAACGGATTGTGAGTTTAGACACCATGTCTTCCCTTAGTAGGAGTCTTCATTAGAATTACTTTAATAGATTCCAGAAACTTTCAACTGCACTAGGATTCCATACCAACCCTTAAATCACCCAAATCCCAGCCATTTGTCCCAGAACTCTCCCCCTCCATTCCATCCCTCACGTACATTTATTCCCTCCCTCTCCCATCCCCACCTACCCATAGTTCATCCACATTATCTAGTCTATTTCCCTGTCCCAGGGAGATCCACATGTTCCCCCATAGACCCCTCCTCTTTACCTAACATCTCTGCATCTACAGATTGTAGCTTTGTTATCATTTACTTAAAATCTAATATCCACTTATGAGTGAATATATACCATATTTGCCCTTCCGGGTCTGGGTGATTATTTTTTAGTTCTATCCATTTGCCTGTAAATTGTATAATGTCATTTTTTTTAACCAGCTGAGGAATACTCCATTGTGTGAATATGCTACATTTTCTTTATTCATTCTTCTGTTGTCTGACATGTAGGTTGTGTTAGTAATCTGTTAAACTCCACCTCCACAGTCACCTGGCAACAGCCAGGTACGCTCCGCCCCACAGTTACCTGGCAACAGGCAGGTAACCCTGCCCACTATAAAAGGGGCTGCTTGGCCCCTCCTCTCTCTCTTGGCTTCTAGACCCAACACCTGCAGGTTGTCCTCTCCCCTCCCCCCTTCTCTTCCCCCTCTCTCCACGTGGTCATGGCCGGCCTCTTTCCTCTACTCTTCTCTCTCTCCCCCCACACTCTCTTAATAAACCTCCCCTCGTGGAACCATCTTGGTCTGCTGTGATCTGTTCCAAGCTGCACGTGGAAATCCTTTTAGGTTGTTTCTAGTTTCTAGCTATTATTAATAAAGCCTAAATGAATATGTTTGAGCAAGAATCTTCGTGGTAGGTGAAGCTTCCTTGCATCTCTGGTATGAGGCCTAATCAATCATGATGGAAGTTTTTGATGTGTACTTGGATTAAGTTTACAAATATTATATTGAGTATATTTGCATCTATGTTCATAAGGAAAATTGGTCCATATTTCTCTTTCTTTCTTGAGTCTTTATGTGGTTTGAGTATTAGGGTAACTATGACCTCATAAAATGAATAGGGACATGTTTCTTCTTTTTCTATTTTGCTGAATAATGTGAGGATTATTGGCTTTAACTTGTCTTTGAAAGTCTAGTAGAATTCTGCTCTAAAGCTATCTCTCCCTGAACTATTTTGGTTAGAAGTCTTTTAAAGTTTGACTCTACTTCATGAGGGGTTATAGGTTTCTTCTAATGTTCATTGACTTTGGTAGGTGGCTCATATTGAGAAAATTATCTGTTCTTTTAGGTTGTCCAATTTGCTGGAATACAGGTTTTAGAGTAAGTTTTGTGATTCTCTGGATTCCCACTGGGTCTTTCATTATGCCCTTATTTTCTTTCTGATTATGTTAATTTGGATATCTTCCCTTTGTCTTTTAGTTTGCTTGGACAAGGATTTTGTTTATCTTGTTAAATTTCTTAATGAACTGTGTCTTTGTTTCACTGATTCTTTGCATTGGTGTCTTTGTTTCTATTTTATTGATTTCAGTTTGATTATTCCCTGCTATCGTTAGACTTTCACGTCTCAATTTGAACTTAAAATTGAAAGAACCCCACTGTCCCAGGACATATCCAGGGAGGGGCACATTCCTTAGTCAGAGGACACTTGCTAGATTAACATTCAGAGGAAGAAGGGAGAAGCTGATTAACATTTCTCAGACCACAGGGGAGGGAACCCACCTGCGGATGAGGAAGGCTCAGAGCACACACACACACATTCCAGGAGAACCAAGATGAGAGGTAATCAGGAAGCTGGATCCTTAACGTAATAAACCTGGGCATCCGGAAGACACTCATTGTCATGAGTCACCTAGAGACTGGACCTGAGAAGGTCAGACTTTGTGGTTTTCCTCGTGAAATCTGTATAAAAACTGTTCCTAACTTTGGCTCGGGGTTCCTCTTGTATGCGTACATGGGAACCCCAGTGCACTGGTTCTTATTATCATCTTATCATCAATAAACCTCATGTTATTGCAGCGAATCCTGTCAGTGAGTGTTTCTAGGGGAGCTCATCCCCTGTTTTTGGATCTTAGAGTCCAACATTATATGCTACTCTTGGTTGTTATTACTTTTTTTGTTCTAGAGCTTTTAGGTTTGCCTTTAGGTTTTTATAATGGGATCTCCTCTTCCTCCTTTTTTATGTAAGAACTTATTGCTATGAACTTTGTTCTTAGTGTTGCTTTTATTGTGCCCCATAAGTATGAGTATGTTGTGTACTCAATTTCACTGAATTTTAGAATGTCTTTAATTTCCTTCTTCATTTATGTGTTGTCCCACTTTTCATTTGGTAGACAGTTAATTCAGTTTCCCCGAGTTTGTAAGCTTTTTGTTGTTTTTGTTTTTGTTGGTATCCAGCCTTCATCTATGGCAGACTAATAGTATACAGGAGATTATTTCAATTTTCTTGTATCGCTTGGAACTCTTTTTTGTGATAGAGTATTTGGCTAAAATTCCTGTGAGGAGCTGAGAAAGTATATGCTTTTTGTTTAAGTAGAATGTTCTGGAAATATCTGTTAGTTCCATTTGCTTTATAATGTCTGTTAGCTCCAGTATTTCTCTGTTTAGTTTTTTTCTGGTTGATCTGTCCATTGGTGAGAGACAGGCATTGACTTCTCCTACTATCAGTGTGTGAGGATCAATATGTGATTTAAGCTATAGAAATGTTTCTTTTAGAAACTTTGGTTCCCTTGTTTCTGGGCATAGTTATTAAGAGTTGAACTGTAATCTTACTAGACTTTTCCTTTGATAAGGATGTAATATCCTTTCCCATTGCTTTTGATGAATTTTCATTTGATATCTATTTTTATAAATATTAAAACTGCTAATCTTTATAAATATTAGAACTGCTGAACCAGCCTACTTCTTGGTTCCATTTGCTTGGAATATTTTTTTTCAACCCTTTACCCTGAGGTAATGTCTATCCTTGATGTTTCAGTGTTTTTTGAATGCTGTAAAAGACATGATACTGTCTTCAAATACATTATGTTAGTCTGTATCCATTTCTTTGACACTGAGATTTTCTCTTCCATCTCTTGTATCCATTGATGAAGATTGCCTCTATAGTTTCTGTTTGAATTCCTAAATGTTTAAATTCCTAAATTACCACAGTTTATGTTTTCTATATTAATTCTATTTCCATGTTCAGGTCTTGAATAGTTTTATTAATTTTCTTCTGTTGTTTGTTTGTGTTTTTCTGGATTTATTTAAAGGACTTATTAATTCCACCTTTACAAATCTCTATTATGTTCATATAAAATCCCCCTTTTTTTGTGTGTGCTTCAGCTATGTTGGAATGTTCACTTGAGATAGGGAGACATAGAAGGCTTCTGTGACAACCCTATTCCCCAAAATATAACAACCTAGACAAAAAGCCATTGAAGATAACTCTTAAATATTGTGATAAGGATACTGAAGTATAACTCTCTATAATAGATGGCTTCTGACAGAATTCAGAGTGGAGAACTTTAAGGGGCTAGGCATCAGGAGTTTAACCACCTTCCAGTGACTATATGGATAACACAAATTGGACTTGGTTTTTATGTTGTTTTATTTTTTATCTTTTGGGGGAAGAAGTGGCAAAAATAGTGGAGAGGTGGACCTGGGAGGACTGGGAAGTAAAGTTAATTGGTGTGCATTAGGGGAAATTCTCAAATAATCAGGAAAAGTATTATGTTAAAAGACCCAAAACTAGCAATTTTATTTAAATGTATATATTTTATATATATATAT
>NW_021605377.1:10824209-10873985 GCF_004785775.1 Grammomys surdaster | reverse complement strand
AACCCCCCGCCCCCCCCCCCCACCTACACTCTTTCCCTCGTTGGGGTTCATGCGGTTCTTTAGTTCTGCGGCATATATATAATGGAAAAATGTCGCTTGATGAGCTTAAGAGGATTTCAGTTTATAATAGGAAGTCAACTGATATTTTAGAATTTGGTAATTAGGTCTGGACTAAAGTTGCATACTTGGTTGTTACTGGTTCATTAACATTGGTAGCATGTATATAAATCACTATAGGAAGATTAAAAGCTTAGAGTGCCATTTGCAAAACACTGGCCTATGCAGAATAAGCAATGTAGGAGAAGACCCCAAGGGAGCCAAGACAGTAATGATGCCACCAACTTCAAAGTCTTTCAAGGATTAAGATATTAGAATGTCAAAGGTCCCAAGGGAAAGAATAAAGGTCAAAAACAGTAATGGCCTTTCCAGATTTCCCTGTTCTAAGGTTGCTGATGATGACAAAAGTTTCAGTGTATCAGAAACTGAAGTTTTTCTGCACAGAAAAGCAAAAGACCTAGACTAGAAACAGTAAAAATTAGTTATTATTCCTAAAAGTTTGCTCTAGAAGAAAGACATGCCCTAGAAAATTACAGGATCATTAGCAGAACAGCTCACTTGAAAATATTTAAAATACGGTTTGATGTCTCAGGTAGTTTAAAAGAGGTATTATTATTTATTTGTTAAAAACTACTCTGTTGGTGTTTTAAAATATAGTTTAATGAGATTATTAGGGAAGATCGTGAGATCCAAGGTCGAGGAAACAGTGTTTACTAGACACAAAGGGCAGCTGAGCCAATGAACTTAATCTCAAGGTAGACAAAATCTCAGCATGGAGAAGGGGAAGTGGGCACAAAGGCACAGTCACAGCCCCATAGGCTTCTGGGAGAAATAGTCACTCCACTGAAGAAAAGGAGAGACACTGGCTATAACAAACACACTCCACAGGAAGTAGTAGTTGGCCAACACGAATCAGGCACAAGAGAGGTTGGAGGTTTTTGTTTTATTTTGTTTTGGTTTTGCATTTTTGTTTTAGGAGAGAGAAAGAACATGAAATTGAGAGAGTAGAAAGTGGGGGCACAGAGAGGATCTGGGAAGAACCAAGGAAAGGAACATGACCAAAACATATTGAACAATTAAAAAAAAAACCTGCAGTAGGCCTTAGTCAGTAATTGGTAGGCAAAATGCTATTTTAGGGTAATGGATAACTGAATTCTTTCAATAAATGCTCTTCTTAAATTTTCTTTTAATATTGTTTTATAAACTACTCTTGGTTATGGAATTAAGCAGGTGCGACTTTGTAAAGATAGCATATGAAATCTTTCCTACAATGCTAAACATTATACCCAGGTATGAGTCAGGAATTTTACCATCATAAAGTGAAAAAGAAGGGGGTTTTAGAGAATTTAAAATGTTAAACTGGCTTAATAGTTCACTCGTGGTCTGAAATACAAGCAACATTTTGTAATTATTTCCCTACATTTTTTAAGATTTTAATACAATTACATCACTTTCTACTTCCATCCCCTCCCTCCAGCCCCTCCTGTATAATCCTCCAAGCTCCTTTTCAAGTTCACTAATTGTTGGTATACGTATACATATACATATATACATATTATATTAATATATATTCATAACTATACGAATACAACCTGCTCCGTCTGTATGGTGTTACATGTTTGTATATTTTTAAGGCTAGCTATTTGGTACTAGATAACTAATCTGTGTGATCTTCCTCAGGGAAGACTATTTCTTCCATTATCCACCTTCTTTATTTGTCTATGATTCTTTGTGTAGGGTTGAGGCCTCATGCCCCTCATACGCTTCAGCATATAAAAGACAGAACATTTTAAGTCTTTTGGATGAAGAATTGGTGCATGATATAGTTTTTGTCTCAAAATGAGAATTGCTTGAAGAAGTCAAGTACACAACACAGTTGAAAACCAAACCTTTCTACCTTCGAGGAGATGAGCAAAGGACAGAGAAGGTCCGAAAATGCTAAAGCTAATTATGATTGGGATAATGAGCCTTCCCACTCAGGACTTAAGAAAAGCAACAGCTACAGTTTAACCTGAACTCACGTAAAATTCAGATAAGTGAGTGAAAACACTATCTATAAATCACTTCTAGTGGATAGTTGCTAAGAGAGAGCAAACAAGTTTTCTTCAAAGATGAGACCCCAGACTGGTTAGTCAATCCCAAGAGAGCAATCCTAAAACTATATAGACAGCACTAAATTATCTCAGTACGTTGTATTTATAAACACACACACGCACACACACACAAAATCATCAATTATTGTTAAAGAATGAGAGACCATGAATTTGATAAGGAATGGGAAGGACACACAATTGGATGAAGAAGGGGAATCATGTAACTATATTGTTCATATATGAACATATATGTAAATAAATATATGAACATATAGGTGTATAAACATACTGTTCATATATGAAATCCATAAAAACTAAATGAATACATACATTTCCCTCAGAGTCGAAAGTACAAATGTGCTGAGGTGATGACTGTCAGTCACCTCTGCCTCCTGGTCCTAGGTCTTTACCCTCTCAGCCCCCAAAAACTAACCAAGAAAAATGATACACTGATGCTGGGCCACCCTAATGAATGCTTATAAGGGCTCAATTATTAATAAAAATTATGTCCTGAGATCTAAACTGGGCAAAAAATCATCCATCAATGAAAGGTAAATGTTGCTTCCTATAGTGAGATGACATTATTGGGACAGCATCCTACTAAACTCCAAGCCCAAGGTGTTCATCTGGACGTCTGGACCATTTTCTATCTGGAGGCATTGCATCTGTGCAGTCCCCGTTTACTGAATACTCTCTCAAACACTATGATTAAAATGTGCTCCCCTTCCTTTAAAATATGCTCCTCTTCCTTCTATACCACATAAAATTAATGAGCAGTTATGTGTAAAAAGCAACAAGTGATGACAAATGCCAAAAATATATCTTCTATATGTGGGAGAGAAAATACCATTTAAGACACATCCTTCTGTAAATCATTAACTTCAGGGAAAGAAACAAGACTCAGAAAGGTTAACTTTTCCAGCATTTGAACTTTACTTGGTACTCATAAATTGATTCGCATAGTATTGAAGTTTACATGCACGGTCAAAATTAAAACTTGGTTTAGCATTTTGTTGGCCTATGACTTGGAAATTTCAGGGTATTTCTTTGGAAATACTGATGGGAACTAATAGTTTTGAGGAATTGCCTCTAAAAACCTGACCTCCTTCTCCTTCTCCTCCTCCTCCTCCTCCTCCTCCCCTTCTCCTCCTCCTCCTCCGCCTTCCTCCTCCTCCCCTCCTCCTCCTCCTCCTCCTCCTCCTCTTCCTCCTCCTCCTCCTCCTCCTCCTCCTCCTCCTTTATTTCTGTAGCCTCAGAAAACTCTACAATTCACTGATTGTGTCTCACAAAGTTACTTTCACAGTTACAGCTATTTTCAGAAATATTAAAAAGCACATGCTATTGTTACATTTGAAAAAAGTCAACTTGAATAATGACTCATAGAACATAATAAAACATAGCTGTGTGCCAAACAACCATAGAACAGTTTTTTAACACAAGCAAACTAAATTTGGATTAATAATCCATAAAAATAAATGGAAGGCAAACCATTATTTATGGCTTCAGGCTTTTAAACATTACATAATGGGATATAGGTTAGTATTCACTGAGAGAGACTAATCTAATTTTTTTTAGAGAATATTCAAAGAAACATGCACAGCTTATGCTGTTTCCTCTTCTGATGTGAAGTAAACCCTGTGAAGACACTTTAGAAATGTTATTTGGAATTTAAAATGTTATTTTACTGCTATTATTTCCCAAAGTCACAAAACAAAAGGAAACATGAAGAAATAGGCATTGTTATTAGTATCATATAATTCTTGTGGTATTTATGATGTTATAACATCCTTTTACTTACTGTGTTTATTTTTAAATAAATTTTCCTATTGGTAACACACTTCTGAGAATTTATTCTTATGCCAAAGAGAATATTCTATTGAAAATTAAAATTTGTTGATAATTTGTGAAGAGCATAAATGTTTATGACCACTCATGTTAGTTGCTGAAATGCCCATCAACTACCAAGTGCAAGAATATTATTAATTCACAGAAAAATATGCTAAATCTTACATAAGGAATTTTTTTTCCATTACAGGACAAACTTGACTGGAAAATGTAAATCATAAATCCTTGGGAAATTTCCATTAAGTAAGTAACCATGTGACTATACATACACACACACACACACGCATGTACACACACACACACACACACATGCACACACACACATATAAATAAATAAATCTGGGAAATGTTTCTGTACTATTTTAAGATTTCTGTAAATTTTTCCAATGCTTTTATATTTGATATTCCACTGAAGAAATATTCTTATTTTAAATGATACGAAGGACACAGGCAGACATTGAAACAAGGAAGAAAGAAGATTATAGCAATATTAACATATCCACTGTGGATCTAGAAGCTATGTGATTTAATTTTGGTCAAGTGAAGTCATGTGTTTAGTTGTGAAAAGAAGCAGTGCAGCTTGAATGAGAACGAACATACTCAGCTTAACAGAAGAGCAAATAATATGATCGAGTTGAGACTTGTGCAATCAAGAACTACGGAAATAAATAATTGATAACATAGAAAATACAAAAGGTTTAGAAGTTGTTAGGCCTTTGTTAAGGTAAAAATGGGTTCAATGTTTCCCAACCCAATTTCTCAGACTTCTCTGTAGCTCTCCAAAAGGATACCAACTGCAGCCTTCCTTCCCTCCTGCCAGTACCTCATGTGGATCCTACAGACCATTTCCTCCTAACCTCTCTCCCCCCACTTCTCACTGTATCCCAGTCCCTGCTCAACCACACATTAACCTGCCAAACAAACAAACAAACAGAAAAACAGGCTGTTCACCAATGTTCTCCTTTCTCTATTTCAAACCAAATCTTGGGCTAATCTCTGCAGCAGAACTCCTGTGGTAGTAGTCACTGTCCCCTTGCTCCCATCCCCTGTGGACTCCACAGATCATTCCCCCAACCTTCCTCCACCCACTTATTGCTTTGTCCCAGAACCCAACTCCAGCAGGCACCCCTTGCTAACTTGAGGACCACTCCTCCCATGGCAACAAATAGGTGAAGGCAGACCCACAACTTTCCTACTGCTCACAAAGTCCAATTTCCCAACTCCATCTCTGTCACATTCCAAGGTCTGAGGCAGGAAACCTGATGCAGTCTCCCTTTCCTCTTTGACTCCATCCACAACAGATTACAAAGACCTCCTCCACCCTTCTTTCCCCAAAGTCGTCCCAATATTCCAGCTTCCAACACCCGCAAGCATTGCATGTGAACATCCCAGCTGAGCAGGTTAGGAAAACAGGCAACAGACAGTCATCACCCTCTTAAAGGATCCAGAACAGTAACAGAAATCAAGGAACAGAACACTCAGCAAAGACAAATTTAGAAATTAGCACCTAAACATATAATCATCACATACGTGGATGCCTAGACAGCAACCTGAAACCACAATAACAGCTAGGGAAATATGTGTCCATAAGAGCCCAGCTATCCTACTCCAGCAGTCCCTGAACACTCCAACATAGCTGCAGGACAAGAAAAAGACCTTAAAACCAGCTATGTAACCATGAGAGAGTTCCTTAATGAGGAAATGAATACCTTAAAGAAATCCAGGAAAACATACACACACACAAAAAAAGGAAGGAATCCAATAAACCTGTTAAGGAGATCGAAGAAAACACAAACAGTTGAGGGAAATTTAAAAATAAAAAAACTGTTCAAGACCTGAAAATGGAAATAGAAATACATAAAGAAAATACAAAAAGCAGGAATTCTGGAAATAAACAATTAGGAATTTGAACAGGAACCACAACAGCAAGCTTCATCAATGGAATACAAGAGACGAAAAGTAGAATATAAGATGTTGATGATATAATCAAAGAAGTGGATACATAAGTCAGAGTTATTTATTGACTTATACTAGAAATGTTATATCCAAAATACAATGTTAAACTCAAAATAGTCCAGACACAAAAAATCCAGTATCCTAAAAATAATAGGTATAGAGGAAGAAAAAACCAAGCTGAAAGGCCCAGAATATTTTTAAAACAAAACTATAGTAGAAAATATTCCTAACCTAAAGAAGGCGATGTCTATAAAGCTACAAGAAGTATACATGACACCAAATAGATCAGAAAAGATACCAGCCTCACCACATAATAAACAAAACTTTAAGCATACAGAAGAACGAATATTAAAAGCTGCAAGGGAAAAGACCAAGTAACATATACAGACAGACTTATTAGAACTACATCATACTTTTCAATGGATACTCTTATAGCCAGAAAGGCCTAAAAAGATGTGCTACAGAATTTAAGAAGCTGCAGATGCCAGTGCAGACTACTATACCTAGCAAAGCTTTAAATTAACATAAATGGAAAAAATAAACTATTTCACAATATGACTAAATTTATACACTCTCTAGCTACCACCCCAGCTCTACAGAAGATATGAAAAACTCTATCCTAAGGAAGGTAACACCCACAAAAACACAGAAAATAAATAATCTCATACCAGTAAACCAAAAGAAGGGAAATACACACAACCACCACCACCAAATACAACAATAACAACATAACAGGAACCAACAGTTATTGCTCTTTGATATCTCTCAGTATCAACAGTCTCAATTCCCCCAATAAAAAGACGAAGACTAACAGATGGCTGTGAAAACAGGATCCACTCTTAAGCTGCATTCAAGAAGCAAATCTGAACATCAAAGGTAGACACCTGCAACCTCAGAGTAAAGGGTTGGAGAAAGATATTCCAAACAAAGAGACTTAAGAAGAAAGCTGATTTAGCCATTTTAATATTTATAAAAATCGACATCAAAGAAAAACTAATCAAAAGTGATGAAGAATATTACATACTCATCAAGGGAAAACAGGTTGGCGTTTGAGTTTTTAATATCTATATTCACACATAAGGGAACCCAAGTTTGTAAAAGTTGCACTCCTCCAGGTTAAATCACATATTGTCTCACACACACTGATAGTGGGAGACTTCGGTACACTTTTATCCCCAGTGGTCAGGTCATCCAGACAAAAACTAAACAGAGAAATACTGGGACTAACAAATGTTATAAATAAAACGGACCTGACAGGTATTTACAGAACATTCTACCTAAACACAAAAGAACCTCAGCACCTCAGAACTTTCTCCTAAACTGACCACACATTTGTACACAAAGCAAGTTTCAACAGATACAAGAATATTGAAATAACTTCCTGTATACTATAAAACAACCTAGGATTAAAGCTGGATAGCACCAAAAATAGAGAGGTTACAAACTCATGGAAACTGAACAACTATTTACTGAATGAAACGTGGGTCAAGACAGAAATAAATTAAAGACATCCTAGAATTCAATGAAAATGAATATATATCATACCTAAACTTATAAGATACCATGAAAGCAGTACTAAGAGGGAAGTTTATAGCACTAAGTGACCATATTTTTTAAAAAAAATGGAGAAATCTCATTCTAGTAACTTAACAGCACACCTTAAAGCTCTAGAACAAAAAGAAATAATCACACCCAAGAGAAGTAGATGGCAGGAAACAATCAAACTTAGGGACTGAAATCAATAAAGTGAAAGCAAAGAGAAATATACAAAGAATCAATGAAACAAGAGTTGGTTCTTTGAGAAAATGAACATGATAGACAAACCAAACTAACTAAAAGATACAGATAAAATATCCAAATTAACAAAATTAAAAAGGAAAACTGAGACATAGCAAAAACACAGAGGAAATCTAGAGAACCATAAGGATTTATTTTTTAAAAACCTGTACTCTCTCAAATTGGAAACTCTTAAAAAAGAATACATTTCTCAATAGGTACCATTTATCAAAGTTAAAGCAAGATCAGAATATGTCTCTAACCCCTAATAAAATAGAAATAGAACCAGTAAGTAAGTCTTCCAACCAAAAAAAAAAAAAAGGAAATTCATTCATTCATTCATTCATTTATTCATTCATTCATTCATTCATTCCAGGGCCAGATGATTTTTTTTTCAGTTTTTGTGGTTTTATTTAAACACAAAACATGCACACAAGCTATCTATTCATTTTCTTCGCTGCGTAGCCTGGCGTTGGGATTGGTGACTCTGATGGCCAGCTGTGCTGCTCTTTCTACGATGGCTTTTCGATTCTTAGAAGACACGTTGTGAGCAATCTCAGCACAGTAAGATTTGTTGCACATCAGCAGCACTTCCAGTTCCTTGACGTTGTGGACCAGAAACTTCTGGAAGCCTCTAGGAAGCATGTGCTTGGTTTTCTTGTTGCTCCCATAACCAATGTTGGGCATCAAGATCTGGCCCTTGAATCTTCTCCTAACCCTGTTGTCTATGCCTCTGGGTTTCTGCCAGTTTCGCTTAATTTTCACATATCGGTCTGACTGGTGCCTGGTGAACTTCTTGGTCCTCTTTTTGACGATCTTGGGCTTCACCAGAGGCCGGAGAGCAGCTATGATATCGCAAAAGATATGGCCACCACCTCGCAGGCAGCGCCGAGGAAGAAGCGGGCCAGATGATTTTAGAGCAGAATTCTAGCAGACTTTCAAAGAACAGTTAATGCCAATATCTTGCAAATCATTTCACAAAATAGAAACAGAAGGAACATTGCCTAATTTATTTTATGAAGCCACAGTTATTCTGATATTCAAACCTCGTAAAGACTCAACAAAGAAAATTAATTATAGGCCAATTTCCTTTATGAACATAGTTGCAAATACACTCAATAAAATACTTGCAAATGGAATCCAAAAACACATCAAAAAGATCATCCATCATGATGATCAAGTAGGCCTCATCCCAGAAATGCAAGAATATTTTAATACATGAAGGTCAGTAAATGTAATCTACCATATAAACAAACTGAATTTCTTTAAAAAAAAATCACTTTCCTATTAGATGGATAAAATATCTTTGATAAAATACAATACCCCTTCATGATAAAAGTCCAGGTGATATTCAGGATACAAGGGATATACCTAACATAATGAAACATAATGAAAGCAATTTTCTGCAAATATATAACCAACATCAAATTAAATGGAGAGAAACTCAAAGCACTTGCACTAAAATGAGGAACAAGACAAGGCTGTCCACTCTTTCCATATCTATTCAGTATAGCACTTGAAGCTGTAGTGAGAGCAATTAGACAACTGAAGAAGATCAAAGAATACAAATTAGTAAGGAAGAAGTCAAAGTATTGTTATTTGCAGATAATATGATAAATTCTGTGCAGAACTTGAAAGGATAATTCTCAATTTCATATGGAAAACAAACAAACAAACAAACAAAAAACCAAGGTAAATAAAATAATCCAATACAACAAAAGAACTTCTGGAGGTATCACCATCCTTGATTTCAAGCTGTACTTCAGAGGTGTAGTAATAAAAATAACATGGTATTGATATCAACAAATGCAGGTTGTTCAATGGAATTAAATTGTAACTAGAGACATAAATCTATACACATATGGACATATAATTTTGCTAAAGAAGCCAGAAATACAAAATTAAAAACATATCTTCAACAAATGGTACTGGTCAAACTGGATGTCTGCGTGTAGAAGAACATAAATTGATCCATACTTATCACCCTGCACAAAACTCATGACAAAGTGAACCAAAGGCCTCAACATAAAACCAGAGACATTGAATCTGATAGAAGAGGAAGTGGGAAATGACATTGAACACATTGGCACAGGAGAAACTTTTCTGAACAAAACATTGATATATCATTCTTGTGCAAATACCCAAAGGACATTCCATCCTACCACGACAACACTTGCTCAAACATGTTCACTGTGGCTTTATTCATAATAGCCAAAACTGGAAACCACCTAGATGTACCTCAACAGAAGAATGGATAGAGAAAATATGGTACATTTGTACAACGGAGTATTACTCCGCTGTTTAAAAAAATGACATCATGAAATTTGCTGGCAAAATATATTAAACTAGGAAAAATCATCCTCAGTGAGGTAATCCTGACCCAGAAAGACAAATATGGCATGTATTCACTCATAAGTGTATATTGGCTGTTAAGTAAATGATAACCAAGCTATTATC
This sequence comes from Grammomys surdaster, assembly GCF_004785775.1. Classification (NCBI taxonomy): domain Eukaryota; kingdom Metazoa; phylum Chordata; class Mammalia; order Rodentia; family Muridae; genus Grammomys; species Grammomys surdaster. The sequence goes on along the minus strand of NW_021605377.1, from coordinate 10,863,801 downwards.
TGTAGATATAGAGAGGTTAGGTAAAGAGTAGGGCTCCAGGTGGGGGTTCATGGTTATTCCTGGAAAGGCAAAATGAAATAGATTTTTATGAATGTACTGAGGGGAGTGGGAATAGTGGCTGGAGAGATTAGGTGTAGTGGTCATTAAAATACATACATGCATGCATGCATACATACATAATACATACATACATAGTTAAAAATGAAAGACTGGTTATTTGATCAAAATTAGAACTAGCCCAACTCCACGACACAAAATTTTAAGAAAGTATCAAATATGAATAATGGAGAATGCAGAAGGCAATAAAATATTTTAAAAATATAAAAGCTGTAAAGATACATATGATGCCAAACATGGATATTTTTAACTTACCTAGGAGATAGTACAGGAATTTAGAGAAAATAGAGTAGAATTCCTAAGCAAGTATGATGAGATCAAATCTTATAACTATGAAATATTTATTGTGGCATAATATAACAATTGTAGCAAGAATGTGTACTGTTTGAGGTAAAATATACTATTTATATTTAGTAAAATATAGTATAACTTTTAAAATTATGCTGTCTTTAACATTATTTTTATGCTTGAGTTTTGATTTCATGTGATCCCGTTGGACAATTTTTGGGACTGTTTTCTGAGCAGTTGAAGTCTTTTTCATAAATTCCTTTCCATACCTATTTCTTGAATTGTTTTGACTGTTTTCTTCAATCATTTTCAGAGTTTTAGAACTTACCTGAAGTATTTAATCTATTTAATTCAATAAAGTTAGATTATAACTAAGTCTACCCATCACTATTTGTTGAAAAAAGCGTTATCTTAGTTAGGGTCTCTATTACTCTGATAAAATTCTGTGACCAGAAGCAACTTGGGGAGGAAAGGGTTGATTTTGCTTTCCACATCCATAGTTCATCATTGAAGAAATTCAGGGCTGGAACTCAACCAGCAACTAGAAGCAAAGCTGATACAGAGGCCATGGAGGAATTCTGCTTATTGGCTTTCTCTCTGAGCTTGCTTTTTTTCTTAACACCCAGAACCAGCAGCCCAGGATTGGCCATATCCCCAGTAAGCTGAGCTTTCCAATCAATCATTCAATCAATCAATCAATCAATCAGCAGTCAAGAAAATGCAGCACAGGCTTGCCCACAGGTCAGCCTGGTGGAGGCATTTTTCAATTGAGGTTCCTTCTTCCAAAACAACCCTATCTTGTGTCACGTTAATATAAAACTAGGCAGCACAGGTGTCTTTTATCCAATGTGTGCTTTCAAGACCATTGCCAGAAATGAAGACTCTGTAGCTGCTTTTCTGTATTTCTCTGTCAGTACAATATTGCTATGGCTCTTTAGTATAATTTGAGACCAGATATTATGAAAGATCAGGACTTGTGTTTTGTTATGTAGTTTTATTTTGGTTTGCTTTTCCTATGTAAGATTGCTCTGTTAGTCTTTTATGCTTCCATATGAATAACCAACATAATGAAGAGACAGTATACAATGACGGGAGAAAATACTTGTTAACAATACATTCAACCAGACATATTGCCTGGAATATATAAAGAACTACAAAAATCAAACATCTAAAATGTCATCCAGCCATCCCATAAGTTAATGAATGTAATAGATTGAACTCAAGGGGAAAATATATAAGCACCAATAAATGTGCTTTTTAAAAGTATTCAACATGTTTAGCTATCAAACGCAAGTTAAATGAAAACTACATTGAGATTCCATGTTATCCCAGTCAGAATAGCTATCATCAAGAAAACATGCAATAAGGGCTGACAGGGTTATGGAGAAAGAGGAACCTTTGTACACAGCTGGTAGGACTGATGGCTACCCCTGTAAAAACTGTTATGAAAACTTTCAAAAGACTGAAAAGAGCTACCATATCATTAAGATATAACTCTTGGATATACACACAGCGTATTCGATGTGTGCATACTATAGAGATACTTGTACAACCAGATTGTTGTGTAACTATTCACAATAGGCAAGGGGCTAACCAACCTAAAGGTCCATCAATAGATTAATGGATTAAAAATATAGTACACATGAGCAATGGAGTTTATTCCACTCTGAGGAATGAAATTATGATATTGGAAAGAAATGCATGAAACAAGAAATCATTCTGTTAAGTTAAATAAGGTAGACTCAGAAAGAGAAAATATCAAATTTTCTCTCTTATACAGACAGAATCTGTTTACATGTATATACATGCACAGACATATGTACATATAAATATATACTTAAATGGATACTGGATACAACATGATACCAACATAGAGAGGAAGGAAGAGCTCTAAAAGGAGGGGTAGGTGAAACTAGATATGTTTATGGAATACATGCTGTATGAAAGCATAAAGAAGGGACATTTGGGAAGAGGAAGGTAACCACCTGTGCTGCCTAGTTTTATATTAACTGGACACAAGTGTCACTGCCCACTCTGACCCGCAGAATGAGATGGCGACACACGGAGTTCTTCTTCCCAACGCAGTTTATTCAGGAACCGTTACATTCTTCAAAAAGCCCCCAAGCCTCTCCTCCACCGCCCTTAAATCCCTCTTCCTTCTCTAATCAGAGCCTGCCACGTCAGTGCATGTGATAGGACAGTGGGTAAGGCAAGATCTGACGTTGCCCTACTCAGCAGATGGCCTGATTATGCGTAGCAGTGAGCCTGCGCAATATTGCCTGTGGGCGTGGCTTCTTCAGGGGCGTATGAGGAAGTCGGTGTTAGCTTCAGGTGCCATTTTGGAATGCCTGCCACACCCGCTTCCTACACACAAGATAGGGTTGCTTTGGAAGAGGGAGCCTCAATTGAAAAAATACCTCCACCATTCTGACCTGTGAACAAGGCTGTGGTGCATTTTCTTGATTGCTGATTGACATGGAAAGCTCATCTTACTGTAGGGAGAGAGAAAGGGGAAGAAAGTGGAAGGGAGAATCATCAGCCAGTGTGCATGTAATGGAAAATTATTTTTATTGGATGCTACTTTGTTTTGTTTTTGTTTTTCCTAAGATTTATTTATTTTATGTATGTGACTACACTATTGACCTCTTTAGACACACCAGAAGAGGGCATCAGATCCCATTACAGATGGTTATGAGCCACCATGTGATTGCTGGGAATTGAACTCAGAACGTCTGGAAGAGCAGTCCATGCTTTTAACTGCTGAGCCATCTCTCCAGGCCTGGATGCTACTTTTAAAAAGAACTTTAGTCAAAATGTAAAGCTCTCCTTGTTTCTTGATGAATGCCAGTATACTACATTGTAAATAGAGCAACCGTGATTCTTCCCTCCCTTTTCACAATATACATATATGTATTTGATTGTTCATTAAAATTACTCACCTCACAGGTGAATGTATCAAGCAATATGCTGCCCAGGGAAAATTTTTGATGAGAAAAATGCACAGAGGTTAATAGTAAGTTTTGAGATTCTTTCCTTCATTAATCGATTAATTGTATGTGTATTTTGCCTACATAAAGGTTTGTGCACACCTAGTGCCCCTAAAGGCCAGAAGAGGGCATCTGATCCCTTGAAACTAGAGTCACAGGTGCTACCATGGAAGTGCTTGGATTCAAACCCAGGTTCTCTAGATAGGCAACCAGTGCTCTTAAATGCTGAGCCATCTCTACAGCCCTGAACTCTGAGATTCTTAATGTTGCTACTAGCTGAAAGAAACAGTGAGAATGGTAAGAATTTGGTGAAATCAATAGAAAAAGTCTTGGGGATCATGTCTTCCTAAATATCAGTTTCTTTGACAATGAAGACATTAAAGGTATTTTTTGCAATTCTCACTTTTGGAACTAAATGCAATACCGCAGATTTTGTTGTCACACTGGCCATTGAATAGTGGGACAATGTGCTTGTGATGTTAATGATGATGGAGAGTATGTGATGAAAGAATTCAGCTCATTGTTATGAAGTGTTTGTCAGTTTTACACCCACAGGACCTATTTACATATGTTGCGTGCAATATTTGGATATAACTATCAACATTTTCTCAGGTCTAGTAACAGCCTCTCAATTTATTATCATTCATTATATCTTTATCCTCACATCATAAATATATCCACAGCATGTTAATAACAGGTATTCTGGCTTCTTCTCTAAAACAATAAAGGTTCCCAGTTATTACACGTTTCTCCTTTCCTTGGCATTTGATCAAATATAAGTACCTCATAAAGATTATTTTAAAGGGTTCTACTTAAAAGAAATCATATATCTTAACTTATTTTTGTCTTGGTACTTATAATCTCTGACAGTTTATTATATGTTTTGTACGTGTACATTTATTTCTGTGTGTGGAACTTCATACTAATTCCATGTGAGCTGGGAGCTTTGTTTTATGTACTAGTGCATCAACAAAGCCTATTACAATTTCTAAAACACAAAACACTCATTTTAATAAATCTTATTGCCTAAACTGGTGGATATTTTTATCACCCGGTAGAAATTGTTGATTAGCAAAAAATTATCAGCTCCCAACAAAATATTTATATTTCTAAGTTGCAACTCTAATTTGAGTGTATGTAGAAAGCAATAGAGCAATGCATTGTCCAAACTTCTTCAAAGTTGCCAAGGGCAGCCCTGGCGGTTCTTCTTTCTTCTTGGTTCTCTCTTGAGGTAGCAGAGACGGAAGAGTTTCAGTGGGGGCAAGACTTGGTCTTGCAAGATATTTAGGATTGCTGTTTAATAATAAAATGTTTACCTGTCTTAAGTCTAAGTCGCTGACCTGCCTGCCTGAGTTCTCCTGAGGCCCGAAATGGCAGTCTCTGATGTTCAGCACTTCATAATAAAACATCAGGAGATTAAGTAAAGTAATCTGCTAGTCGAACTCACAAGAAGGAAAGAGGAATGGTTTGAAAAGTGATTTTAATCTTTATTTCTAAGTTCTCTATAAAAAGTTCTTTCTAAAAAGTTTTCTATGTAAGTTCTTCAAAAAGATATTCTCTCTAAAAAGTTCACCTTCAGTTCTGTTTTAAAAGTTCTCTCTTGCTGTCTATAATGTTTTTTTCTGCTCTCTTCTCTGAAACTTGCTCTCTCCTTCTGTTCCTATGTAACAACAAATCCCTTGCTCCCAATGCTCTTCCTTCCAACGCTATGCCGTGTTACCAATGGTGGTATGCTATAATCATTCCTAGTCTTTTGTACCTTTTCTAGGAGAAAAGATCACATGGCTTATCCAAGGACACCCACCCACCCCCTTCTTTTTTTTTTAACAAAAGTTTACTAGACCTTTTCAATAATTCTAATAATAAATTGAATAATAAGTTTACAGCAGAGAATGTTTACATTCATATCCATCAACACTCACAAGCTCAACAGGTTCATTGAAAGTTAAAAAACATTATTTTTTGAGACTAAGTTATTAGTGAAGTTTCATTTAGATAAACCCTGTCAATATTTCATGGTCTGTCCTTGCACCTATAGTAAATCCTTAGTAAATGCTTTTTATGACCTTTGATTAAATTTTTTACAACCTTTTTAATGTATTCTAGTTTGTAGATGCCTGCTTGCTATCTCAGAAAGAATTAACTGGTAACACTTGAATAGTGGCAGAGTTCTCACTACAGTTTTGACATCAGGATTTTTGTTTTGTTTTGTTTTGTTTTTTTGAGCCAGGGTTTCTCTTTATAGCCCGGGCTGTCTCGGAACTCACTCTGTAGACCAGGCTGGCCTCAAACTCAGAAAACCTCCTGCCTCTGCCTCCCAAGTGCTGGGATTAAAGGCATGCGCCACCACTGCCCAGCTTGACATCAGGATTTAATAGCAGTCCTGTCATAAAAGAGCTAAATAATTATTAATATAATTTTAGGAATTCTTATAGAATCATCATTAAGAATTAAGAAATTATCTATTTACCTATATAAATCATTACAAGACAGTACATCTTCATTGTGCAGAGGTCTTCTCAAAAGCATAGGCTAATACCTAGTGATTGTTATATATTTATATATATTTACTAACAGGAAATGCATATTAATAGCAGGAATCTTTCTTAAAATGTAATTTTCTTGACCTTGCCTAGAGAAGAAAATCTGTTAATAATATTAACAGTTAATGGGTCAGGCCTCTATCCCCACCTTCACAAGATTAGAATCGCCACGAACCTTCTATACTTAGAGAAGGGAGGAGATACCAGGGGCAGCCCTGCCTATACACTGAAGGCCTAAAATCAGCCATAGGCCTAAAATAAGCAACAGGCCTGTCATACATGTATACTAACACCAAGTCTTGGGTCTCTATGGAAAAACACTGAAACAGATGGCTATAAGCTATTGTAAACAGGCAGCTTTTGTGGAAATTTACCAGCCTGAGTAGTCATAGACCTTGTAAATAGGTGGCCTTAGAGGATAGTACCAACTTAGATAAGGACAAATGAATGATAGGCAGAGTCACAGTGACCTGTCCCCTGAACCTTCACCCAGTCGATACCCTGTTCTGAAAGATATCTGTACTCCCCCTGAACACCTACGCTCCAGTGTCATTCCCTTCCCCACATCCTGCCTTTTTGTGTTTATAACCTCTGTGTGAATGAGCAAAAATTACAATTTGATTTAAAGAAAAAAAAAACAGTCCATGGAGAAAACATCTCAGGAAGATCACCTGCTAGTTTTTAGCTTCTCTTTGCTGGCTCCTGGCACAAAGTTGATGTAGTTCCCCAAGTAATGACCTACTATGAGCAACACTGTACATGATACTGTTTCCTTGGTGATTTTATTCTATATTGTAAAAGAATTTTCTTTTCAGGATTTATGAGCGTGTGGTCTTGGGCTTCATGTCCATCCCTACCAGGCCAGACCTGCATTGTACCCACAATCCAATTTAATCTCTCCTGCTACCTCTTTGCAAGTTTTACTTGGCAGTGCTGGTCTGATTAATTTCTCAGATAAAACTACTCTCTCCATAAAGAAGAGACTGACTAGGAATAGAGGGAAGTCTTTATAAAGTCTAATGCTGCAGGGTTACAAGTGATATATCTTTTGTAAATCTGAGCAGTAAATTAGAGGAATAAAATATTTCAAATAGTTTTTAAGTTGAAACGTCTGTCCCTGAAAAGAAGTTTAACTTTAAAACAAGCCATTTGATCATGGATTAGGACTTGAAATATGATTTGCCACTTAAATGCCAATGTTTATTCATTTTTTTGGCACGTTAAAATTAAGTTAAAGATTATTTAATCAAATCAAAATTAAAAATATAATCAATGGTGTTTCCAATTAGATTAACACTTCTAATAACTTTTATTTGTCTAAATTATGTTACTTTAGTACATATCCCATTACTCTGAACTTATCTTCTAAAAGAATTAATTTTTATTGTATATAATGTTTGTTTTCAAACTATTAGATTTTACTGTTTGCTGTTAATGATAGGCAAATATTTAACATGATGTTTTCTTTAACAATTATCATTACTTAATAAATGTAAAACTAAAATAAATCTATAGAAATTATGTAATCACTGATAACAAATCATATTCATCTGCTGATTTTCAACTTTATGTATAAAGTTGTAAATTATCTTTATTGTGGTTTTACACAGCGTTAGTCATCATTTCTTACTTCTCTGCTTCTGTTTTGGCATAATGTCAAAGTCAGATCACAAAGCTTCATGAGAAAATAACTATCTTATGTCTCACTACTCTGCGTTAAATGGCTCAGATGGGCTGTTGACCATGTAGACCATGTTGACTGGAGTTCTGTTTCTGGGGATGACCTGAGATAGAGTATCCAAGGGAGCCCATGCACAGGGCAAGAGGTGTATACAGGTACGTGGCTGTGTGCTGGGGCTTCCCTGTACGGTGTGAGTTTGTTCTGATGTGATCTTTGTTTCTCACTGCCTGTGAGTCTGGTAGTGAATATTCCTACAGAGAGGAAACACAAGGTGGGTACTCTTAAAAACTAAATTGACAGTGATACTTTTTTGACATTGCTTTTACTGGAAAAGGCTTTAATAGGACCTAATTAAGAGGAGGCAAAAAGAATCTGTATCTCTTGTTGGTAAACTGAGAGGTTTGACTCTGTCTGTAACCTCCAATAATTATGTAATTTTTACTTCTGTTTCCGTAAAAACTTGGACAAATTAGAAATAATATGCTACAGCATTTAGCAAGGAGAAATGTAATCTAGGTTTACATCCATCTATGCAACTATTCTATCATCTATTTATCTATCATCTATCTATATCTATCTATCTATATCTATCTATCTATCTATCTATCTATCTATCTATCGTCTTTGTATCCTCATCTATATCTATCACCATCATCTGTCATTTTTATTTATATATTTATTGGTTTTAACCTATTTGGAGTTCTTGAACTCTTAGATTCAGAACTTTTCTTTAATTTGAAATATTTATTTTTTTTAAAATGTGAAACATTTCCAGTAACCTTTTTCTTCAAATATGTGTAAAAGCTCCTATGCCTCCTCCTTTCTTCATGAGCCTGTGTTATATCCAAATAAGGGTGACAGATTGGTTGTTCCCATTAGAATATATGTAGAGTAGTGGTTTTCTGTGACTTGTAGTTAGATTAAGGTGGTAATTTGCTAAAAGTTTGATAATTTTACATAATACTCTTCTCCTTACCCCTTGTTTATAATGGTGTTTATACACCACAGGAAGAAGGAAGATACTCTCTCTCTCTCTCTCTCTCTCTCTCTCTCTCTCTCTCTCTCTCTCCTTCACATCCCATGAAGAATTTCAAATGTTACAATGACTTCCTAAACATCTCTTCTAACAACTGGAGTATTGAATAGCTGTTTCCTTCAGATAGAAATATACCCTTCTAGAGGGAAGAAGAAAACTATATGAGATTCATTTACTCACAAATAACTTTTGAGACTTAGCTGGTGTCTCGTGTAGGTTATATGGGCTATGGCAGTTTCAAGAGGAAGAAGGTACCTCTGGTGCCATAGCTGCCGGCAAGTTGGACAGGATGTTATGGCAATGCAGTTTTCAGGGGCTGTCACCCTTTCTAGTGTGAGCCTTGTAGTGATGTCTCTACCAGAGTCACCTACATAACGGCAGTTCAACTCACTTTTAACCAAGGTGGATTTGGACAGAATATTTACTTTGGTATATTTTTACTCTCTATATCCAAGGCAAATAAAAGTAGACTCCACAGAAAGAGTAATGCAGAAAAGGGTCTACAGAAAATTAAATTTCTTTAGATGATAAAAAATTTTGAGACTTTTGGTTTATCTTTTTTGTCTGTCATCTCTAAGTGGTTCTGTGACAGGGAGTGACAAGACAATTATCACTAGAAAAAATCTAAATAGCATTGCATGCACGACAATGTTAGAACAGCACCATATAAAGACAATAAAATCAAACAACTGTGCACAGTTTTAGAATTTTGACAGAAAAAAAAACCCTAAGATTGTTATATCTCTTAAATAGCAGTAAATTTGTAAAAGTTAATTCTTAGGTCCTATTTTACAATTCAACATTTAAAGCATACTCCTTCATATCCTACCTCTTTGTCTCCAATGCCACAGCCACAGAGGTATAGAACAGACAAATATTTCTGTTTGGATTTTTTTTCTTTTTTTGTTATTATACTGTAAAGGACACAATGCTTAGGATTGCTATTTTTGTATGACAAGTGATTATACAGAAATAATCAAGTTTTACTAAAATGACAATAAAGATGCCATATTTGTTTGAGCATTAATGCCAAGGAACAGGAGTGAAAGTCAAGCATATTGTACTTTTTATTTTCAGAACTGAAGGATAAGGTAAAAATACAGCATCATATTCAGCCAATAGAATCTATTCTCTATTCTAAAGCCTTAACATGTAAGCAGTTTGATTTTCTCCCATACACTAGCCCTTAAACATAAAGATGTACTCTCTTTTCCTTTTTAAATGACTTCATACTTCAGCCTCCCCATCTGTGAAATAAAGACCTGTACATTTTTCCCAACTCAGAAGTCATTTTAACTAATGGTGTGGTCTATTTTGGTTCTTGGTCATACTCTTGGCTCATACATCCTAGACACTGTTTAACTCCATGTCAGCAGTATCTTAGATTTGGGATAGTATGCAAAAGTCCATATATTAAAGGTTTGGTCATTAGATTGTGTTTTTGAGAGGTAGTAGAAACCTAGAGATGAGACCTTTTATATCATTGGTGGTATGCCCTTGAGGTAAATTGTATATCCCAGCCATTCTCCTTTTCCTCTTCTTCCTCCCCCTCTTCTTCCTCCTCCTTCTCTTCCTCCTCCTCTTCCCTCTCCCCTTTCTTTCCCTCCTAGTTATGAAGTGAATAGACTTCCCACACTATATGCCTCCAATTATGATATGCTCTCTTTCCACAGACCTAAAAACAAGAGAACCATTCTATCATGGTTTACATTCTCCAAAACCGTGAGCTAAAATCAACCTTTTATTTCTGTAAGTTAATTCTCTTGGTATTTTCTAGACTAATGAAAAATTTACCAACACAGTGTTCTTGTAAATTTCTATTAAATCAAATGCATTTGCTCCCTACATAATAAAGTTAGTAATTCAATCAGAAACTGGTTGAAGAAAACACTTTAAGTTTGCTAAGTTGTTATGGGAGCCCACAAAAGGTGACCACTCAGACAGTTTATAGCCAATTGAAAGTATTTATTCTAGCCAGTTGGGACCACACTCGGGTATTAGAGGTCCAAATGTACCAAATTATTTAAGACAAAACCACATTGCTGAGGTTTGGTCTTTTGCTATGTATTGTAATATTAAGTGTGGGCCTCCAAAACCTGATTATCCCAGGGACAAGTCAGTCTACATGCAGACCCAAGTGACACTATGTGACCTTGCCCTCAAGTTATTCCTGATTAGTGAATAAAGATGTTGATAGCCAATAGCTGGGCAGAAGAGACATAGGTGGGGTTTAGAGTTCCCAGAATTTGAATCAGAGGAGAACCACAAGGTGAAGAGAGGTGAATAGAAAAGGAAGTCACCATAGGGTAGATGAGTCATGAAATAATGGCCATATGGATTGGCTAATTGGAATTAAGAGGAGCCTAAACAAAACATGGCAAATTGTATAATGGGAATATTGGCTGGAAAATAGACATAATAGCATAGAGGATATAAATATCTGCATAGCTCATATATATTTACAAATATAAAGGTTGTATGTGTCTGTTATCTGAAAATTAAATAGATAATGGCAGGGTTGAAATCCCAAATTGGGATTAAATAATTTCTACCACACCACATCTTGATAACTCATTTGAAAGTTGCAGGGGGAGTTTTTGTGCAAGCAAGCAGTTTAACAGAAGCTAATATAAGCAGTTATCTGGAAGGATGCTTGGTTTCTAGACAAGCAGGAAGTTTAACAAAAATAAGTTAGCTGGGGCATGTTGACATCAAGTTTTTAAATAGAGTTGGATAATGTTCCACAGGAGTTTCTATCAAAGATATCAAATACTAGCCTAACTCAAAGTGGCTTCAGCAAGAATACAAGATAGAGAGACCACTGCAGTTTCTTGCGCTATCATAAAATATTTGCATAATAGAATTCAGTATAAATTATTTACAATGTGCAAATTATAAATCCTCACTGTACAATTTCTGGGTCTGGCATGACTGTGTAAGGGAAACTGTGACACAGTCCCTGCCCCTGGAGCATCGCCAGGCTGTTGGTCCCCATGATCCTGACATATGCTGATGACTGCTGTTGGCTTGAAACTGATCTCTTTTATTTTACTTTCAATCTCTCTTTCTGGGGAATATACTTCTCCCATTACTCAGAGGTAATCACTCCATAATAAATGAAACATATGAGAATCTCAGGAATGAGGAATGGATGTGGTCGTGAGGCTGTAGGGGACAAGGAACAGACCTTCCACTTAGCCCTATGAGACATGGGAAATGATATAGACAACATAACAACAGAGGCAATAAAAGCCTACATGGTTCTTTGTAGAAATTGTTCATTAGGAGACTTGGCCTCAAACTTGGAATTATGAAGTGATAAATGTACCCTCTGGTCCAATGACTGATGCATTAATTAGCCAGGGTAAACTTGGGGACATCAAGAATAGAGAGTTAAAGTGGTCTCAAGAAGAAAAGACATGAGTAGTAAACAAAGAAATCAATAGAAAAAAAGAAAGTGATAGATGGGTTTAATCTTATAGGAGAAAGGCTTGTATATGATCTAGAAACAAAGAGTATTGGAAGGAGAGTATATGAGGCCATAGAATTCCTAGGATAGGAAACAAAGATTGGAGAATTAAAAGATGATATATAAGCATATAAAAAGTTAATACTTCATTCTTCTGGATACTTGAAAAATTACTTTACAATGCCTAGACAATGATTAGAGATAGCTAGCTTCATTATTTTTATACATTTTACAACATTGTAAGAAATCATTTTAATCTTAGTAGCCTGTCATTTTTTTTCTGTTCTTACATGAAAATGGTTAGTAAAGACTGATGCTTGCTAGGTGGCCAAAGTTGTTTTATGCCTAGCACACGTAAAATTCAAATCAAATCAAATTCAGGCAGCATATTTCAGGAGGAGGAGGAAGACAGACAGAGACCCGTGTTCTGCCATGCTATGTGCAGTGCTGGTAGGGAAAGACACTACAGACCTGCCATTGGGCCCACAGCACAGGCAGGTCATGAATGTCTCTTGGTAGAGGATTCCACCCAGGGACCCAGCAGCCATGTGACCAGCCTGTGCCCACCATGTGTTAGTATGTGGTGGACAGATGGGAAAGAAAGAGAAGTGGAGCAGCTTGAGCACTATGGAGAGAGATGGAACTGGAGACTCAAGGGTTGTGAATGGCCAGCTCTGCTACCTGGGACCATGGTAAGGTCTTAGCCTGAGCTGCTGCTGAGTGCCATGTCTGGGTCCAAGACTATGCAGGGACAGGAGGTCATGTCTATGGCTCTTATTAACACTAGAGAACATTGGTTCCTATTCAAGGCAGCTTCTGGGACCACGTGGGTCCAGGGGGTATGCAAAAAATGCCCCATCCCTCACTGGCTGCAATGCTTTAGAGAGCTGACCCCACATCTCACTCATCAGAGGCAGCAGAGAAGGATTTGCAACTTGCCCAGGCAGCACAGTGGAGCTGGCCTTAGTGCAAGGGGTGTGGGTTAGCTGGCTCCAAGGGCTTGAGTGTGGGAGAGCTGACCCCACCACTCATCTGCTGTGGCATGGGTACCAAGGTGATGCCCCCACCCTTTCACCACCTCCAGCAGTAAGGAAAGCTGCCCACGAGGTCATGAGTGTGGGAGAATTACCCCTGCCCCTCACCAGCTGCAGCACTCAGGAGAGTATGCTCTGTCCCTCGCCTGGGCAGCACAGTAGGACTGGCCGAGGTCGAGGGAACACAGGTAAGCCAGCCTGTAATCTGCAGTAGTCAGGAGAGCCGGCCCCAAGGGCACGAAAGCAGAAGAGTTAGCCCTCCTCCTTCACGGCTGTTGCACTCAGGAGAGTGGGTCCTGCACCTCACCTGGGCAACACAGTGGAGATGACCTTGATGGTGAAGTCACAGGTGAGCCAGAGAGCAGGAGAGCTGACCCTGCTTCCTGTGGTTGACTGCATTGGGTGACCTAGCCAGAGGAGTCCTGGAGAGCTTACCCTGGTGGTGCTGATAACAGAGAGCTGGAGTGCTGACCAGCTCAGCTATAACCCAGGCCTATGCACAAAAAAGTATGCCAACCAAGTGTTCCTAGTCCCTTATTCAACAAACAGCCATGTGGTCTTAACTTAGTTTTTAGTCTCCCAAGCTCCCTTTGCTCTTAAATGGCCATGATCATACTTTTCACACACAGCAGTGTTAACCTTCTATTCATAGTCACCATTAGCTAGTCTGCTCCTCCCAATTTTTGGCCAATTACTATGTCTTACTTTCAAATATTAGATGTAGTTGGAGGTTGAAGGGAATTAGCTGAATCTTCTTGTGCTGACTCATATGTAGACAATTCTCTGAGAGCAGTTTTCAAGGAATGACTCTTGGTAGGAGAAATGTGAATAGCATTCAGTGTGGGCTGAAGCTAACGTCTATGCATAAATTATTTGGCAGATGATAATCTCTATCAGTAGAAAGGTAAGTCAGAGTCGGGAAATGTAAAGGATGCAAAAGTAATTTTCTGCCTTCATTTTTCCCCCTTGTCCAGCCATATGTTGAAGCTGTCATATGATTTCTATATTATCCCATGTTTGCTGTATCGTCTTTTATTTATTTTTTAATTTGCTCGTTGTGAAAAATGTCATAAGATTGGAAAAGGCTTAGTAGCATAACTATATAATTTTTAAGAGACATGGCCTTTGCTTGCTAAGCTGACTTTCAATTTGTATATTTCTCTCCTAAGGGTTAATGACCTCTGGAGAAAAGAGGCCCTTTGACTGTGTAGTAAATATTTGAGATTGCTGCTTCCTCAGTTTATATAAACTCTCCATACTCACTAATATCTAATTTTACTGCATTCATCTTTTATTTACTGGCAACCTGGTTTTAAACGCATAATTTTATTACAGCCTTCCCCATGTTTCCCGGTTGAGAGACTTTCTCAGCTGGCATTCTGTGGGAGAACCAAATGCTGCAAGAGGAAAACAAGTTTGAGTTGCTATGTTCAGTTTTCCCATGGTGGTATAAAACCAGGGCCATCCTATATGCATAGAAGGTAAGTTAGTTGAATGCATATGATCTAAAAAAAATCTTACTGCATTAGGACTTGACTTTCCTGAGAACTTAGTTTTAGAAAAATAGTTTGTCCGTAGAATTCCAAAAATCTTTCTTTTTTTTTTTTTTTTTTTGGTTTTTCGAGACAGGGTTTCTCTGTGTAGCTCTGACTGTCCTGGAACTCACTCTGTAGACCAGGCTAGCCTCGAACTCTCGAACTCAGAAATCCACCTGCCTCTGCCTCCCAAGTGCTGGGATTAAAGGCGTGTGCCACCACCGCCCGGCTAAAATCTTTCTTGAAAAAGGAAAAGCCTCACTAAAATAGAACTGTGAGGGTTTTGTTTGTTTGTTTGTTTGTTTGTTCTCCTGATAGAAGCAAGCACATGTGAAATGTGAACTGAAGGACCTTATTTTTTTCCTTAAAATACATGTGTCTTAGTCTTTTCCCTTGTTATCATAGGCAGTAGTTTTAACAATAATTTTATGTGTTGACTACTAACACTGGAAACAATTTTTATAACTACCACAACAAAAAAAAAGATAAAAATAACAATCTGTTGGGCCTAAAAATATAATCTCAGTTTGAAACTGGAACTAGAGAAGTTCATGATTAAATAATCACATGTATTTAAAAGCATTTTGATCCATTCCTATTTTACTTTCAACTTCTAAGAGCAAAACTATACTTGTGTATAATTCTTTATTTGATACTTATTTTAACTGCATAGAATTGTAGCAGTTCAAAATATTTCACACCAAGTATAGCACCCTGTCACCCCAAACTATCCAACACCAAGCATTTATCTTTATCTTTCTTCCTTTTCCCTCTCTTTTCTTCTTTCTCCTTCTCTTCATTTTTCTGTTGTTCTTCTTTGCTTCTTTTTCTTCCTTTTGTTTACTTCCTCCTTTTGTTTTTTTCCTCTAAAAGAAGTGTGTGAAATTATAGATCTCTAGATATGAACATATTTTAGAAAATGTGAAAAACAAAAGATTTGGCTTTTTCTATAACCAGTGAGAAAATATATAACAAAACTAAGATATCTACATATATGTTTTCATGCAGAACCTAGCACATTTTATATTTTTCAAAGTAATCACATTGGACATACATATCTGAGGTATTTGGTTTAAGTTTTCTCTAGCAGTCCTAGCTGCTTTTGAGTTTCAGTGAATTCTAGAAGAGACTGAGATGAAGAATAGGAGAATGGATGTGGCCTTTTCCAGTGATTATAAAGGATGGGGGAAATTTAAATAACCTACTTATTCTTCCCCTAAGCTGACCCTTGTAAGTTGAGGAACTATGGAATAATATTTATCCTTTTATCATTGTCTCATTTAACTTTCATAAATTGAAGTAAACCCCATTATCCATTATTATATATATTATGCATATTATACATATTATGCAAAGTTGACATAACATCTTAAATATTTATCTGCTATTGCCAATGCTATCATGAAGCCTGAGTTTGTCATACACAGTTCTTTTAATACCATGTTATAAACAATAGAAAAGAGAAAGAGAAAAATTAATACCTTTATCGGGCCTCAATTGTATACCTAGTGTTGTGAAAAAATGGTTTATGGAGAGATTTTTTCAGTGATTTCCAAACCTATCTTTCTCTATTATCACCAAATATAAGGCCACTGAAAGTATATTTTTCTCAGTTGCTTGAAAAATTAAAAATTAAAATATGTGACTTCTACATAAGATGATAGACTAACATCTGTCTTTGTGCAAACGAGGGAAGGGGAGTATCAAAAGGGAAATTAGACAATATCCCAAAGAAAGAGAGAGAGAGAAGAGCATAGGAAATCCACAAAGGAAGTGAATGAATACCTAAAAATATGAAAGAGTGGGACGCGAAGATAGGCAACAAAGAGAAATATAGATGCAGTTCTCAGATAGACACAAGGGAAGCAAAACTACCTCTTACAGCAGGTGGCTTTCTATGATGAGAAATCCTGAGGATTAAGCCTTTAGAGTAGGCTGCTCCATAAACAGAGCCCCAAACAAAAAGAGAAGGAGGGGGAGGAGGAGGGGGAGGAGGAGGAGGAGGAAGAGAAGGAGGAGGAAGAAGAGGAGAGGTAGAAGGAGGGTTCTTAAGGAGAAAGGAGAGACCGATATTTCTCTGTAAAAACTTTGTCTACACAAATCATAGTTAATTTGCCCTTTTCTTCTCTCATTATTCAGTGCTTTCTTACTTCACAACCACAAAACACTGGAATTGATTTTGAGAATGATTATGGTAATGTATGCAAAAAAACATAATCCATGTTTTGAAAAGCTAAAGAAAAGTTATTATTGCTAAATCCACAAGGCGCAAAGCTTCCCGCTCACATGCTTTCTGCATTACTTTACTAATAGACTTATTTCTACCCAAAAGGGGGAAAAAGAATAGAAAAAGACCTCACAGTGACAGACACTGCAAGTCATTTCCTGTAGCTTTAAACTTTAGCCATTTAAATTACAAATTGTTCTGGGAAAAAAACTATAAATAACTGAAATTGTAGGAATGCTTGGGAAATCAGTAAATACATAATGTTCACTTTGGAGGGTTTTCAGATAAACTACTTTTGGTTTTGTGTGTTCAATAACACACGGTTAAATGGTGTTAGGTAGAACATAACCTTGGGGATGTCTTGACACTCTGTAGACTACATTCGCTATCTGCTTTGGCATATGGGCAGTGAAAGTCGGGAGCAGGAGACTTCTTTTTTTCTCACCCTTTGGTTGGTGGAAATACAAAGTTTATTTACTTATTCATAGGACCTTTCAGAAAGACGTTCCAAAACTAAAGTAGGATAAACATTTTGTCCCAGATTAAAATTGTTCAAACAGAATGAAAGTTTAAGAATCCTGATAATCAAGAATCGATAAAACAGAGGTTATCTACTAGGGAAACATCCATGCTAGTTTTGACGTGGAATGGGCTGTACGATTTATGACTCTGGAAACTTACTTTTCCTTTCTACTTTCATCTCTTAGTCTCTGACACTTTAAATTGTTGCAGATTTCCTAATATCCTGATTATTAGTATACCAAGTCTAGTGAAAGAACTAGAGAAACAAGTCTCATTTAAAATAACAATTTTCAAATTTGGCACCAGTGACCGTTATATCCTTTCCATGGCCAGTACTTGAATAATCTCAAACTATCTGAACTAAATCCTAAGCTCTAACAGGAATACGCTGTCCATATCCACCCAGGCACATCCATAGGTGGTTACTACCTAGTGTTCTTTCTATGAGAATTTGGACTTTCATGGCTAACCAAAGTATCTTCCTAGGTCATTGGATATTTTAGAATGTGTTCAGTGCTTTATACTTTCAAATAATAGAATAAATTTCAAGTTACTAGGATAACGATGTTTAGAGATATATGAGAAAATGTTGCTTATCTGAGTCTTTCTAATAGCTTGGGAACCCAGAGAAATCTCACAAAGATCAGAGTTATCACGCACTCCCTTATGGACTTATAATTCTTATAGACTTTTGTATTTAAGACTTGGATAAGCACTGCCATAACTGATAATGTAGATTTTGTCATCAAATAGAGGCTGAAGTATTACTGGATCAGGAATTGCTTTGCCCTGCATTTTCTTAGCTGTCTTTACTGAGCCAGAAAAAAAAAAAAGGAGGAGGAGAAGAAAAAAAAGAAGAAGCATAAGGCAAATAAAAAATCAATCATACTATATGATAAGTTCAGCAGTGTGGGCTCTTAAGAGAAAAGACCTGACAATATTTCTGAAATATTTTTTTTCCTGCAAGTCAGATCGATTTAAGTTATTCCAGAGCAGTCAACTTTCATTTCATCTCCTCTGTCATCTAGGCGCTGAGGCCACTGCTGGAGACACAAATCGGTGACTTCATTAGCCAAGGTTCTCTGGAGAAATAGAACTAATACACACACACACACACACACACACACACACAAACACACACAAATACACATGCACATACAATCAGAATAAAGATTTATTTTAAGGACTTGCTTCATGTAATTTTGAAGACTTGGAAGCCCAAGATCTTTACAGCTAGAGACTCAGGGAAGAAATATAGGGGAAAAAATGTATTCAGACAGTTTTCTAGCAGAATTCTCTTCTCTTTGGGGGAGTTTTTGGGAGGCCTTCCACTGTTTGGACAAGATGCCCTCATAGTATGGAGGACACTCTGCCTTACTGAGAATCTGCTTATTTAGATGTTAATTTTGGTTTAAAAATACCTTCAGAAAGAAATGTAGACTGATATTCGGCCCAGTATCTGGGTACAGTGGTCTAGTCTAGATGGCACATGAATGTACCCATCACTGGGACCAATAGCTAAACAGGGAAAAGAAAAATAAATGAAGAGGAGACAGAGTTGACTAGAGAGGTTTGATGACATAAATAAGAACTCAAGCATCATGAGTCCCAAAAGCCATGTTAAGGAATTTGAAGTCTTTGCCCTCTAAAATAGATCTCTAAAGTAGGCTCTCTGTCCTTTGCACCGTCCATGAATACAATTCAGCTTCTTAGTTTTGCTTCAGTTCTGTTATCTGTCAAAAGCACAAATTCAGTCAGACCAGCATTGCCCTTTCAAAGTAGCACCTGTTATAATCATGTTCCAAAAGTCAACAAAAGAATTCAGCCACGTGCCAAGGGCAGCTAACAGCCAGTGACTTCAAACACCCTGGGAGGAGTTGATAAAATGGTAGCAAATGCTTTTCAGGACTAATGTATTGTCAAGTCTGAATGAGCACTTGAAAGGAGGGATCCGGTATTATTTGCTGACTTTCTGTTTTGTGCAAAGCAATGAACTGCTAAACGTTAGAAGATTTTTAAAAAGATAAATAAAGCTGTTAATACCAAGAAGAAACTTAGGATCCTATAGAATGACTTCTGACTAACCATGGTGGAAAAACCACTGAACTTTGAAGGCAATTAGAAGAAGGATTTAACCCTTCTAGTGAGCAGAATGCCTGCTGCAAAGCTGGTGCTAGACAGATGCTCTTGCAGTTCAAGATTATGTCACATGTGAAAGCACTGAGAAAGATGTTTCTTTCTCATTACTTTTTTTTTTCATACAGTATTTTGATCATACTGTTTCTCCTCTCCCTTGGAACGTCATTCCTCACATCAGGGAGTATGTGACATTCTGTTCTTTGCTTGGGACTCTAAAGTTTGAAGAATATTTCATAAAGTCTGCTTGATTGACCAAAGGAGCAAGGAGGGTCAGAAAATTCATGCAGAAGGTTGGTCTATAGAAGTATAAGAACATGGTTGTCAGGGGACGTGGAAAACACGTTAGGCAGGGACTGTCACTTTCTGTAATACTTTTCTTATTTTGATAGCTAACCCAAAGTTCAGCTGAAATGGTCAGTTTATGTTTGCTACTTTAAAAGGAACGTTGATCACACTCAAATATCCTGCCTTGTTCCTTTCTAAACATAGAGATGGAGCTTCTGATTTTTGATAACATATACATACCCATCACAGTCCTAAGCTAGCGTTCATCTCCTATTAGACAAGTGAATCCAGTCTGCAAGAGAAGGTCATGACATGGGAAATACATCATTTGGTGCTGATTTTATATTTTATGAATTGGGATATGTTTCTTTTTTAAAAAAAAAACTTTAAGTTTTGCCTAATTTAACCTTCACTACATGGTTTTCTACTGATTTTCTGGGAGTGGAAGTGGGAATGACCCTTAGAAGCTGTAACTAATGTGATATCTAAGTCCGCTGTGTGCCTCTCCCTTTTCTCAGTGTAAATTGGATTTTAATATATCAAGTGTAGTAGGAGGCTTTCTCCCCAAAGAGGTTTCCTGGCTCCACTATTTGAGAACATCTAGTCAGCCTGAAACTTCCTCGAAATGGTTTTATCTGGAAGTGTCCTTGGAACTTGGAAAGGAATGTGTTGACACCAAATACTTGAAGGCAGTAATTAATGGAATGGTGTTTAAGACAGCAATAAGACTTTGTAAGCAAACTTTTTTTTTGAGTAGCTGTTTCATAATATGTGATTTGCTCTGTCCCTGAGAGTGAAATGTGCCCCTGTAGCTTAGTAGCCTTACAGACCCTGAAAGTGGGGTCACTACTCATTTGAAAGGGAAAGTTTTATGGAACTCTCTTTAACAAGGCTTAGGAAACTGATCATCAGTTTGAGTTAGCTTTCACAGGGAATTGTCCTTTACAGTTCAGTGTATCAGCAGGTGAAGCTTCTTTGCATATTTATATATTAGCCCAGAAGCTTGAAATACCCAAGATTCAACTCACAGACCACATGAAGCTCATGAAGAAGGAAGACCAAGTGTGGGTGCTTCGGTCCTTCTTAGAAGGAGTAACAACATACTCAAGGGAGCAAATATAGAAACAAAGTGTGGGACAGAAACTGAAGGAGGGGCCGTCTGGAGACCATTTCACCTGGGTATGCATCCCATGTGCAGTCACCAAAGGTAGACGCTGATGTGGATGTCAGAAAGTGCATGCTGACAGGAGCCTGATATAGCCGTCTCCTTAGAGGTCTGCCAGAGTCTGACATACACAGAGGTGGATGCTCACAGCTAACCATTGAACTGATCAAGGGGTTCACAATGGAGGAGTTAGAGAGAAGACTGAAGGAGCTGAAAGGGTTTGAGTTCCCATGAGGAGAGCAACAATACCAACTAACCAGAGGTCCCAGGTTCTAAACCATCCACCTGGGAGCACTTAGGGAGGGATCCATGGCTCCAGCTCTATATGCAAGGGAGGATGGCCTTGTTGGGCATAGGTGGAAGAGGAGATCCTTGGTCCCATAAAGGCTGGACGCTGAGTGTGGGGGAATTCATGGGTGGGGAGGTGGGAATCGGGGGTAGGTGGGGGCACATCTTCATAGAAGCAGGAGGGGGGTGGGATAGGGGGTTCCTGGGCAGGGGGGCGGGGATAGGGTAAGGGGATAACATCTGAAGTATAAATAAAATATCCAATAAAAAAACTGAAAAAAAAAGAATTATGGCTCGGGTCCATTGAATGTTGTACTTTTGCTCATCTCAAAATGCACTTAGAGATGTTACCTCATCTATTCCTTAAATAGCCATGAGTATTTTATTGCCAAGTTTTTAAACTTATTTTTCTTTAAATGTAGCCTTAAAAGTAACAGGTTTTGTCATGGTGTTTACTTCCATACCACTTTGTTTTAGCTAATCCTCTTGACCTTCTCTTCCTATGCCTGTCCCTTGTGCCTTAAGTAGTTCCCTTTCCACTCTACCACGTCATGGACTCTATTACTCTCCTGAAAACCTGTTTTTACCTTCTTGTGGTCTCTTTTCTAGTCTTATGACTTCTTCCTATATTCACTTTTGCATAATATGCACATATAAAAGTTAGGATACAATTTGCATATGAGAGAGAACATGTATTATTTGTTTTTAGGAGTCTAGAAATCCATGCTTGAGATAATTTTCACAATCACTCATTTGCCTACAATTTTCATGATTTGTTTTGCAATGGAATAAAATTCCATTGTGCACATAGAAACACAGCATCCATTAATCCATTGATGGATATGTAGGCTGACACTATTTCTCTGTTATTGTGAATAGAGTAACAATCTAAATGGATACACAACTATCTCTGTGGAAATGTAGACTCCTTTGGGCATGTGGCCAATAGTGATATAGCTAGATCACATGATAGTTCTAATTTTATCCTTCTGAGACACTCCCATGCCAATATTTATAACAGCAACTCCAGAGAAAGAATGATGTTTATTCTCTCTCTCTCTCTCTCTCTCTCTCTCTCTCTCTCTCTCTCTCTCTCTCTCTCTCTCTCCCCTCTATGATGCCTATAGAGTTCTTTGTAAACTCCTTAGCACTTTTTTAAGTTAAATTGTGAGTTATTGTGAGTTCTTTACATCAAGACTTTTAAGATTCACTATTTTTTTTAATCAAATCGTAATTTTTACTTATTCACACAGGGGTTATAAACACAAAAAGGCAGGATGTGGGGAAGGGGATGACACTGGAGCGTGGGTGTGCAGGGGGAGTACAGATATCTTTCAGAACAGGGTATCGGCTGGGTGAAGGTTCAGGGGACAGGTCACTATGACTCTGCCTATGATTCACTTGTCCTTATCTAAGTTGGTAATATCTACCAAGGGTACCTATTTACAAGGTCTATGACTACTCAGGATGGTAAATTTCCACAAAAGCTGCCTGTTTACAATAGCTTATAGCCATCTGTTTCAATGTTTTTCCACAGAGACCCAAGACTTGGTGTTAGTATACATGTATGGCAGGTCTATTGCTGGTTTTAGGCCTATGGCTGATTTTAGGCTTTCAGTGTGTAAGCAGGGCTGCCCCTGATATCTCCTCCCTTCTCTAAGTATAGAAGGGCTGTGGCAATTCTAATCTTGTGAAGGCAGGGATAGAAGCCTGACCTCCAGTAATTGAAGGGGAATTTGTAATGGCTCCAGTCCCCCTATCGTTGTCCAGAAGATTCACTAGTTTATAAACAAAAGAGATTGATGACTGTCTATTTCTATTTTTGAAAACACACACATTTTGTTTTGCTTTGTTTTGTTATTTAGACAGGATTTCTCTGTGTAGCCCTAAATGCCCTTGGAACTCACTTTGTATACCGTGCTGACCTCACACGCAGAGATCTGTTTGCCTCTGCCTCCTAGGTGCTGGGATCAAAGTCTTGTGCTGCCATGTTGAGCTTGAAAAATACACACATTTTAATTTTAATACTCGAAGAGTATATTTAAAAAAAATATTATCCCCTTACAATCTGTGGTAACTAATGCTATGAAATCTGTATAATAGCATTTAATATTATTTATTCCATAAACACATTTTTGTTTCAGTTAGCCACTGGCCAGGAATGACGCTGTCATCACAGTAAAATAGCTTGCTATTCTCTGACCTCTTGTTAGAACAGTCTCTGTTTTCTGCTTGATTGCAGCTGATGTATTAGATGCGATCTTGACTCCTTCTGGACAGAAAAACAAGTTTCAGGTTTGATCCCCAATAACAAAATTATTTTCTCCTAGAGAATATCAAAGATTGTTCTTTTGTTTCATGGTTTATATTTTTAAATACAGCCTCTGACTACAATAACTGCCTAGGTATTTAAACTTATATCTTTTCTTAGGAAGATTTTCATTTTAGTATAAAATTAATGTTAAATGAAATGGGAACCCCTTTGTAGAGAAATAGGTACTGTAAGTGGTGAAACATGCTGGTCCTGTTCCTCTGGGTGGGTCCCGTGTTGCTGCTTCTGTTGCTATTGTCACAGGGCCCAGAAAATTCAGTTATCCTCTGAAGGAGCAATGAAGATGTGTTTAAACTATTTGATGCTCTTGCAAAAAAAAAAAAAACCCACCTGTGTACAATGTTTATAAATATACTTTATGAAAATATTCTAAAAGTATCAGAAACAGAATAAATAGAGTAGCATATCAAAATACACAATGAATGAGAGGCTTTGAGTCTACAAATGCAAGGATGTTGGGGAAGAAACTTGAAACATTTGTAACAAACACCCCATTTATAGTAACAAAAAGATGAAATGTCTAAGAATAAACTACAGACTTATGAAATATTTAGATGTGAAAAACTTTAAAACATTATTCAAAACACACACACACAAAAAAAAATCTGGTCAAACATAAAGATATGCCATGTTCTTGGATAGATCATAACAATAAAAGCATTTCGATCTATTGCTAAACTTAGGCATTGTACATCATTTACTGTAAAGGGTTAACAGTTTGGAGAATTGATAAATGTAAGAACAGATGAATTTGTGTGTGTGTATGTGTGTGTGTGCGTGTGTGTAGACCAGAAGTTAACATCAAATATCTTCCTTAAGCATGTTTCACCTTACTTTACTAATTGATTTATCTCTCCAACCCAAATTGACTCTTTTAGCCCCTAGTTAGTCATTAGTTTTGGAGACAGCATCTATCACCGAAACTAGAACTCCCTGGTTGGTTAACTTGCTATCTAAGAAGCCCTAGGAATTTTCTTATCTCTACCTCTCCAATGATGATGTTACAGCAGCACACTGACATGCCAGCTTTTTTTTTTAACAGGTTATGGCAATCTGAATTTGGGTGCTTGTTCTTGCATTGAAAACACTTTACCGGGAGCTGGAGAGATGGCTCAGCAGTTAAGAGCACTGACTGCTCTTCCAGAAGTCCTGAGTTCAATTCCCAGCAACCACATGGTGGCTCACAACCATCTGTAATGGGATCTGATGCCCTCTTCTGGTGTGTCTGAAGACAGCTGTAGTGTATCCATATAAATAAAATAAATAAAAAAAAAAAAGAAAAAAGAAAACACTTTACCTATAAAGCCATCTTGCCAGGACTCCAATTTTACACTAAATATGAAAAACAAACAAGAACAACACATAATAATATACATATATATATATGTATATGAGTATGTATATGTATAATTCACAAATAGGACATGGTAGGAGTCACAGTATATAATTTAGGTATTTGTATGAAAAAAGGAAACTATCCTAGTAACAATATGAAATATCCAATGTACACATGTTTAAGGCAAAGAAAAACTTGTGGAAATTGCCTCTCTCCTTCTACCATGTGGGTCCTGGAGATTGAACTAAGGTTAGCCCCAGTGACGCAAGGGCACTTAAGTAATGAGCCTTATTTCAAGCCCCAGAATGATATAAAATTTGAATGGATCACAGGTTTAAATTTAAAAATGAGTCATGTAAATACTAGAAAACATAAAATTTTTTATATTGGGTCTAGTATCACACACATTTAATCTCAGTACCTAGGAGTAAGAGGCAGACAGATCTCTGAATTCCAGGCTGTTAGCCAGAGCTACGTAGAAAGACTCTGTCCTCAAATCAAGCCTCTCTCTCCCTCTCCCTCTCCCTCTCCCTCTCCCTCTCCCCCGCCCCCCCACCTCTCCCCCCCCCTCATGTGTGTGTATGTGTATCTGTGAATTTGTGTCTCTGTATCTGTGCTGATGCAATCAATGAAAGTGTCTACAGAGACCAGATGAAGTGTATCTTCTCTCCTAGAGCTTGAGATAGTTGTGAGCTGCCTGGTGTGGGTGCTGGGAACTGAACTTCAGCCCTCTGTAAATGCAGCCATCACTCTTAACTACTGAACCATGAGATAGACTTTAATTTTATTTATCATCTTATAGCATGATTTTAGTGTCTGCTATCCTGAATGCTAATACTATTTAAATTTATTTTTAGAATGAGGCAGTGTTTGAACTTTGCCAGCTTTCATAAGAAAGGAATAATAATTATGACTTGCTTTTATAGATTATGCTAAATCTATAAGATACTTTAATATGTTGATGATCATTAAGTATGACCATTCAGTGGATTATAATGGATATATTTTTGCCAAACTTTTGGTAAGTCTCTTAATGACCTTAAATGATCTCTGCATTTTCTTGTTATTTCTTCTAGGTTTTGTGGACTTCTGAAGTATCTCACTCAGCACTATCTGAAATTTATCCTTCAAAAATTAAAACAATGTTAAAAGAACTCTGCTTCAGAGCTGGTGATCTAATCTGCTCTGTAACTCTAACTTTTATGTCCTTCGATGCTCTTTATATCAAAATTTAGTCCATCACAATTTCTACAAGGTCTACTCATATTTTTCTGATGATAATGCATGTGTGTTCAAATACTTGCTGGAGGCAGTTTCTCTAAACTATCTCAAATAATGCTTTACAGTTCATTCATCTTTAGAGAACTAAGCTGTTCAATGGCAACATCCCACACCGGGTGTAGCTATTTGTAAGCCAATATATCACAGGGCTGACATTTTACAGTTCAACAGCTCATAACAGCTAAGCAGTCATAAAACCATTGTCCTTACCCAGCACAGGATCATAACCAAGAATATATTTAGAAAGTTCCAAGGAGACTGCAAAATGGAAATTACTGCAATCCCAATAGAAAAGAGCTTCACTTGCAATTTCATTAAAACTCTTTATACACATTATTTTCAATCTAACATCGTTGGATATGATTTTTCCAATGCAGTTAATCTTTATTAATAAGTAAAAACATATTCATATAGGTGTATAGTCACAAAAATAAATAAAATCACAATAAATTTTGCTTAGGTTGATAATACACACACATACACACACACACACACACACACACACACACACACATACACACACTGAGAGTGTCATTCCTCATGTGTTACTCACCTTGCATTTTGAGACAGAGTCTTGTTAAGACCTGAGGCTCATGAACAAACTAGGTAATCATGCCACTTAGCATCAGGGACCCTCCTGTCTCTGTTTCCTCAGCACTGGTGTTTCAACCTCCAGCCTCCCTGGCCAGCTTCTTCCATCAATTCTGGAAATCAAACTCAGGTCTTCATGATTGCATGTCAAGCAATTTCCCAACTGAGCTTGTCCCTCTAGCACAGGTTGACTCTTTTGGACCTACTAACAAATTATTCTTACCTAGTGACAGTGTTAAACCTACCCATGTTTATTTATTCTAGTTGCTAATTTTCTTTTATGCATCTGCTTGCATGGTAACTCAAATAACAAATGTGCAAGGAGGGTGTGTTTCTGTGAAAAAAAAAAACACCTTTCTTGCCTCTCCCCTCTTCTCTGCTATCCTGTGCTAACCATGTCTCTCCTCTCAACTACTGTGAAATAACTGTTAGACTCCATAGTGACACTGTGCACTGCTTGTCTCTTTATGCCTGAGTTACTTCATGCAATCATCTCTACTTTTGTTCATGTTGTCTCAAATGGTGGGATTTTATTCTTCTTTATGGCTGAATAGTGATCTGTAGTCTATATTTGCCACATATCCTTGATTCATTCACTAGGTAGTAGAAATATAGGCTGTTTCTTGGCTACCGTGACTAAGGTGGCAGTAATCATGAGATGCATAAATCTCTTTGACTTAGTCACTTCCTGGCTTTGGATAGTACTGTGCTCAGCAGCAACATTGCTGGATCATTTGCTTATTCTATTTTTAATGTTTTGAGGAATTCCCATACTTTTTTTTTATAGTGGCTATAGTAACTTACATTTCCACCAACTGTGTTCAAGAGTTCCAATTCTCTACATCCTCAAAAACATTTTTTTTTCTTTAAAAAGATACTAATCCTTACTCGAGGTGATACCTCATTGAGAATTTGATGTGTGATTCCCTTGTGATGGCTGATGTTGAATGCTTTTCCATATATATCGGTCCTGTTTAGATCCGATGCTTGTTTAAATCAGGGCTGTTGTTTTAGGGGGTTGCTGTCTTCATTGTTGCTGTTTCTGGTCTTCTCCCTCCTTCCCCTACAAACTCTCCCTAGGCCAGTGACTTCCTCTTAAATAGTCTGGAAATTGATCCTTTGTTGGATACACTTTCTCTGGTTATGGTAGGTTGTCTTCATCATGTGGTTTCTTAACACTTAAATACATAATCTGTAATGTCCTTCAAAAATAATTTCTAGATTACTGTGGTGGTTTGAATGAAAATGGTCGCCATAGGCTCACAGATAGGAAATTACACTGTTTGAAAGGATTAGGACATTTGGCCTTGCTAGAGTAGAGGTGGCCTTGTTGAAGGAAGTATGTCACTATAGGTGGGTTTTGAAGTTTCAGAAGCTCAATCCAGGCCCAGTGGCTTTTTGCTATTTCTACTGCCTGTGGATGTAGATACAGAACTCTTCATCTACCATGTCTACATGGATGCCACCATGCTCCTAGCCATGAGGATAGTGAACTAAACTCTGACACTGTAAGCAAGCACCAGTTAAATGCTTTCCTTTATAAGACATGCTGAGGTCATGTTGTCTCTTCACAGCAATGGAACTTTGAATAAATGACTTTAACCTGTAATCTCCATTCCCAAATTTGAGTATAATAAGCATTGTATACAGCTATTATTGAATGTAGTACTCAGACTCTTTCTTTGCCTGTATCCTAGTCATCAGCTGGTCCTCACTTAGCATTGCTCTCATTCTGCACGGATCTAAGCTGCAGAGTGTTGCTAGTAGAAGTCTGGGTTTTCTTAGACACCCTTGCTACAACAGTCATGAACGTAATGATGCTTACCTATCCTCTCAAGAGAGAATATACCACAGGGAAGCCAAAGAACAACAGCAGGATCTGTCCTAGTTTTGAAGCTGAGCATCTTCAATACTGTGCAGTCACAGTCCTGAGCCTACTGGTCTAGAAGACCCTTCTGTAGATGGTCTATGTGCCACACCAACTGTTGGCCTGAGGGAGTCTCTGAAAACTATGGCAGCTCAGGCACTTACTGTCTACCCTCTGAGCCACTTCTTGGCTCTTGCTAGCTTCACTTTAGCATTGACTCTGAGAACATTTTCTACGTAGCCACTTTCCTCCCCATTATTATCTGTCACGGGTACTAACCCCAAGAAATCTCTTGGACTTCTAGATTCATCTTGATATCTACTTCCCAGGGAACAGGATCTTGCAGATCTGTAGCTGCTGCTGACTACCTTCAGCTAGTAGACTATTACTGGAGAGAGATCAAAGAGAGAGAATAGAGAGAATCTGGGACACTGCTTGTTCCTCCCCTCTGCTTCCAAGGCTCCAGTGGTATTAACAACTGAACATTTTTGTTGTTATTGTTCAGGAAGTTTTTTGTCTCACTGTCCTTTATCCCTCCAACTAGCCATTTGATGACAGTGGCTAACAAGCACTATTTATTTTTTTTAGTGGACACCTATTGCCTCCCATGTCCTCATTAGAGGGAAACATGGTTGTCCGGTTATCCAATAGTTTCCCTTCAAAATGGTTCCTGAAATGTGCTTCTTTGAAGCTGCCCATCTTGTTCTGCTAATACATTAATAGTTTCTATGGCCATAACAACATACCTGAGGCTAGATCCTTGAGAAATAATGTACATGTACTGACTTTCCTTTAGAGACATGGAAACACACTAATCCCAAGAGCAATGGTGTAGTGTCCTCTCACTAAACAATGACCAAATGTTCTCTTGTGAATCAGTACCCTCATATCCTCTCACTAAGCAATGAACTCATGTCATCTGAGTTCTTCCACTTGAAGTTCCCACTGCCTTGAACATTATCAACCCTGGAAACAAGATCAGCACACATATTTTAGAAATCTTAAGCATATTATAACAGGCCAACACCCCTTTATCTTAATATGGAGTACCTCAAATAGAGGGCATCACCTCTGCTGCCCAGCCATCAGCCTTTGAAAACACACATGAAACTTTTTTCAACCAATCAGGATTCTTTGCATAACTTTTTAGATACATAAGGAAGACAAGAAATCTTTTTAATTGGGGATAACTCTGGAGACAAGTATATTGGTTGCTCGAAACTTTGAATGAAATGAAATGAAGACCAAAACATACTGTCTTCAAAGATATTCTTTGGGGTTAATAAAATAACTCCATGGGAAAAAGTACCTACCACCAAGGCTGTTGAGGTGATCTTAATCCCTGAGTTGTCAACATAATTATCATCTAACATCTACATATATGCCATGACATATGTGCTCATCCAAATATTATTATTATCATCACCATCATCATCATTAATTAAATGTAATAATGATAATAAATTTGTGTAACAAGAAAAATACTCCTTGGCGACAATTTTTAAATTTTTGTTTGGATGTGAACACTTTTATAACAAAGCTCAGTCCATATCACAAAATTCTCCAATTATGATATTTCTTTTTTTGTATTGGCCTTATAAAAGAGATTTAGGAAGATAGCAGTAGAGTTGGGCTCACAAAAATCGGCATTGGGTCATGATATCAGAGAAGGGGGGACAGATCTGGGTGTGAACACTTGCTGGAGTGTGAGGAATTTGAAAAACATGACAGCTAGCATTAGCTGACTTGCTTCTGTGTATTTGGTTCTGAGTTCTGTCTCACTCTGGTGATGTCTAGCATCCATGCTTCTTACACTGTTGTAAATTCCTGACTCTTTGAAACCAGCTTTTTACTTTCCTATCACCTCGTGCTGACGTCTTATCATTAAGCTCTCTGGCTTAATTAAATTCTGTTCCTAAAACAACATTATTGTTAGTAGGAAATAAATGAGACTGTGAAGGTCTATGAATAACTTTGGGAAATGGCAGCTAAATAGTCTCCTGTGGTTTTCTAAATATTGAGTGAATTACTAGAGTATATGTTTCTTTTAATGATTCGGTTAATATAAGTTGTGAATACAGCCATGTCATGGCATGAACAGAGAAGTTGATGACAGGTGCCAGCATCTGAGTGATTATTTTTTCGAGATTGCATACATTTAACTTAGATTAGGACAATTTTCTTTCAGATACCTTTTCAGAGTTTCTAGAAATGAGCTGGTCACCCACTAGATCTCTGCTTCAGTTTTCTACATGAGTGCTTTGTGAATTATCATACACTACTGCTGTGACAATCCGCTCTCTGTAGAACTAATCAGGATCACATACTAACTACATTACTCTCTTCCAAGGACAGAGCCCTCTTTCTGAGTCCTGATCAAACCCTAAAATGTACTCTACCAAGTGAAGATCTGCTCTATTCAGTTGAAACTTTTTAAAGGAGCTACAGAGAGTAGAATGCTCAGCTTGCTCAGAATGAATCATCTCAAGTTTCAAAGGAGTGGGTGATGGCACATGCCTTTAATTCCAGAACTCAAGAGGTAGAAGCAGAAAGATGTCTGAGTTCAAAGCCAGCCTGGTCTATGGACCAAGTTCCAGGACAGCCAGGGCTACACAGAGAAACCCTGTCTCAAAAACAAAACAAGACAAAACAAAATAATACAAGACAAAATGACAATGTAAGCAACTTACCCAGCTCTAGAGCTTCAAGCTAGAAGGCCTCACATTTTAGAAGTGTAAGTTTATATGAACAAATAAATGCAAGAAGCATTATAGCATGTCCCTGTCCATGGAGTGTTTGCAACATCAGTATCTCTATCTTCTCACTATCAAAGAACACTGAAGATCCTTTTGTCTTTTAATCGTGACTAACTCAGAAACACCAAAATTCCCAGTGACATTAAAATAGATTTGCATTACTGTTTCTGTATACTTTGATTGAAAGGTTAATTTCTCAATTAACTTCTTCATATGAAAATTATTTGAAGAGAATTTAAGACAATAGAGATAAGGAACTATGATCTCAACATACATCACTTAGTACATTGTGTTTTAAAATCTCATTCCTATGGATGACTGGCTGAGAGAGGCATGGACCTGCATAGAAGTGTCTACTCCTGCTGATCATGTTTTCTTTCCTAACCCATGTGTAGCTCATTTAAATTCCCCTATTTAATGTTGATAGTGAAAATCCCAAGTTTTGGGTGTCTTTGAAATATAGGTTCAAACATCTGTGTTGCAAAGATTCAAACACAAAGTGCCCCATTCAAAAACATATGAGCTGAACACAGAGTTTTCAAAAAAAAGAAAGGAAGAAAGAAAGAAAGAAAGAAAGAAAGAAAGAAAGAAAGAGAAAGAAAGAAAGAGAGAAAGAAAGAAAGAAAGAAAGAAAGAAAGAAAGAAAGAAAGAAAGAAAGAAAGAGAGAAAGAAAGAGGCAGAGAACTAACTCCAACATTTATTGTCACTAGCAATTAAGGAAATGCAAATCAACACAACTCTAAGATTTCATCTTACCCCAGTCAAAATAGCAAATATCAACAAAACTGCAGACAGCAAATGTGGTGAAAGGGGAACCTTCATCCACTGTTGGTGGTATTGCAAACTGGTTCGACAACTCTGAAAGCCAGTGAGGAGAACCCTCAAATATCTTAGAGTAAATCTAACATATATGATCCAGTTATACCATTCCTCAGCATATACCAAAAGGACTCAAAGCCTATTTCAAGGATGCTTGCTCTTCTATGTTTATTGCTACTTTATGCACAATAGCTAGAAAATAGAAACAACCTAAACATGTTTCCTTTAACAAACATCTAATGAAAATATGGCAATACATACTATGGAATGTACATACACACTATCAGCTATAAAGAAAATTAAATCATGAAATTTGCCGGTAAATGGCTACAACTAGCAAAGACCATATTGACTGAAGAAACACAGATCCAGGAAGACACGTGTCTCATGTTCCCTCTCCTCTATGGATCATAGTTCCAAATCCTCAGATGTGATTACATAACGGTGGCAACTAGGGTTGTGAAAGAAAACCATGGGAGATGTACGGGAGCAATAGGGAGAGGAATACCCAGATAAAAGTGATTTGAAGTGGGAAATGGAAAAAACAGAAGGGGGCTTTAATTAGGAAGGTATGTGGAAAAATACCAAAGGAGGGGGGGAAAAGAGGAAAATAATAGGAAGTTGTCTGACAAGTTAAAAAAAATCATATTATTGCCTATCTACCTAAAATTACATAAGTCTGTATATACATATACATTACACACACACACATACACACATGCACACGCACATGCATATGCATATACATGTACAATATAAATAAAATATTTCCTTTTGGGCTGACAATGCTCTCCCCAGAGGCCAAGGAATATCTAAGAGAACTGAGAATATCAGGCATATAAGCCCCCTTTTGAGTTGTTGGTCAAAGCTGTCCCTATTGCTGAAGATGCCATGAACTTCAGGCTCCAGACCCTGAGGGCCTGAGATGGATCTGTCCTGGAAGCCTGTTCCTTGAGAACTAGCTTCCATGGTACCAGAATGTGCCATGGAAATTTCCAAGGGAATACAAAATTATGTATTAAGCTATGACACCTACAGATTTCAATAATCCTAAGGATATGATAGTGGCACGCATGACTTGGTCAGTAGCTCTCTACTTGGACTTAAATCCAACTCAACAAGAGGGAAATCATTCCTGGTAGTTAAAAACTTAGCCAACCAACTGGGGCTAGTGAAGTCATGGATTTTGAAGAAGAACCTACAACTGCCACTTTGTTAAACCAACATAACCCCTGACTTTATTCTACAACATGTATCTTTATACTTACAGATAAGTATATCTCTTACCTTACATCAAGGAAGCTTCTCTTTACAGTAGACAGAGACCATTACAGAAAACCACGACCAATAAAAATGAAGATCCGAAGAGATTGCATGGTACCTAGTCCTGACTGATAGATCTACAATACATCCCCTGCACCTAAGGCTCAGGAATCATTGCAGAAGAGGAGTGAAAACTCTAAGAGCCAGAGAAACAGAGAGTTTTCTGTGAAACTGTGTCTCCTAGAAATGTCAGAGGCTAAACTTTAATAGTTCTTACCAACTCAGCAGCTTAAACAAGACCTGGACAGTGCCAACACCAGTGGACCTAGTAACGTGGAAAGGGAAAAACGGGTGGGGCCTCAACCCTACACACAGAACTGTGGCCCACTGTGGAATTCTAAGAGTAAGAGAATCGATCTTCACAAAAAGTGACCCCCAGTTGGTTAGCCAATAACAAATGGTCAGCTCTGATATCAAATACATACAAGTAAAATTTATGGACTGAGCAGATTTTATTTCTGATGTGTTTAGGAATATATATATAATAAAACAACTAAAGAAAAAGAGGCCATAATTTTGAGAGAGAGCAGGGGGGGTACCACGGGATGAACAGGAAGAAGGAAAAGAAAGGAAGAAATGACAGACTTATATTAAAATCTTAAAAAAATAAAAAATACATTATTGAAAATAATATGTATTTACATAGTGCTACCTTACACTGTTTTAAAAAAATATATTCCCTGTGCATCGTTTCCCTTGTAGAAATTTGGCACAGTAAAGGCTGCTTAATGGGACTGCTACAGATTAAAATAAGTATGTAAAGTACTTGGTGTGTTTTATTTGTGCTTGGCACAAGCGACATAACTATGGCCTTTGTCTCACCATCAACAGCAGCAGCAGTGCACCTACTACTGTCTGGAGCTACTTATGTGCACGAGTATATCACGATTATTTGTACAGATTTGCGCTCCTCTTTCAATAAAGCCAAAGGCCCAAGGTAAACCAACTAACACCGTGTGTGTGTGTGTGTGTGTATGTGTGTGTATGTGTGTGTACGTTTTGAAGCCACATATGTAAAAGTATAAAGTCCCCACTCTTTCCATAATTTTAGACATGTACATTATAATTTGTGTTGATATAAAAATTATATTTTTCTTCACCCCAAAATAACTTAAATACACCTTTGCTCACACAAATTACCAAATCAAATGACTCATTTAGGAAGAACAATATTTTTTGTGCCATTAGATTGGAGAATCGAGGCCACAGAGATAAATACATATCGCATATGTAGTAGTAAATACTAAAAGTGTGTGTACTAAATACACAACATATGGATATGTGCACAACGGTTAAGTGTATATTAAAGTACTTATTTTATAATGATAATCATACATAATTTAATCTTGAACATCAAATACTATGTTAAGTTTTAAAAGCAGTAAGAAAGAATGACTCAGATAGCTTTATTTTCTGGTAATTTGTGTGTGCGTGTGCGTGTGTGTGTGTGTGTGTGTGTGTGTGTGTGTGTGTGTGTGTGTGTTTTCAATTTTTAACAGCTTTTAACCTTCTGTCCAGACTTGTATTTCCCTAGAGGATTTGTCAGTATGATTAGGATGTTCTATTTTGTTGAAAAGTAAAAGAGTGTTATATAACTGTCCTCATTTATATAACAGGAGTTTCTGTAGCTTATGTTTAACACATGACAAACCCTTGACAAACTGTTTTAGAAAGTGCAGCAGGCAGTGTATCAATTAAACCAGAGTGAAGTTCCGTGTATGCCACATTCCTTCTAGGCTTTAGTCAGCATGATTACACTTCTCTGAAAAATATAGATTAAGATATACAAGCAATATTTAACGATACTTACCATGATACTTACAATTTATTTAATGATACTTACAACTTTATATTCACTAGTCCAAAAGTAGCTAAATGTTTCCAAAGTTTTATATTTTAGTTTTCACGTATACATTCTACCAACAAAACATAAAATATTAATGGATAAGTAAGAATTAAAAGATTGCTTATATTTATTTCATGTGGAGGGAGGCAATGTAAAATGTTTTGGTGTCCTTTGGTTATTGGTCAATTTAATTTCAGTGAAAGATTTTGTGTGTGCCTGCACGTGTTTTTGTACATGTGTGAACTATTTTCAACGGGTCCAAGAATACAGGCAGAAGGCAACAAGACAAGAGTCTTTTTTTTTTTTTGCCAAGCCTTGCCAAGTCCACTCGTATAAAAGATCACGTAAATGTACAATTAGGTACCATGTCTTTCAGTTCTCTTGAAAGTATTCTTAATTGCTTTTTCAAGCCTTCTGCATACTTTGCCATTTCAATATTTGCCTGGAGACCCTCAAAGTCATCCAGCGATATTGAAAATATAAAATCAAGACGTGTTACATTAAATCAAACCATCTTTGAAGGAGTTGATTTGAAAAAAGAAGGCGTCTCCTATCTCTCATTTTAAAATGCTTAATGACCTTAGTCTTCCTATGGAAAGCTACACTTACAAAACCGTCTGCTAAAGCTTCCTGTCATATATGTGAAGACTCTCCCATTTACATCTGTCTAAAAATATTCTTTTTGCTTCTTTATGTTGTTTGGGCAAAACTAAGAGAACAGTTCTAAACATGGAGTTTGTAGTTGGCTTTCAGATGAAGTGCAAATCCATTATTCCTTCTCTATGGCACTGGGCAGTCCTTTCTTACATCTTTGTTTTGGGTTGTTTGTTTGTTTGTCTGTTTGTTCATTTGTTTGTTTAATAAGAAAAATAGTAACAAAATCTTCTACCTTAGTTTATAAAGAATACTATGTCAATTTATTGAAGGGTTTAATGAAACACCTGAACTGTATTGTTCGATTGTTGAGTACAAGCAAAAAAAACTGATATAGGGAAAGAGGCAATTTTGTCTTCAGCTCTTATGTTTGCAGTTCAATCACAAATAGTGGTTATAGCAGCCGAATAAAGGATGGTTTCTAAGGGATGTAATGTTAAAAACCATTAGGCAAGCACAAATGATTTAATATTTCAGATCCTCATAAAAATTATATAACACAACCATGAGGTTCTAGTAGTGGGGTAATTTTAATTTTTTCATCTTTGTTTTCTTAATGGAGTGTATCTTTTCTTTAAAGAATTAACTCTCAGGGATCCTAGTAATTCTTCAGGTATAGAAACTAAGCTGAAGAGAGTAGGGCTAACTTTAGAAAAGAACGGATAGAATTATGCCAACTCTTCCCATGCCTGGCATAATCAGAACTACATTTGCCTGGCATCCACTTCCCAAGCCTCCTCGTCATAGTCCAGTGCCGGAGGAGTCCCCAAACACCCAGATACCAGTTTCCTTGGCTCTGACGAATGTTGTAGCTTTGGTACCTCCTGTTTCTTCTCAACTGGAAAAGACATTTATTCCTTCCCTGCTCAAAGTTTATCTCCCTTGTAGCAGAATGTGCGCTCCACTATTAAATCTCAAACTGTCTGGACAAGTTGTCACCACGCCTCAGGGATGTGGAACATTGACTGCTTCCTAACATGATGAAGACATAACACAGGAAAATGTGTGGGATGGTGGCTCCCGGACAATGTTTTCTTCTGGCACAACAAATCACTTTCTGTGCAATGAATACAGTCACAAATGAATTTATTAGCTGCCTTTGCTCCTGCTCTGCTTTTTACATTATGAAGCAGGATTGCTAGTCTTATTTAAAAATTATTGGGATTTGGCTTCTGTTTGACTTCCCACATCACTAAATTCTGTACGGGTATTGCAAGAAGAGAATACCCTGCAATCCTACTGAAAACAAACGTCAGCAGAAACATTTCAGCTTTTATTTCAAATCTTTAAAATTAATACGTAATGATGATATTAGATTTGTTGTGTTGTTGCTGTTTTCCAAGACAGGGTTTCTCTGTGTAGCCCGGGCTGTCCTGAAACTCTCTCTGTAGACCAGGCTGGCCTCTAATTCATAGATCCACCTGCCTCTACCTCCCTAGTACTGGGATTAAAGGTGTGAGTCACCACTACTCAACAATTATATTGGATTCTTAGAGACAGGTTATATGATGCTACTGCAGCACCACCAAAGAACGACAACATATAACTACTGGAAAGTGACCAGATGGCAAATTTCCTGCTCACTGTTTATCTAATTGTAATTAATACTTAGGGAAGTCATCTAATGAAAATTCTGTAATAAAAAAACATGAGTCTGAGCAATATAAGTTACCAAAGTTTTAGAGAAAACAGGAAATGATTTAAGGTTACAGATACTACCTTAACACAAAGTTTTGAAGGAGGTTTTCATTCAGTTGTATTTTCATGGATAAATTCCACATATCAAGAGATAGATGGGTGATACATTGGCTGAGGTGTTATCCCAGAACTAGAAATAGTCCAGACAAGAGAGTGGACACAATCTCTCCGTTCAAAGAGATACTTAACAGTGAGGGTGACAGACATTTAAAAATCACAATTAGGTGTGATGGCATGCACTTGTGATCTCAGTATTGAGAAAACAGAAATAAAAAGATCCCTGGATCTTACTCCTACACAGTCTCTCTGGTCAATTGGTGAACTCCATTTTCACTGAAAAACATTGTCTCAAAAAAAAAAAAAAAGCCAGACGGCACCTGAGAAAGACATTTGACATGTCTCTGGCCTCCACACAGGCATACATACATACGAGTGTGCATGTGCACATGCACACACACACACACACACACACACACACATGGTGTGCATGCACAAGCACACAGAAGAATGACAGTTAATGAGGTATACCGTGTAAAAGTGCTCAAAGATGAGCAAATGGAGAAACAGAAGTCCAATTTTTACTCAACCTCCATCAAATAAGAAGGGTCTTCCAGAGACAAGGAATGTCAGTACTTGTACAAAAACAAATGTCTAATAATTTTAATGTTAAATGTAATATTACTATAAATTATTGTGTGTAAACATATATATGTAATGATATAATATATGTAAAATCAATATAGGAACTCTATTTCATGGAAAATGATTTGCATTTTAAAATTGTTTGATTTATGTCCGGTGACCATTAGAATCATGTGGCATAAGGCACATTGTTTTGATGTACCAGAATAAAGTAGTCACATTGGTTTTAGTTGTGATTTCACTGCCTCTTATAACTGAGACATGAGTTTACTGCATGCCAGGTTTTGTAGGCTGAATACAAAATAAACTGCTTAATCCTCAGGACCATATTTATATGTTGAATATTTTTAGATTTTGAAACTTTCTAAAATCTCAAGTTAGACACGTTGTGTTTTTAAAAAGAGCCAAGGATATGTTTGGTGAAGTGGAAGGGGTGCCCTCAGCAGGCCCATGCTGAGACATCTCTTCCCCCTGAGGTACCAGCCATACAATGGGTATAGTGTAGAAAAGAGTTTAGAGGGTGAGAAGTAGAATTGAGAAGGGAGCAGAGACAGAGATAGAGACTCAGAAAGAGACACAGAGGGAGGGGAGGGGAAGAGAGAAGAGGAGAGAGGAGGGGAGGGAGGGGAGGGGAGGGGAGGGGAGGGGAGGGGAGGGGAGGAGAGGAGAGGCCAGCCAGGAACATGTGGAGAGAGAAGGAGGAGGGGACAGAGAGAGAGGGAGAAAGGGGTTAGGGAGAGAAGAGAGTCAGAAAGAGAGAGAAGGGACAGAGAGAGTGAGGAGGGCCCAAAGAGCCCTTTTTGTAGCAAACCAGGCCTCCTGGCTGGGTGCAGGTAACTGTTAGGCAGAGCCTAGAAGGAATGCTAACAGAAAGCAAGCCTTATTAGGCTTAACTAATTCACCTGAGATGTCAGAAATTTTACCAGTTCATGATATATAGACTTGAGAATTTAAACAAGACAAAACTTGGAACTTAAGAAAGCTAAGGAAATCAAAACTTGAAAGACCAAAAATTTAGGAAATAGAGGAAATTAAAGGGAGTGAGAACGATATTTGTCCCCTCTTTCTTTCAGAAATTTTCTGGTGTGTGTGTGTGTGTGTGTGTGTGTGTGTGTGTGTGTGTGTGTGTG
>NW_021605377.1:10730355-10824199 GCF_004785775.1 Grammomys surdaster | reverse complement strand
GTGTGTGTGTGTGTGTGTGTGTGTGTGTGTGTGTGTGTGTGTGTGTGTCTGTCTGTCTGCCTGCCTGCCTGTCTGTCTGTCTGTCTGTCTGTCTGTCTGTCTGTCTCTGTTTGTGTTTACACTTGGAAATTTTCAAGCTATGGGAAGGATAGGCATGAGAAACTAAGAATACAATAACAGAAAGAAATCTGAACAGAATTTTATCAGCTAGTGAATCTAAAGAGACAAAAATGTAAGCTTGGGATATTCTAAGTTAAAAGAAGCATAGAAAAGACCTGAAATTTTTTTATGCTGTTATACCTTATTTAAGAATAAAAATTTCAGAAAGATTAAGAGGAACATATTTCAAAATATAAAGGCAATATAAAACGATCCTACAGTCAACATTCATAAGTGGTGAAAATCTCTGAGCATTTCTACTGAAACCGGGGCAAGACAAAGTATGTCTACTGCCTACTCTTTCCTGTTCAATTTAGTCTTCAAAGCCATTCAGAAGCCTAGTATTGTAGAAGCTTCCTAAAATGTGCAAATATACATATATAAAAGGAGTTAAGATGGAGTCACCCTATAAAAGGGACAATGCTCTCCAAGATCACATCCACTACCTAACAAAAAGCAAAATCTCATGATAGATATGGTCCTGTCTGGCTGTTCTTCTTTTTTGGTTCTCTCTTGAGACAAGCCAAGGGGAAGAATTTCCAAAACTTCGTCATGTGAGATAGTTAGGGTTGCTTTTTCTATAATAAAACATTTGCCTATCTTAAGTCTATTGTAGTGATAGCTTACCTGCCTTGGTTCTTCTGAGAACAGAAACTGCAAACTCTCATGTCTAGCACCTCAAAACAAAACTGGGAGGGGGCATTAAGTAAAAAGATTTATTGCTGGTGCTCCCTTCTCTGGCTAAGCTGGTTAACTATTTTTGAACCAGAGATGAAGAAAAGGAAAAGAATTAAGATGCTTTATGCCAAATATGCACAGACACATACACATTCAAATATTGATACACCCATACTCTGGCCAGGCATGACCCTCTGTCACAATCAACTCCACAAGTTTTCATGCATGCTTACATATATACACATATACCTATACCTATACATATAGACAGAATACACTTTTGGATGGATGGATAGATGGATGGATGGATGGATGGATGGATGGATGGATGGATGGGGCAAAGTTCCCCAAGCCAAACCATTCAACCAACAACTTTATTTCTTTTCTTTTCTACGTACTTAGACAAAATAGCTCTTTAGAAAATTATCTCAGATTAAATGTTACAGAGAATGGGAGTTACAGAAGGCTGTTGATTTTAAGTTCAAAGTAACATTTCATTATAATATACTCATTATAATTTCCAAGCAACAGTTTTTGCACAGCCTTACCTTATATAGAGCACATCTGTGACTTTATCCTTGGACCTAAATGTTTTTCCTTGAACACAAAATTGTCCCAAGCCCGTATCTATTTTAGTGTAATTATGAAAGCTCATTATATTTCCTATTATGCAGCCTTTACTTACTATTATGAGGAGTGTGCACCTACTATTCTTGATTCTAACCTTATTACATCTTTCTAGCAATTAAGACCATTTCTAAAAACTTCCTAAAATTATTTGAATCAAATCAGGAAATCTGCAGAATCATTATCTATCTGTCTATATAGCATCATCACAAG
Organism: Grammomys surdaster; assembly: GCF_004785775.1. Classification (NCBI taxonomy): domain Eukaryota; kingdom Metazoa; phylum Chordata; class Mammalia; order Rodentia; family Muridae; genus Grammomys; species Grammomys surdaster. Next base: position 10,822,522 of record NW_021605377.1, on the reverse strand, counting down.
ATCTTTGTAAGTTTGCAGAATTCTGCTCCAAAGGATGAGTCAATACTGAGTGATTGTCACATACTTAATAATGACAGGGACGTCATATTAATAGCAGAAATTTTTTCTCAGATATAATCTTCTTGGCCTTACCTAGAGAAGCAAATCCATCATAGATTTTAGTTCATGGAGGAATCATCTCAGGATGGTTCCTCACCTGCTGGTTTTTAGCTTCTTCTAGATGGTTCTTATCAGTATGGGATACCTCTTTCTGAGTTGTTGGCCAGTGGAGATTCGTAGATTCCCCAAACATCACAGGTTATTGCCTTTGCTCTTGGCTATCCTACAAATCTTGATGGCAAGACTGTATTGCTGCCCAGCTCTTTGAGTCCTCTGGGCCAAGCATTGAGGGAGATCCCAGGGAGATTTCAATTCTCCTGCCACCTCTCCATCCACCTTCCTTGGACCCGAGGTTCCTGAACCATACAGAACTGCAGATCCAGAACCATACAGCCCAAGACCTGTGGTACCAAGACCATTAAAGCTCACCACCCCCAATACCTACTAAAACAAGAACATCCAGGGCCTAAAACAAGATGACTTAAGGCCCTCGAAAGAACACAATCAACAAGAGCCAGGGTATTATGACACCTCCAAAGCACAGCTACCTTACTACAGCAAGCCCTGGATATCCTAACACGACCCAAACACATAAAATGACCTTAAATTCAATCTTATAAAGATGATAGAGGCCTTTAAAGAGGAAATGAATAAATCCCTTAAAGAAATACAGAAAAATAAAATCAAACTGATAGAACTCTTTAAAGAGGAAACAAATAAATCCCTTAAAGACAAACAGAAACATACAATTAAACAGCTAAAGGAAATAAATAAAACTGTGCAAAATCTGAAAGTGGAAATAGAAGCAATAAAGAAAACATAAACTGAGCAAACCTGGAGATGAAATCCTAGGGAAGAGAACAGGAACAACACATGCAAGCATCACTGATGGAATACAGGAGATAAAAGAAAGAAATTCAGGCATAGAAGATATAATAAAAGAAATTGACACACCAGTCAAAAAAATGTTAAATCTAAAAAACTTCTCACACAAAACATCCAGGAAATCTGGACACCATGAAAAGACCTAACCTAAGAGTTATAGGAATAGAAGGTGAAGAGTCCCAGCTCCAAGGCCAGAAAATATTCTCAACCAAATCATAAAACTTTCACAACCTAAAGAAAGAGATGGCTATAAACATACAAGAAGCTTATAGAACATCAACTAGACTGGACTAGAAAAGAAAATCCTTTAGGCACATGATAATCAAATCATAAAACTACAGAAGAAAGAATATTAAACATGGTAAGGGGAAAAGGCCAGGTAACATACAAAGGCAAACCTATCAAAACTACACCTGACTTCTCAACAGAGACCCTAAAAACTAGAAGGGCCTGAATAGATATCCTGCAACTTCTTCAAAAAAAAAAACCCACAGATGCCAACTAGACTATTATACCCAGCAAAACTCTCAATCGCCATAAAGGGAGAAAACAAGACATTTCAAGACAAATCCAAATTCAAAAAATATTTTAATGACTGCTTTTATTTCTTTAGGGGTTATGGAGCTGTATAAATAGTTCATGAAGGTCCACCTATAGCTGAGGAGCAATTAAAAGATACTAGGGAACTAGAATCACTTTTCCTCAGGGATGTGATCCTGAAGAGGTTCCACATGCACCAATAGATGGCCCTACACCCATGCCTATACAGGCAGGACGAAGTCAACTCTGAGTTTAAAATGGAGCACATGAAATTGGGAAAATGACTGGGGGATAGAGAAAGAATTGAAAGAGGGGATGACTGACTGTAAGGGTGGATTTGAACAAAATACATTATAACCATTTATAAATATCCCAAACATACAAAAAAATTAAAAATAATACTCTCTCTGAATTGATTCGTCATTCACAATTTCAAGAGAACAAATTTTACAAAGTTCAATTTATTAAAGATATATGAAAAGAAAAATGTATACACATGTGTATCAATTTAAATTATCTTCCAAAGAAAACTCCAGACATATTAGGTATTTATTCCAAGCATTTAAAGAAGTTGCAGCATCAGCATCAGTTTTACACTATTCTTCAGCTCTTTGAGCCTTAGAGAGGGAGGTAGTTAGGTCTCATTCAGAACTGGGCACAGCAGTTACTTCTCCGTGCTTTGACCAGTTGTGAGCTTCTACACTCACCATGGTCCACTGCAAACAGAAGCTTCTCTCACCAAAGCTGAGAGGAACACGAATCGGGTTGTTGGTTCCCATCTGGGCTCTCTTGAGTTTATTCCACACCCCTAAGAGATTCTTGGTGATGATAAAATTCACAGTTCTTGCATGGATTTTTTTTTTAATTTCAAATACTTGTAAAGGCATCTTAGGTTGTTTTGCTTTAAGAATTCTTTTATTTGACGTGTATGAGTGTTTTGTTTACAAGCATGCATATGTACCATGTGTGTGTGTGGTACCTTCAGAGGTCAGAAGAGGAAACCAGATTCTCCAGAACTAGAGATATAGATAATTCTAAGATACAATGTAGGTGTTGGGAACAGAACCCAGGGCTTCTGCAAGGTTACCATGTACTCTTAACAGCTGAGTCATTGTTTCAACCCATCTCCAAGCCTCATCTTTAATATCACTCAGGAAGCCTAGAATGTACATACAATGTTATAATGTTTGGAAAGATTTGTGTAGATCTATTGGTCATTATTGGAATTAATATCCACATACATTTAACACTATATTTACATAATCAGATGTAAAAACAATGAATTGGATTAAAGTATTTTAAGTGGAAATAAAACAAACAAGTTCTGGAAAATTTATATACCGTACTGTGATTTTTGTACAACAGCAAGAGATTTTTATGTATACGTATATACAAGACTAGACAACATACGGTCCACAATATGGAGATTAAAAGGCACAAATGGGCAATTACATTTGCATTAATTAAAACCAAATAATAGTCATTAATCACAGGATCACTTTAAAATACACAGGCAAGTATAATTTGTCAGTTTATAATTTAAAATTAAAACCTAAATCAATAATAAATGCATAAAGTTTTCATTTTAAATTAATCTCCTCAGTTACATTAACCACATATCCAGTGGTCACACAGAGCATCATACTGGATAACATCAGATAATTTCTATAGAAATTTATGTTCGCCATTCCTGTACTTCTGCGCTAGAACATTCTGGAAATTACACAATAAACTCACAGTATCAGGACTGGAGAAGAGTACAAAGAGATCATTAATATTTCACTGTACACGTTTGTCTATTGGGTTATTTAAAACATATGTATGACTAAGAGATTTCAACTAGGTAAAGTTAAACTAAAATCTGTTGTTTGAATCCCACACTTGGGCTGTGTCTTTTGAAGCTTTGTCACAACAATTCCTCCTATTCTTTGTAGCCAAGGATTTGGCAAGTCATTCAAGGCCTAGAGCTGAAGTTTTAATCTTTATGATGTGATAGGATGTGCCCATAATGGAGGAGTGATGTTCAAATACTTGAAAGATATGGAAACATGTAATTAAATTCTAATCTCTCCTTTTAGGCTTCCCCTGCCCGCCATCACTCCTAGCTGATGACAGAGCCGTGAACATTGTGGTTGTTCGGAACTGTTTCTGTGTTTTACTAACGGTCTTCAGATTAGTCATCAAGGGATAGCTAGACCTCTGCTCTTTCTTTACAAAAGTGATGCTAAAAAGAAAGCATTCAGCCTTGCCCTTCTGCTCTCTTTTAATTATCACTTTATCAAGTTAATTTATATCTGAACTTGCTCCAGGAAAGTATAGGTGAAAGAATTGAAAGATAAAGCGATATATTCAGAAAATGTCCCTGCCTCCTCTCCTCTGGTCTCCCCTTCTGAACAAAGTGCTCACAACAATAACCTGGGATCCACTGATGTTGCCTTGACGATACTTGGAGTCACACATCTCCTGTGACAATGCTATGACTCCAGATAACTATGAAGTAAAAATGGGACTAAAAACCTAAGTGTAATACCTATTATTCCATAGTGTTCCCTAGTGAAAATTGCAAATATAGATTTCCACAAGGGAAAGGGAAAGAACAGGTCTGTTTAAAGAGTTGCACACAACATACAAATATGTAAACCCCACGCAGAGTCAGACCTTTTAAAAAGTGCACGTAGAAAACAAAAGACTGTAATTTTTAGTGCATTTGGTCAAGAAACAGCCAACAAGCTGGCAGCTGATACCAAAGCTACACACCAGAGCAAACCTAAGAAATTTCACTTCATTTTGCAATTGAAATAGAGTACTTTTAATGAGAAAACAAACTATTGAAAGTCATAGTAGACAATTTTACACACTTTTAATTCTATAGTTACTGTTAACACTGGCAAAACTCACAGGAAGTTATTTTGGGTTTGCTTGTTTACATATTGAGCTAATAGAAACTCGATGATCACTGGTCTATTTAAAGTCAACTGTGAGAAGTCTAAGGCAGGAGGCTTGACGGGGACCACAATTAGTTCCAGTATGAGATATATGTGGTCAGTTGCTTTGTTCTTTTAGAATTCCTAGATGTTGATGCAAAGTAGATTAAAGTGAGAGTATTTCTCAAGCAAAGGATCATGACTGAAATCTTACTTGTCTTTTTCAGAATCTTCTGCTACGTTCATTCATTTGATTTTGCAGGATCAAGAAGAATATATTTTCTACACTGAAGTAAGAATTTCAGAAAAGGAGCCTATTAGAATTATGCTTATAAACTCAAAGATAACATCCAAGTTTGCCCCAAACCCTGGATTAAAGGCCATTTATCCTATACTTGAAACTCAGACATATCCTGAAATCTAAACCAGATTTCAAATAGATTTGCAAAAACTATATGTATTTAGTTCACAGTAGCAATATAGTCTTATTATTTGGTCCTTTTAAAAATTTGTTTCTATTTTTTTTCCTTTTTTAAAAAAGCTTTTTTGGAGATTTTAATTTAATTTCATTTCTCTCTTCCTTTTCCTCCCTCCAAACCATCATGAATACAATACCCCTCCCTATTCGCCTTCAAATCCCTGGGATCATTTTTCATCAACTGATATTTTTTTCTTTTTAGTCAAAATTGTTCCTTGGGGGGATGGGTGTACTGAGGGACTAGTGTGCAGGCCACACTGAAGTATGGAGATTAACAAACAACCTCAGGTGTGGGTCCTCTCTTCTATCTTATTTGAGGTGGAGTCTCTCTGATTGTCATTGTGTGGACACACACCAGGCTAGCTGGCCCACAAGTATTTATGGAGTCTCCTGTCTCTACCTCCCATCTTGCTGTAAGAGCACTCCTTTTGAAGGTGTGTGCTACTGCGCAGGGCTTTAACATGGGTTTTATATTTGTATTTGGGTTCTTGAGTTTGTGCTGTAAGCGTTTTACACATGGATCACCTCTAGCCAAAGGTCATTCTTTTCTTCCAAATTCCAATAATTGAGTGTTTGACCAATATCTAATTCCCTAGGTTTTCTCCAAATCTCAGTCATGGTGTTATCTTTATGATATTTCTCCCTACTAGATTCCCAACCAGAGCCAAGGATTAGGATGAGTGGCTAGGATTTTTTAAAAACCATTTTTAGGCCATTTACCTTTAGCAGGCCAAAACAGGAGGTTGTGGTTCTAGATTAAACAATACTCACAGGTCGTTTCCTATTGCCATGGCTATCTCAGATTGACTTTGTCTCTTTTTAAGCTTGTATTCCACCTTGACCTATTTCTCAGTTGATGGAGTCATCCCTCTACTGGTGGTGGCAACATCTTTACCTGTTTCTCCAGTCCCCATGCAAGACTGAAAGAGTTAGGGAACCCTAGCATCTCATGCCAAAGATTGGTTTCATCAGTGAAAGGCTTAACACTGTTCTGGGAAAATGGGGTGTTAAATGCATCAAAGCTTTGAGTAGATATGCAAATTACCTCTGACTATCTGGCACATTCCCCTATTCACTATCAAAAGAACTAAGCTTAGTGCACAATGTTTTTCAAGTACTAGTGGCTGAGGCCATGATAGAGCTATAAAACCCTTCACGACTTGTTCTGAGGCAATTCATAAGTGTGATTCAATATTCATCTTAAAAGCTGAAACCTTCAGGATAGATTGTTATCCTAAGATTGTTTGTTTTGTCTTCCAAAACAAAGAGAAACAACATCTGGGAATCAGTAAACCATTATGCTCAGGGTTCCATGGGGCTACCAATGGAATGATGGATTTTAAAACTTAATATATGACCGAATCAATGGACAGTTGCAGGTTGAATAAAGCTTGGCAATTATATACTCTTAAGAATCTTCTGAGAAAATACATTCATCTTATGTTTAAAACCTGTAGAAATAAATAAACAGTGACATACTGCCAGGACTCTAAACAAAACAAACAAACAAACAAACAAACACCCCAGAAAATTATGATTGCCTGCTTAAGCACAGACAAAACATTTTGAAAAATCTCAGCTTATTTGCAACAAATTCTTGTAATGTGATGATTACAATTATGTGTGTGTGTGTGTTCCTGCTTCATATTTTCATTTCATTAAAAAACAAATACAGAAAAAAAATACCAAGAGAAAAAATTAAATGGCATACAAAATGTTGAAATTCTTAAATGAGAGGTTCACAAACTTTAACTTTTAAAAGTTCATTGGAGCTAATCAGAAAACCTAATCAAGTAAACATATACATTTTATATGTGCAACATATATTCACACATATGCGCGCGCGCGCGCACACACACACACACACACACACACACACATACACGTGTATCTTTTTGCTCCCATCCTTCTAGGAGGTTTATAAGGAGATCCAAGAAACTGAAAGATCAATGTCAACAGAACGTACAGATGATTTCTTTGGGTCACATCCTAAGATACAATGGCTGAAATCAACAAACATCATACATCACTATTTGCATTGTGGGTAGAGATATATAACTATTGGCAACCAGTAGTAAATTTTTTTTTTGCTTTTAGTGGTTATTTTAAATGTGTTGTAATTGATTTTATACAAAATCAATAGAGAACTTATCTGTATAGATTTCTTTTTAAAATGAAGTGTGATTTGTTTTTGACAGTGATGGTGGTGGTGATAGTGTTTGGTTTTTGTTTGTTTTGTTTTTCTTTTTTTTAACGTTTGTTTTGTTTTTCAGTTAGGCCTGACAGATATTGTGTGGTGGCATGGTTGGCTGTCGCTTTGGCACCACCACCTCCTGGTGGTTACGAGTGGAAATTGAAGGTGTAGTTTCTAACCGCTGATCTCAACACTATAGCTGTGACAGGCAAGTAACAGAGAAGTTCTACCATAAGTAAATGTCAGTGAGAACGGTGTTAGTGAAGGCTCTTTTGCCAGTGTAGAATTTTACTTGTTTTATTCCATCTTCTAGTTCATGATCCTCCTACCTGAATCTTTCCCAAGTTCTAGGGTTATAGGTATGTACTACTGTCCTCAAAAGGATCTATTTTATATGGGGATTTGCTCTGTACCATTTTGAGATATTATTAATCTGCCCTTTATTCTAGAATGCTAAATGTATAGTATTTTTGCAGAATAAACAAAGTAATCAGAGGAAAAAAAATAAGGAATGATGCTTACAAAAATCTTTTTTTCTCCCAATTCAAATTACTATTTTAAACTTGAAAAAGAGTACCTTGTTGTACTTTGAAGCACCATGCACAGGAAGACTTACTTTATACACCCAGATTTCACATCCTTAGTTTCTTATTTACAGATAGAAAACATTTGTATTATCATTTCCTGAACAACATAATATAAGCACTAGTAATAGAACAATCATATCACTTTAGATATCAGAAGTCACCTAGATATTTAAAATGTGCCAGGTATGGTGTGGTATGTGTGGAAAGTTCCAACTTCTTATGAGGTTCAGGCTGGAAGATTATTTAAGATGAGGAGGTTGGAGTGAGCCTATACAACGTAGTGAGATTTCATTCTTTAAAAAGAAACAATATATGGAAAGGTGTATGTAAACAGCTTATATAAAAATGCTATGTTTAATTTAAAAGACAATTGAGCATCTGTGAGGCTGTAACCATCACCATGGATACTAAAGGGTAACAGTGTGGGATGAGTGTCACATATATAAGAACATTAGTTTATACCTATAAAATTGTGTTCCTGTTCTGAATTACATTTCACTTCATCTTGTGATTTTTTTTTCCTAGCTAGTAATAAATTTTTATTTACTTATGGGAGAGATTTAATAGACTAGTCCCTGGAACACATAAAAATTAAGTTAAACTTGAATTGCTAAGAAAGATTGAATAGAAGAAATACAGTAAACAAACATCGGTGTTTGGTTACATCGGGAAAACACTAAAGAAATAACAGAGATAGAGGATCTAACCACAGATCTCGGTGAATTCTGCTCACAGCTGACAGTGGTTTTGTTCAAGGTTATATAGCCTCATCCAGTCTTACACATGCTTCATTCTTGTGAACCACTGTCTTTGGAAGCATCTACACTTGCAATGGACTCTTCTGTCCCTGTGAATAACAATATCTAGAGAATAAGCAATTAGTCATTGTACTTTTCCCACTGTGCCACAGTCTACCTAATGACATGTATTTTTTTTTTTGAAGAAAAATTTATAGCTCCTCTTTGTCCGAGGGAAATCTAAGTGAACCAAGGTGACCTAAAATTCAACCTTTAGCGTCCAGGAAGTGAGAAACAAAAGCACTTTCCCACCTAAACAAGGTTGAGCTAAAACAATGCTAGAGATTCTGCTGCTTCAGAGTCCTGGAGAAACTGGTGTGTTCTTTTTAAATGCATTCCCCAAGGAATATCTACAGGAAAAACTGGAACAAACTTCTCCCACCATTGTGCTTTGAAAGCACACAACAACGGAAAAAGGAAACAAACAAGGTTCTCCCTCTTTGATAGTATTAGCTGTGGACTCTGAAAGAAGCTGTTGTGGGATGAGTAAATTCCTGGAGGTTTTGTCAGGGACTGTCAAATGCATTCTACATTGAGGCCTTTTATTTCTGTGTCACATGACACTCAGCCCTGATATATCATGAAAGACCAGATCGAGAGGACAGCTGTCGCTCGCTCCTGTGGTACAAATGTGTATGGGTCAACCCCAGCGTCTAAAGACTATGGTCTAGGATTAAATTCCCTATGACTTTCCAGCTAAGAATATACATCAACTGCAGGAAAAAGAGCTGTGTCCACTTTAAGAGAATAAAAATCTAAAAGTGGCAAGTATGGAAGTCTTAAAATGATTAAAATAATATTTAAACAAAACAAAACACAGTCTCGAAACTGGGCCACTGAGTAGACTCAGTGGCTAAAGCCCTGGCCATGCCAACCCAATGACCTGAGTTCAATTCCTAGAACCGGTGTGAAGGTGGAAGTTAAGAGCTGACTCCACAAATGTGCTTTGAAACACACATTATCTCCACACACATGCACACACATACGCACACATGCATTGAACACAACAACAATACATTTTTAAAAATTAAAATCCTGGAAATAAAAGGCTGGAAGGATGGCTTGGTGGTTTAAAACACCTGTTGCTCTTGAAGAGGACCCGGCTTCTAGTCCCAGTACCACAAGATTGTTCACACCCCTAACTAAAGTTCTGAGGGATCCAGGGCCTTCTTCTGACCTCCACTGTTTCCAGGCAGACACATGGTATATGGACATACATACAGGCAAAACATCAATAACAATTTTTAACACATAGAGAAACAAACACGATTTTAAGTTGATTCATAAGCAGTATGCAAGAATTCTGAAGATTTGAGTTTTTTTTTTTGTCAGTGTAAACACAGTATCTGATACACTGTTAATGATAGTCTTCGCCATTATTTATAAAGGACCATTAAATGCTTGAAATTTCTTAGCATGGTTTTTGAGATCACAGTGTTGATGGATAAACCAATCAACGGTTTCAAAATACTGACAATCAATAGTGCATAGAAGGAAGAGCTAACTGTCTATGTTAGCATTTTGTCTAAGCTGCCAGGTATACCTGACTCACTATAAAAGGAGCTGCTTGCTGCCTCCTTTCTCTCTTGCTCTCACCTTCTTGCTCCTGCTCTATCCTCTTGTCCATCTGTCCCTCCTCCTTCTCTCTCCATGTGCACATGGCTAACCTCTACTCCTTTCCTCCTCTACTCTCTTTCTCTGCCTTTCTCTGCCTCTATTACCCTCTCAATTCCCTTCTCCATGCCATGAATAAACTCTTTTCTATACTATACCATTCTGTGGCTGGTCCCTCAGGGGGAAGAGATGCCTCAGCACGGGCCCCGCAGAGGCACCCCCTTCCCTGACACCTGACAACAAATACATCAAACATATTCTTTCTCTCCTTATCATTTTATAAAACACAATATCTAGTGTTCAAAATAACCATCAAACCCAACATAAACAAGCACATTCATATAATATTATCAATAGAGAAGAAGAGTTAGAATAAGAAATATGTTGGAGTAATAGTGAGGTGTCCAAAATGTATTAAGCTAATCTTGCGAGCAGCCCAATATAATATAATATAATATAATATAATATAATATAATATAATATAATATAATATAATATAATATGTGCTGTATGTGTTTGGTTCAGGACCGTGGGACAAGGGATTACATACCTGGCCTCCAGGTCCCCCAGCATTTCTCAGTTCCTACCTGGCATTTGCTGCTCCCACTTTGAACTTTTCAGCCAGGAGCTAGTCTGCCCTTCCTCCAGTGGCTCCTCCCTATATAATCCAGCCATTTTGTGAGCTCTCTATCTCTCTGTCATCTCTGTCTCTGTCTCCCCTGCCTCTGCTTTTCCTTCTTTCTTCCCCTCCCTTCCCCTTTCCCCTTTTTCTTCCTCTTATGTCTTTGAGCACCAGCAGGCCCCACCCCCATCCCCCCCATGGTGACTCCCCCGAGGCTCACTCCTTGGGCCCAGTGAATTTCCCTGAGAGCAGCTTCTCAAAAAACCTATGTTTGATATAATCTAATCTGGCTTGAATTGGCTCATTTCACTGGCAGCAGAGAACTAACCTATCAGTATGGAATTAAAATAACAGATAGAGATTTGTAATATATTTTATAGGGATAATCAAACATGTAAGACACATTCTGAAAATAAATACCAAATAACGCAAACTTTTCTCCTCTAACTTGTAAACTCATCTTCCAACTCCAAAATTTAAAACGGTTGTCTTTTCTTGACATTATAAATGGCACTAGCTCTTCTTAGTTTGCTTGTTTTGTTTTTGCTACAGGGTTTCCTAAATATTGCCCTGGCTGGCCAGCAACTTGACAGAAAGACCAGGCTGGCCTTGAAGTCGTGGAGATCTGCTTCTGTTTCTGGAGTATGGAGAGTCTGGTGACGCTAGCATTATCATAAGGAACACACAAAATCCGAGTTTATCTCTATTAAGGTAAAGTTGAAAAGCTACTCCTCTTTTCCTGTCTTGGCCTTTGAACAATTGACTATTGTATTTGACCATGTTCACCTTGCAGATATAAGTGGCTAAGGGACACTTTAAATATTTATACGAATGTGTACATGTACGGTTCTATGTGTATTTTATGGTGTCGATTCATACATAATTTATTGTGCTGTCACAACAGATGCTGTGAATAACACCAATCTTTTTTCAGAATCAATGAGAAAGACTCATGCAGCTAGATATACACTCAGCAGCGTCTTTGGTCTGGTGTGGTCTGTATTCTTACCTGTCTTCGAACTCACTGACTCACGTGATATTTTTATTAGAATGCCTACGTCGTACTTTCCGGTTTTGTTTTAAAAGTTTCTATACGATTTGTTTAGGTGTAGCTTCTACAGCCTCTGTCATCATCAGCTCATTTTAGGGGAGACTTTGCTACCATCCTAGAGTTTTACAGAATGCAGAAGGCCCCAGTTTTCTGCATCCAGTGAGCAGTCCTAGATTCTTCAGGGCTATAGCGCAAATCTAGTTCCCTCTGACTCTGATAGCTTTGTTCTTTCTCCAAGGTCCTGGCTCACGTTATTTTTCTCTGCTGCTGTAGCAACTAGGAAATGGCGCTCATTAAAAATATTTAGTATGCCTTCCCCCCCCCCCCCCGGGTAAAACCGATTGAGGAAAAGAATACTCCCAGCTTGAGCAGAAAGTATATATCGCACATTACAAAAGAATCCAGCTGGAAAATGCATCGAGATATCATTTACTTTATTAAAATTGCAAGACAAAGAAAATGGAACCCTTTAAGGTCTGTGTTCCTATCAGAACACGTGACCCCAGAGGAACCACCTGAAATGGAAAGCAAGCAGCTTTCCTTGCTGGTTTTAGCTTCTGCTTTTGTTTGGTTCGTTCGTTCGTTCGTTCGTTCGTATGTTTGTTTGTTTGTTTGTTTTCGCATTAAGACATTTCACTACATTTTAGAACTGGGAATTTATATGGTGGACAGAAGCCAGCCTGGTGTGAGAGAAGGGATACAAACTAGCAGGGATACAAACACTCAAGGAAGTAGAATGAGGTCAGGAACAGTCTGGGGTCTGCGAGCACTTGATGTATTGTGCTGAAAATAGAAGCGGGAAGGAACTAACGTTCTCAAGTGCTCACTAAGCCTAGCACCACAGGGCAGCGAGAGCCCAAGACTACTCTACCCTACATCCAGGTCCCTCCCAGCTTTTCTTTTGCTGCAGGGCCTTTCTCACACACAAAAAGAAAGAAATGTGCACTGCTTACTTTCACAACTCTGTTACTGCTGGGAAATACACATGTCTTCCAGATTCAACCTGATGAAATTAGAAGAGAAGTTCTTGCGCCTTCCGGGAAGAATTTCTCCCTCACAAAAGACAGGCAAAAATAAATGGTCACCCATTCTGGTTTGCATGTTCCCACATACGATATGATACCTGGAGATCCCGCAGCACAGAATCACACAGTTACTGGTCTTGAAATAAAATAACAATCTAGAGTTGAAGTCATTTTTAGCTGAGTATGCTGTTTCCAGAAGTCATGTCCATCCAAACTGAAGACTCTTATAACAGCCACCACAGTATGATCCTCTAGATGTTTATGGTCATGTTGCTAGCTAAGCATTTTTAGAGAAATTTAACTTTGGCTAAGAAAGATTTGTCCAGAATCCCCAAAGCTCCCTGAGTACAGAAGTCACGATTAGAATCTGGCTGTGCACCTAGGTGTCTTGGCTCTTCTTTGCTTCTTGCCACTCCATCCTGGAAGTATCATTTATACTGGAACAGTGTAGGCAGGGATGTCTTTGTTCTGAGACTATAGAAGGCACTAGAAGAGATAAGGATCGTCAACAACAATAATAATGGGTGTATAACTTTAAGAACGAGACATATTACATACAATTCTTTTAAACTTACAATTATAATTAACTATGTGTTACAATGAACCCAGATACAATGAACTATGGATTATGAATGGAATTTTCATCTTCATTAAGGATCTCTTTTCTGGTACTCTACTCCTTAGATAGCTAGAAGTCCACCAACTTAACTGGAATGCTTTTCCAATCTGCCTCTGGCAAACCTTTCCAAGTCTTCTCATTTGAAACACCACAGATCATACTTGAGGCAGGAAAGAACTGAGCAAGAATGGCAGAACATTTAGTACCCTCCCCTTTGTAAATCTTACCTGATAGTTTAAAGGGAATTAGTTCAACATTTTATGAGACCCTTGGGCAAGTAAGGCTGGATATTGATGGAACCTTTCTGTAGAAATGATTTAGGAAGGTCAAGGATTCTCATCCTGGGTTTGCCTTCCCTCTACTTGAAGGAATGAACCATTGTCCTTAATCTGAATCTTGATTGCCTTTTGTCTGCAGCCACCATACCTTTGCTACATAGGATTCTCTCTTTGGGAGGTCCTTTCTCTCCCTCTTTCTTTTTGTATCAGTAATCTTCTCTGGGAAAACTAACATAAGGTTCATTAATGATGATTCAAAGACAAGCTATGAGAGCATGTACAAGTGCAAAATAATAAATCTACAAAGCCCTAATCCAGACAAATAACATCTGTGTAGAAATTTCAGCCAAAGTCAGATGACACCAAATGAGATAAAATTATGCCACATGGAGTCTGCCTTCTATGCCAGCCAGCCATAGGGGCAGGCCACTTGTCTGGTAGCCCTAAAATTTGGAATGTGAAAAGGAAAATATTACGGCACACACCCAACTAGGAAAGACACTTCTGGGAATCACTGACTTAAGAAAGACTACATAATAATATGTAAAAGGTTCAGCCAGTTACTGTTGTTTTCCTACACATTCCTTGATAGTATGAGCATCCACAGTGGAAGAATAAGTGAATCGTTCAACCTTCATGATTTCTGGTCCAAGCCACACATTATGGTGGATTAGAATGACTGGGTCTCTCAGCCTCTACTCTTATGGCACACACCTGCCTTTCCAGTCTCTTCTCACACTAACAGCTCAAGCTGTTCTCCCAAGAATGAAACTAAATAAGTATTCCAGCTCAGAGTTCCCCAGTAGTTCTCATGATCGTTAAAAGTAAATGTCATTGTCTTAAGGGTTTTATTTCTATGAGAAGACACCATAGCCACAGAAACTCTTAGGAAAACATTTAATGGGGGCCTAATTACAATTCAGAAGTTTAGTCCACTAATCATCATGGCAGGAAGCACGGTGACCTGCAAGCATGCATAGTGCTTGAGAGTAGCTGAGAGTTCTACATCTGAGCTGAGAGTTCTGTCCACAGGCAGCAGGAAGAGACAGTGGGCCACTGAGGATTGTACAATCAACATCAATGGCCAAACATTGTTGGGTGTCTATTTTAGATTCTTCAGCCCCAGTAAAGGCACTGGTTGGATTCAGTCACAAAACGGGCTCAGCTATCACGTTGAAGAACAGAAAAAGAATACTCCTGAGGCAAGCTAATATTTAGAATAATAAGAACTAATCAAGTGTTGCTTTCTCAAGTCACAAATCATAGAACTAGATAACCAAACTACTTAGCATGTAAAAGTCGTTAAGTAATGAGTAATTTTTTCCTGGTATATGTTTAATAAATAACTCCTAAATAAATGTTCTCCCAACTTGTCCATTTATCTGAGACTGCTATAAACTTATAAAGTTCTCTGGCTCCAAATAACTTAAACAGAAAAATAGTTTATTGAAATTAGATTGAAATGTTGAGAAATCAGACTCCGAAAATGATTAAAAATGAAAGAAGGGGGCTAAAGAGAACACATGGTGGTTAAGAATGCTTAATGCTCTTCCAGAGGTTCTGGGTTCTTCCCTGCATCTACATGGTATTTCACAACTGCCTTTATCTTCAGTGCCAGGGAATCCAACTTTTTCTTCGGACCTCTGTAAATGACTGCACACATGAGGTGCAGATGCTTACACTCAAGTACTGACATATATGTAAGAGAGAAAGGAAGGAAGGAAGGAAGGAAGGAAGGAAGGAAGGAAGGAAGGAAGGAAGGAAGAAGGAAGAAAGGAAGGAAGGAAAGAAGGAAGGAAAAAGGAAGGAAGAGAGGGAAAGAAAGAGAGAGAAAGAGAGAGAGAAAGAAAGAAAGAAGGAAGGAAGGAAGGAAGGAAGGAAGGAAGGAAGGAAGGAAGGAAGGAAGGAAGGAAGGAAGGAAAGATTTTTTTAAAAAAGAATGCAGACTGGTTTCCAGAATACACTGGCAGAATGGTGCTTACTGTCTTTATTCTACCTCCAAAAGCATGAACAGGCTGTAAACATCTTTCTCTTTGCGCATCTTCTCCAGTGAAAATCATCCAGCTCTAGATTGTGAGACAATAATCCAGCTGCGTAAAGCCAGGTGAGACAATGATTCCAGCTGCTGTAGGAATGAGAAGTCTTGTTCTGCCTCCATAAAATTTTTATTCGCTAAAGGCGCTTCAGACCTGTGAATGGATCTAGATAGACTACAGACAATCAGAAATGAAGAGGCTCTAAAAGATTAAAGCTTGAGGAATCCAGATTGGATCTGTAATTATAAATAGAAAATGACTGTGGTTTGTTTCTATTTTATTTTATTTTTGGTTATGTGCTAAATTTCCCCAATGATAGGAATAACTGCGTTGGCTTATGTAATAACTTTGGCTAAGGGAAATTAATGCAAAACCATAATAAGTTAATAAAAATTTTAGCCAGACATAACACAAAACCATAATAAGTTAATAAAAATTTTAGCCAGACCTCTATCTTCCCTTTGAGACAAACTGAAATCTGTGGTTTATCAGCGCACATGCAGTAGAATAAGATATGAGTGGACTGGGAGATCTTCAATGAAGTGCCTGCCTTCTTCAGAGTAACTTTTATCCAAAGCCCAACACAGTATTGGCCTTGTTTTCCAGTACATTCACACAATAAAATGAGGATCACCAATGGAAAGCAGATGTTCATCTGACCAAACCATTATTTGTTCCTTGTCCCAAAGAGAAAGAGTCACGCATAGTATTAAACTAGAATTTTAATTTATTATTCAAATAGTTTTATTTGGGGTGGTGTGCAAGCCACATGCCCTTCTGTCCTCTAGGCTGCTCTGCAATATGACTTTTCTTTCTTTCCTTCTCTCTCTCTCTCTCTCTCTCTCTCTCTCTCTCTCTCTCTCTCTCTTTCTTTCTTTTTCATCAGACTTGTGTAGTCTTAGCTGTTCTTGTGACCTTTGTGATTTTCAAACCTATTCTATTAGACAGTACAGTTCTTGATTTGTGTCCTTTCGGAAACCAGCTTCAATATAAGGAAGTCAGCATTACCCAGTTAAGGAAGAAGCAACAAGAAAAAGCAAGTTCTTGCAGAATTAAAGCCCATATGGAAAGCACAGGGCATTCCAAATAACAGCTAGCATCGAGACTAGTGGGGCTTGAACAGTCCTAAAGAGGAGATTTCTGCAACCCCTTCTAAGGCTCAGGGATATCATGCAAGTGGGGATAGAAAGAATGTAAGAGCTGGAAGGCCAAAAAATGCCATCTTCTGAACATGACACAGCATTGTAATTATGAACTTACAATTAGTTATGATTACCTGTACCAGGCCTGCATAAGAATGGCTTAGTCAATAGTCACCTGTGGACAGGAGAGAGGTTCAGGATGTTCTACCCTTATTTCTGAACTACTGACCATTGACAGATCTTGGGAGAGGGCAATCATTGGCTTAAGCTGTGTACCCACTGATGAGGTCACCAAGTTCCAATAGAAAATTCCAAACCCATGGTCACACCTGACTAAACCCAATGGGCCACAAAACAAAACGTAGAGTATGAATTCAAGAAAAGGAGGGGAACTTGTAATGAAGAGGGAGTAATAAAATATTCAGGTGAAATATTCAGACTATACAAAAGGAAAACAAAAATCTTTGATTAATAGCCTTATTATTCTGTTCTTGACAAAACAGCTGAAAATTAACTAGCATCCTTCGGAATTAAGTCAGAATACAACACGTCAAATTTATGTAACTCTAGTTTTGCCATGGTAACCAATGCATGCCAAGGCACCCCATCCCTAAGTCTGTGGTTCTACTGTGTCAGCTACCTTGTTAGAATCGACACCTTGAGTTTTCCCCGTAGTCTGCAGTAGTTTATTTGACTAATAACTGTTTTCTAAAGTCCTAATGTAATGCCCAGATCCTCTAATGCAAATGAAAAGGTAACAAAGGCATCCTCTCTGATAATGTCTGTTTTGTCTGTCATTGAAAGACTTTGATCTCCGCCCTGTGCTCTTCCTTGTCTCCCTTCGCTATGCTATAATGGAATCTTTCAGTTATAGTCTATAGTGAGCGTTTCAGTCTAATTAGACGGGGCATGCATGACCGTAGCAGGGTGGTGAAGAGGTCTGACTTCACAGGAATCTAGCTTGCTGGCGTTATTTTATGGTTTGCTCTATAGCAAACTTCTCAAGAGATCTACATTTCAGGTCTCTCGTTTTAATATGATTTGAATATCATAAATTTAATGTTGATCATTATTATAATGAGATAATACTTGCCCCTGGGATGTGGCATGATCCATTTTTATTTTGATGGTCTGGAAGTCAAAGCAAGGGTTTTGAACACTTTTTAAAATTTATTTCACGTTACTTAAAGTACTTAATTCTCTGTCTCTTTCACTCTTTGCCTCTGTTTGTCTTTCTCTTTCCTCTCTCTGTCTTTATTTGTGTCTGTGTCTCTGTCTCTCTCCATCTTTGTCTCTCTCTCTGCTTCTCTCATGTGGGTGCACATGCACATGTTCACGTGCACCTGTGTGTGCACATGTATTCAAAAGTGACAACATGAACAATGCCTTCATCACTATAATTTTTAAATTAAATTTTATATCCGCTATTCCCAGGACTTCCTAGCTACTCACTTCTGAGAAGACACTAAAGTTTAGTATTTGAAGTGACTTTTTGCTTCAATGCCTAATGGACTTACTGTCACTTTAACAAATTTTGATTGTATTTCTACTGTATATGAGGTCTGGGATACTGGCTTGAAAAAAATATATTAGAAAAATGCAATCCACACATTGACTTATCCCTATAATTCTAGCATTTAGGAAAAGAAGAAGGGAAGTTTTGCTGAGTTTTGGATTAGCCTGTGCTATAATGAGTGATATTGTACCAAAAATTATAACTAAACCGAACAACATTTGGTATGGCTTATCCCCCCAAATGCCTAACATCATATTCAAAAAAGAAAGTGCCTAGTTCAGACTCTACTCACCACATTAGGAAGAGCTACTCAGGGTCATTGTTTTCTTCTTTGCATTTGTGTAAATACTTAGAAACATTCTCTACACAATAACCCTTCAACTATGTGTGTTTTGATTGCTGCTAGATACTCTTAGCCCCTGGGAAGTTTATGTCACCAATGGTTGGATTGTGGGTCAATGAGCATGTCATGGCTTCCTTATTTAACTAGTAGGATCTCTCCCTTCACTAAAGCATGCAGCATTTGAAAACCATTTTTGAGAACAAAAAGACATAAACGTATTATTCTTATTTATACAAAAATATAGCTTTTGTTTTATGGTGGCGTTGAGCGTCGTAGCTGACTATGCTGAAGTCATTAGGCATCTGAACACCTTAAAATCTGAGCACTTTAGGGAAGAGTGTGGGTCACTGGGCCTGAATACAGGCCTGACAACTTGAGTTCAATCCCAGGTTCCCACAAGGTGGCAGAAGAGAACAGACTCCCAAGATTTCTCTGACATCCATACGTTACACACACTGCATACAATGCAGACATGCATATGTGTGGGTGTACAGATGTGTGCACATGTGTTTGCATGCACATTCACACAATGAAGAAGAGGCCCTCTTCAAAGAAATGAATAAACAACTAAATGGACATTTGCTAGTCGTTTACAGATAGAACTGTTTGGTGCAAACTCATTTTAAAACAGGAGTTAAAAGTGTTCACGGTCCATTAATTATGTACCTATAGGAAGCCGATTTTCAATCTTCAGTGATGATTTCATTTTTATTATTATTGTGATTAAATGAATAACCCCACCCAGTGTCCTCTTTTATATTTGTGCAGTAGTAAACAAAGGGTTATTGTTCACAACCATTTGATTTAAAGTTTTCCATTTTTTATTTACCATTGTTTGCTTTTAGATGAATAATGCCCCTTCCCTGGAAACCAAGCTCTTTGAGGAATGGGGACAGGGAGGGATTTATATTTATTTTATCCTGTGCTTCAAGTCTAACAATAGCATGTCTGCATTGTAATTTATCAGAGGGATGTCCAGAAAATAGTCCAACTGAACCACAGGTAAATGGATAAACTTTATGAGCTTCCAGCCTTTATTTAACCAAGCATCTGAAAATAAAGAAAAGGTCTTTGAAGTTGTTCTAGACTGGTAAGCTGATGAATCATTTTATCATGTGACTGATATGTTTTTATCTAATGATTGACATGCCTTATCTTGTGTTTTGAAACAAATAGAATTGTAAGAAAGTATAAATGTACATGTATTAAACTAAAAAGATTTTTTTGCTATAAAAACTTCCATTCTTCACAAATACATTAATACAAAATTAATCCATCTTTGAAATCTCAAATTTATCCATCTTTAAAAGAAAGTTCAAAT
Organism: Grammomys surdaster; assembly: GCF_004785775.1. NCBI lineage: Eukaryota > Metazoa > Chordata > Mammalia > Rodentia > Muridae > Grammomys > Grammomys surdaster. Next base: position 10,802,451 of record NW_021605377.1, on the reverse strand, counting down.
CCAAAGCAAATCTTTGAGGAAGAATGAAATACTTAAGTATTTTAGTTGTAAGGCGTTCTTTGTCTAATGAGTTAGCCTACCTAGGGTTGTGACTCAGTAAGATGTCTGTTACTGTGATAAGGCACAATGACAAAAAGCACCTTGTGAAGGACAGGATTTATTTCCATTTACAGTTGTAGTCCATCAGTCAGGGAAGTCAGACAGAAACTTAAGCAGAGCAGGAGCCTGGAGGCAGAAGCTGATACAGAAGCCTTGGAAGAGTGTTGCTTACTGTCTTGTTCCTCATGGCTTGCTCAGCCTGCTTTCTTATAACATCCAGAACCATCGTTTCAAGGGTACTACCCACAGGTGGTTGAGATCCCCTCTCCCTACATTAATCGCTTGTTAAGAAAATCTCCATTCAGATATTATGAAGAGACACAACCCCACAGAAAATTCCTTGATCCTCTGGCATTTGCAGTCTTCTCTCCCTTTTCCACCTTGGGTGGAGAATTGTTTTATAGATGTTTCCATTAGGATTGAGTCCCAGAACTCTACATTTTGATTAGTTATGGTTTCTGTAGTGGTCTCAACCTATTGCAATGAGTTTTCTTGATGAGCAATGAAGATTACACTAATCTGGATACAAAAACACATGTTTATAGATTGTTAAGGATTGTGCTGGTTTAGTAGATGAGGGGTTGCAGATTCATCTTCAATAACAATGATTAAACTAGTTGTGAGTAATTAAGTAGGCATCCAATACCATGCATAGTTTCCCTCTTGTTGAGAAGTTGCTACATCCTATTACAGAGTTGTTGGTTACTTCTAAGTTTGTGTGTCACTACTGCACCCTTAAGGTTATTGTGCCGTGCTGGTCATTGGTATGACTCACAGTCATCATACTTACGTAGAACTGTTGGTTGCTTCTCTCTTTTGGAAGCTTGCATGGCTCATTCTGGTACCATAAAAGCTAATTGTCAAGGAGGAGGTATTTATATCAGTTCCAGCTCAGGGGTTCCTGAGCCTTATTTCAGTAGTTCATGGTATCTTCAGAAACAGAAACTTCCCCTTTTAGGGCCAACCAATGGCAAAAGCATTAGGCTGTATCTTTTGGGAGTCTCTTGTACAACCCTGGTCAACAACTCCAAAGAGGGCTACTTGTATCTGCTCTTGGGGGTTTTGTTAGTAATGTCAGAAGCTATAATCATTAAGTCTCATCAATATAACCACCCAGATGTAGGATGAACAAGGACACCAATGGACATGTCAAAGTAGATGTGGAAAAGTCACAAGGCCTTGCCTCTACAAAAAGAACTATAGCCAACTAAGGAAAACTGAGAGCAGGAAAAGGGGTCTTCCCCAGGGAAGAGCATGCAGATTGATTGTCCATTGTCTACCTGTCAGCCCTGAATACGTACATGCATGTAACATCAAACAGACTTAGAAGGTATTTAGGAACATACATGTATGTACGCATGCATGTATATTCATGCAATAACAGTTAATGAAAAGAGAGATCATGAATTTGGAGGAGAGTAAGAAAGGATATATAGGAGGATTTTGATGGAAGAGAGGGAAGGAAGAAATGTGATTATATTATAATCTCAAAAAATAGAAAAAAAAGAAGGAAAGAAAAAAGAAAGGACAGAAGGAATAAAGAAGAAAGGAAAGAAGGAAGGAAGAGAGAGGGGAGGGAGAGAGAGAGAGAGAGAGAGAGAGAGAGAGAGAGAGAGAGAGAGAGAGAGAACACAGCATTCAGACTATTGTTCGGAAGGTATTCCTTCAACTGAACTTCATGCCTCTCAGATGAGAGTTGACATAAACTAGCCAGCACAGATTGACACATTACATTCTCCAGTTTTAAAGTATCATCTGTTAAAAACTTGCTTTAAATATTAAAAATTTAAAATTTTATAATTTTTTGCATGACAAAATATACAAGATATACCTAATAACTCAAATCTGGTCATTTTATAAAGTGATGGAGAAATAACTGTAAATTGTTGTGAAATTTCATGGTAAATTGAGTGTGTTTTAGAAAGGCATCAGGAATTCTAAGACACCAGAACAAGATGTACCAATAACTTCTTATGTATGCTCCAGGTTACAGACAAAAGCAAACCAATGAACCAAGTTTATTTATAACTTCATTGTATGCCAGAATATTTTCCATTCAATAAAACTTTGAAAAATATTTTAAGAAAAATAGAGAAAAAAGTAATTAAGTATTTACATTTTTTAATTGTGCCTTACAATTACATTGAAAAGGTGTGTGATAAAACACTATGACCAGGGAAGATTATAGAAGGAAGAGTTTATTTGGGATTATGGTCCCAGAGGGATAAGCATTTATTTCACTGGGAGACAGAACAGCAGACAGGATGCATGGTGACTAGGACAGGAATCTAGTGTGCACATCCTGATCTGCCACCAAGAAGTGGAGAGAGGACTAGGGAGTAGGTACAGGGCAGTCATGTGAACAGAGCGGCTGTGCACTGGGAATGACTACAGGCTTTGAAACTTCAGAGGTCACCCCCAGTAATGCACTTCCATCAAGAAGGCCACACATCTCAAACCTCCCCTAAATCACCACCAATTGGGAATCAAGTGTTCAAATGCCCCAAGCCATGGAGGACAACCCATTCAAAACACCATAGTAATCTAACTATATAATCATTTTTATTAAAAAAATAATCTTTCTTGGATTTTAATAGTTATAAAAAGTATAGGCAATGCCCTCGAGAAACAAAAGCAGTACTAACTGTCGGGTTAATACCTGTTAACTGGATAAGAAGATAATGACACTGATTCTTGCTAATGAAAGAGATAGTTCTAACAAATGACTGTAAAGGCTTGGTTTATTTTATGGCTTGTACAAACGCCCATTTGTGCCCAACTATTTTGAAACATTTATGTTATTTCATTAAATAAAGTTCAGTTTGTATATGGACTTAAGCCTACAACAATGCACTTTACTTTTATGCATATATTATATCCACATTATATATATATATATATGTATATATATATATACATATATATATATATATATATATGTATCATACACTCAGACACATATACACACACACACTTATATGTGATTCTAATTTGTTAAAACTAGAATAAATGCCCTAAAAGAGGAAAATCTATTTGTATTGTAGAGATGTATATATGCTTAAAGTTATAACAAAAATAAAACATGCCAGATGAAAGAAACATGTAGCAAGTCTTGTGACTACACAGCACATGGACATATTTCCTGAAAGAATGTCATTGTGTGGCACAGAAGCCATTAAACACCGCCAAGATGTACAAAGCAGTTCTAGCCACATGGTACCAATCTAATCTCAAGAAAGACTCCAGCTTTTAATTCAATTCCACAAATATTTGTGTTCAATATTTGTTGTACAAGAGAACTCGATACACTGCCAAATGTCTGCTTTAACAAAAAATTAAAATCTCTATTTAACTTTGAGCAAATATTTAGCCAGCACAGGTCTCAATTTCTTCATCTGAAAAATGGGGACTGGATTAAATGATAGCTGAGGTTTACATTTCTTTATCTATGGGAGTGGCTAGGACTTGATGATGGTGGATTATTCTTTAACCTGTTCTTTTACTTCTCAATCAGGATAGGGCCTAATAATGAAACCACCAATTCGACTTTGTAGAAGGTACATTGGCTACTAGAAGCATGTGCTTGTCATGCTAGGCAGGACAGTGGTGAGCATAGACTGTCTCTGGAAACATGGCCTATTGAGGTTATTCCACCATACACTACATGATTTGAGGAAGCTAATACCACTCTTGGGGTTTTACTTTCATTTCTAAAACAGTAATTCAATTTACCTACAAATAGCCAATAAATAAATAGTTCAATGTGGAAACCTATGGAGAATACGCAAATTAAAACTACATGGAAACTCATTAGATTATTTTAGATGTATTTATTAATTGTATGTATATGAGTACACTGTTGCTACCTTCAGACACACCAGAAGAGGGTATCTGATCCCATTACAGATGGTTGTGAGTCACTACCATGTGGTTGCTGAGAATTGAACTCCGGACCTCTGGAAGAACAGTTGGTGTTAACCACTGAACGCTTTCTCCAACCCTGGAAATTCATTCATATACCAATCATGGCTATGATTTAGGGAAAACAAACAAACAACAGTAAAAACAAAAGCTGGTAAGGATGGAGAGAAAGAGAAACTCTTATTTCTTGCTGGTGTGAATGTAAGTTGGTGTGGCCATTATGGAATATTTTCAGAAAACTAAGAAGAGAACTCATATTGATTCAACTATAGTATTTTAGCATACCTAACCAAAGAATTCTCAGTCAACATTCCACAAAGATACTTGCACTTGTATACTTCCATTTTAATTCAATTCACAATATCCAAGATATGAATCCAGCCTAGATGTCCACCAACAGACCAATGGAGAAAGAAAATGTGGTACATATATACAATGGAATTTTACTCAGTCATAAAGAAGAATAAATTGTAGCATGTGCAGGGACATAGATGGAATTGGAGACTAAGTAAAGTAAACTTGACTAGAAAAGACAAATATTGTTTATTTTCTCTACTATGTGAATTTCATGTGAAATTTAAATATGTGTGTGTGTGTGTGTGTGTGTGTGTACTGGCTTGTTTCATGAGTCAATCTGACACAAGCTGGAATTATCACAGAGAAAGGAGCCTTCCTTGAGGAAATGCTTCCATGAGATCCAGATGTAAGGCATTTTCTCAATTAGTGATCAAGAGGGGAGGGCCCAGTCCATTGTGAGCAGTGTCATCCCTGGGCTGGTGGTCCTGGGTTCTCTAAGAAAGCAAGCTGAGCAAGCCAGGGGAAGCAATCTAGTAAGCAGCACCCCTCCATGGCCTCTGCATCAGCTCCTGCCTCCAAGTTCCTGCCCTCTGAGTGTTCCAGTCCTGACTTGCAATGTAGAAGTGTAACTTGCTTCTTGGTCATAATGTTTATGCAGAAATACAAACCCTGACTAGGAAAATGTGTGTGTGTGTGTGTGTGTGTGTGTGTGTGTGTGTGTGTGTGCGTGTGTGTATTATGCATATAAGACATAAAAATAGAAAGTATTATAAAAGAATGACAAGGTATAAAGGGATGGGGGAGAAGGAACAAGAGATGTGAATGAAATGGGTGTGTCTGCCATGAAGACAAACAAAGGTCCTATATGAGGATACAGGAAGCAACAAGTGAGAGACTGGAAATGAGCGCCAATGAAAGGGGACAAATAAGGATAATGAGGTTTGTGTGTGAAAACATCACAATGAAACCTACTTCTTTGTATGCTAATTCATATATGTATATGAATATATGAATATATACATATATGTATATATATAAATTATTATCAATATCTTATGGGGATGCAAAGACTAGATAAGTTGCTTTATATATAGGCATTTGAACAGCATTTAACTGAGTAGGTATTTCAGCAGAACTCACTGTTACTGTTCTGTATCAGACAGAAGCAATCTCCTTGAAGCAATCTCCCTCAGTTTTCACTGAAATGAACTTTACTATGCAAAAGTCACATTCAATAGAGAAAGAAATTTCTAAATGATAAAGAAGACCATTGTTTTCTCAAAACACAGAAGAAATTATGTCACAAATACAATAAAGGATTAAGGATTCATGGAAAATTAATAGTTATAGCTTAACAAGATAAAACTGATTGGAATGAAACAGCTTCAATTGTGTTCATTTCATCAGTTCGACCCTCCATAGATTCAAAGAGAGTAACTTATGAGTGCTTTGTCTACCAAAATTCCCTACACTCTGGAGAGATCAGTATCACTTAGAAAGGACTTCAGTTTTACTTAGCTAAAGATTAAAGTTACAAGTGCATCAAACCATTGTCTAAAAACATTATTGCCTGTGAACCAGCACTCGGAGATATGGGAATAAACAGGTGTTAAGCCCTATTAGTACGACCTCATAGAAAATACTCCTTGATCAAGTTGATCATTTTTGAGTCTAGACAGAGAGCTGTGCAACATTTTTTTATAGAACAGTATAATATGATTATGATTTATATATATATAAGATAATCTAAATAGGTAAATCTAATATGCCTGTTAAGTCAATTAATGCCTTCTTCCTTAGTCCCAGAATGGAGTCTGTGCTTCTGTATATTCTCTTGGAAGTGTCAAAAGAGCTGTAGTATTTCTGGGTAGTGGTGTCCATTAGTTAATGTTGTAGGCTTTCTGCAAAATAAATAAATAAATAAATAAATAAATAAATAAATAAATATCATCCCTTGGTTCTTTAGACTACCAGGATCTGGATTTCAAAGTTATATTTTTACATTAGCTTTATTTACTTACTGTACATTCATTCATTCATTCATTCACTCCCTCACTCACTCACTCACTTTCTTACTTCCAGGATAGGAACTTAAACATAGGGCCTTAGACATTCTAGAAAAATTCTTCATCTCTGACCTCCTTCCTGAGCCATTTCTATGTCTCTGTTTCTGTCTCTCTCTCTCTGTCTCTCTGTCTCTCTCTCTTTAATATATAAAACCCACAAGTCTCACTACATTGCATAGGCTAGCCTTGAGTCTAGCTGTGGCCCAGGCAGGCATTAAACGTGTGACTCCTCAGCATCAGCCACCTAAGTATCTGAGAGTCCAATCATATGCCACTACACCTAAATGATAGTTCATAAAGTAACACAAAATCTTTATTGTTTTCCATTGTATGCAAAATGGGAATATAATCAATTTAAAGCAGATAAATACAAATGGTAAAATCTCTAGCGACAAACGCGACCCACTGTAGTCTCATGGAAGTGTTGAGGTCTCAAGTAGTCGTGGGATTTGTGCAAGGGGAAAGCATGTGGCATGATTCTATACACACCCACGTGACTATTATGTCTTATTCCAGTCACTACCAAGTCTCCTAACATAGCATCTCACCTCTGACTGCTTCCAGGCTTCTCTCCTCTCAGAGACTTGAGACAAAAGACTTCATGTGGTTAGAGTCTTCAGAAGATACTTGAACACGGAAGCGTGGGGAGGGTATTTGTGGCTATTGAAATAACAGGGACACATAGTATCACCAAATGTACAGTCCATTGCTTTATAACTATAGGTAGGAATTTTGACAATAGCAGTCAATCTCTTACTTATATGTCTAATGAAAATATGTGTTCAGGCAGACTTGGTTGGTGAGCATGAAAAGAATAAGAGAAAGGATCTAAAAACCTTCATGTTTCCAATCACATTTTTCCATAACCAGTAAAAGGTCTGGTGTCATGTGCATCAGTTTGTTCTAGGAACTTCTTGCCAGTGGCCTGTGTCTCAGAAGTGTTGTGGGCCTGTGACCTCTAAGCAGAATGACATGCTGAGGTAAGCAAACATCTGCTAGGCTCACTTCTCTTTTACTAAGTCCTTTCCCCTTCCTTAAGCACTTCTGCCTTTTGCCTCCTCCAACTCTGTCTTTCGGTTCTCTGCTCTCTCAATATAAGAAGTCACTAATGCTTTTGGGAGAAAATTGCTGTTAAGCCTCTAAGAAAATCTATAGTTACTGCTCAGACAGTAACTCAAAGCATTAATTCTCCAGCAATAAAGGCAACCGATATGGGTACTTCAGCTGGATGGCTCTTGATTCAGGGAATGATTTGGTGTTATCATTTATATAGAAAATTCAACCATGAGCTAGGCCACCTGCCCTCTGATCTCAGGAGGGTTTGGTTAGCGCTGCAAAGAGTGTATAAAAATAATCTCCCAACTTCAAGTTCAATCTTACACTCATGCAGGGGATGAAGAAGGTGCGATGGCAGGACAGGATGAGGGAAAGCTTGTAAGATGGCTCTTTAGATAGAGCGGGCTGCTGCTGCCCTTGCTATTGACGTCACTGCTTCCCCTCAGTCCACAGTGTGTAATAATTGAATGGGCTTTTGGCTATTGGTTATGAAGAAATCTGGTCAATTAAGTAATCAGCCAACAAATATAAAATAGATTACTGAAGCTGGCAAAGCTTGGAGGCCAACTGTACAAGGGGATGTCCAGGCTTTGGATGAAGCAGTAGGAGTCTTTCTATTAGATAAAGGCTATGCCTGAGACATGCTATTAGTCTCTGAAGTGAACACTACCACTGTGGCAGAAAGTCCTCTGTAGAGCAGCATTTGCTTTACTAGGTAATATTATAGGAAAATAATGGAGCGTTCTTACTGAATATTTTCCTTGGCCAGGTACTGGGTGAGGACCCTTACACATACAACATGTAGAACACTTTCATGACACACGGTGGTGATGAATGAGTATTAGGCCTTCTTACAACACCAGAAAATCATTCCCATTATACTTTTTCCATAGCGATTATTATTTTTCCATTAGAATAAAAAAAAAAGAAGGCACAGTAAAATTATTTACGAGATATCAAGAGACACCAGTTCTAAAGCTGGTGATCTTAATAAACGAAGCCAGAAGTTGGAAGTGAGGGTTAGATCCAGGCAGCAGCAGGAGAAGATGAAGCAAGCTGATAAAGTTCCAAACCTGGTGGTAGGGTCAGAAGGTAAATTCAGGTAGAATAAGTAGAAGAAAACCTTCTTCTGCAACTTTCCTTAACTAATATATTTCCAACTGCGTTCTAAATACTTATCTTTACACCCACAGATATAAGGGGTATCTCTTATCCCTCATCAAAAAAAACTTTGTTTTATTCTTTTACTGAAAATAGATATTTCTCATACAGTATATCCTAATTATGGTTGGCCCTCCTTCTACCATTCCTAGCTCCTTCCTCCCATTTGAATCCACCCCCTTTTCTGTCTCTCATTAGAAAACAAACGGGTATCTAAGGAATACTAACGAACTTAAAATAAAATATAAAAAGATAAAATAAAAACAAACTCATTTATATTGGACAATATGAACAAATACAAGGAAAAGACCTTAAAGCTGTGGGGGGGAGGGGTCCAACTCTAATGTGCCAGTGATATGCCAGTGAGCCTGGGGGAAATCTCCCAAGTCTCTACTTATAGACTACAGGCAGTTAATGGCTGTTAAGAGAGAGAGGTCTAGTCTTCTTAGGGATGAGACCCCTTAAATGTTATCCATTTACAAATGGTCAATTCTAAACACATATACCTATGGACAACGCTAAACGTACTCAGTAGGTTGTATTTACACACACACACTCACACACACACACACACACACATACCACATCAATAATAATGAAAGGAGTCGAGTTCATAAATTTTAGAAGTAGCAGCAGACAATAAAGGGATTGTGGGGTGGGAAGGGGTAGAAATGATATTAAAACAGTACTCACATATAAAATTCTTTTGAAAAATAAAATAATAAATTCAGTATTATTTTAAATGCTCTTTTAAAGGCTGCAAGAGAGCCAGGCACAGTGCTTCTCTTGGGGAAGTCTGTACTCTGGAGGCTGAAGAAGGAAGATCATAAGTTTGATAGGTAATAAGGGGTTCAGCCTGGGTCATATTCATGTTCAGATCAGGACAGTTAGAAAATGCAATTCGTATGGTTTCATTTTTAGTGGGGGACAGGGCATACTTACTCATGGCTCAGAAAAGTCATGCTGTACTTGTACACATAGTGCTGACTCATAGGAAGGGCAGAATGACATAGTGCTGACTCATAGGAAGGGCAGAATGACTAGGTATAAATGAGGACTGGGGGATAGCTAAAATCATTTTTACTGGGCTACTTTAGGCCTTCATTAACTCTGTGGTCTTGGCAGTATAAACAACAACAAAGACATAAGAAAGAGCCCAGCAAAGTTAAGTGCCTCACTAGGCATGGGTGTGTGGGAGAGCTGGGGTTATAAACCACAGACAGTCAAATCAAATGTAAATTTTCTGACTAGAGATAATGAGCAGATACATGCTTGGGCTTTCTTTGTGTTCCAACATTTTTTAATAAATAAATAAATAAATAAATAAATAAATAAAACACTTGTGTTTTTCAAAACTTATAATGATGTTGAAAGGGAAAAGTCTAAAGTTCCAGATTAGAAAATGCAGAGAAACCAGAAACACGACCAGGAACCAATGGCATGGCAGGATTCAAATAAGAAGAAGATGACTTAGCATAGAAAGTAGCCATGTGATAACCACGATAATGATAATACTTTAAAGCAGCAGTTCTCAACCTGTGGGTTGCAACCCATTTGGTCGAGTCCAACAACCCTTTCAACAGGGTCACCTAAGACCATTAGAAAACACAGATATCTACATTTGATTCCTAAGGGTAGCAAAAGTACAGTTTTTGAAGTAGCAACAAAACCAATTTTATCGCTGGGGATTCACCACAGCTTGAGGAACTGTATTAAACGGTTGAGGCGTCAGGAAGGTTGAGTTCCACAGCTTTCAAGGATTCTGAAACAACTGAATCAAGTCTCTATAGCCAGCAGGTAAATACATTTGCCTACAGTATTTAAATCTATCTTAATGGTTTTCAAAGCCAGTCTGTGGGCCAAGATGGTAACAGAATTGTAAACAGAATTGGTAGATATAACATGATCTTGACATTGAGAAGAACATGTTTGAAGTGTGTTAGACTTTAAGCCCATAATATAGTGGGAGGGTAGGACTCAACACAGCAGAGCAATGTGTTCAAACATTCTAGTTCTTTCCATGTTCTGCACATAGAAGTCTAGCCTTGCTTGCCAATCTTCTAACCCTCAACTTCTCATCCATCATAAAACTGGCCATTTGAAATGTGTAATCTCATCCGATTCCCACAATTAGGACAGGTGAGCTAGTAAGAATCAGACATAGATATTTTCAAGCCAAGTCAAATGTCAACATAGAATAATCCTAGACCTTTGCCCATTTGTAAGATCAAGTCAATCTATGCATTCAAGAAAAAGTCAACGTTTATTAAACATAAGTCATTATTAAAATGCTTCAACAGAAGAGTTAGCCTGTAAGAAATACAAACATGTTAATTCCTCCATGGAAAAGTTGAACAGGTTACTAAAGTGTGAACTTCTAGAAAAAAGGAGAGCTTTAAAGTTTTTAGAAAAACAAGTACAAGTTCAAAAACAAATGACCACACACACACAAGCAGACACTAGGTCAAAGAACAAAACTGATAGAGCCAAGAAGCACATTCATGATGTGTGCGATGAATCCCAAACACTGCAAAGATTGTGACTAAAAATATTAAAGACAGAGAACTTAATGGAGAAGAAATAGGGCCAAAAATTCAATAAGCCAAGGATTTGAGGTGTGGTTTAATGGATTAGCCAAAGTTGTCTTCAATACTGACATCGGCTGGGTTTTAGATAATGTTGGCGGTTAGGGGTATAACTCTACAACATTTGCAGATCCTGGTAAAATTACCCCTGCCTATGATTACAATGAGGTCATTCTAAAGTCTTCATTTCCTATGAGAATTACCAATAACTTTTGGTACTGGAAGAATAAGGCACTAGAACAACCATAAACAGTTTAGTTGGCATGCTTAAACGCATGTTTGCTTCCCGCAAGACCCTCTGAAAGGGAGTGTATGAGACTGTTTCATTTTTTCCTTTCCTTTTTTTTCTTTTTCTCATCAATCTCAGGGTGTCTTTAAAACTGCTATAGGACCAAGGATGACTTTCAACTTCTGACCCTTCTGCCTCTACTTCCCAAAAGCTAGGATTACAGGCATGCACCGACATACACAGTTCGATCTGGGACTCAAACTGAGGACTGAATGCATGCTTTTAAGTAGACACTCTACCAACTGAGATATATCCCGTGCTTAGATATTCTTTCATTATATGTTTAATATATAAAAAGGACTACTAGTAAGCAGAAAACCAGAGCTGGATGTGAAGCCATTCCTAAATCAAATGCTAACAGACAAAAGCAAAGAGGATTTCCAAGGAGAAATCCCAAGTTAGGGCTGCAGTATTACTCGGGACCAGCACAGGGTGGCAAGGTCAACAGGCTACAAGTGATGTAAAGAGTCAGGCTGAAATGATAACAGGGCTGGTTAATGTGAGACTAAGGTTTAAAAAGACAGGGACCAAGTTATGTATAGAGACCTGAAAGTTAACCCAAGGAGAGTGGTTTGTGAGAACAGATGATTTGAAATCGAAGAAGACAATCAACGGAGATGAGCCAATAAAGAAAACTTCAACTTGGCACAAATACCAAGCATCGCGTTTGTAATGGTGGGATTAAAGCAAAGCCAGAGACTCAGAAAAACCAACAGGCAAAGATCAAGGCCCGAGAAATGTGCTTACACAGACCTTGAGGTCCAAGAGTGAAAATGAATGTTCAGGCACATCCTGTGTATAAAGCAGACAAATATTCTCATCATTGTGAAACTTTCAGCAGAGCAGCAGGGTCAGAAATCATTTTGTCATTATATAGAAGTATTAAGTTACATCCCTCTTTTTATCACCCCAGATTCCTTTGCCTCCATTCTATATATCTCCTTAGCACTTGTTTTTTCATATTTTGGCTCCAAAATCAAACTTTTCTGTTTAAAAAAAAAGTCTTATGCAGATATCAGAGCATACCTGATTGACATGGATGAGCACAAGACGGTGATCTGAGATCCTCTGGATGCTGAGAGAACAGCAGCAAACAGGAATGCACCGTGTGAACTGTGCACATAGAAACACGTAATCGATGTGGGAAAGAGCAGTGCAGGGTCAGAATGAGGTTCAAACAAAGAGAGATGTTTCATGTAGGAAAGCTGATTAGCAGCCTCTGCTGAGATAGATTTTAAGTGGATATGCAAAGTAAGTTTAGGAAAAGAATTATATCCTTTATGGGGGCTGTGGGGAGAGACATTTCTCTAGGATGAAAACTGCAAGTGAAAAGACCCTGGGGAGCAGGCTTGCTCCAAAGACTAGTGTATCTGGAGCAAAAGGGATGAGGGGCAAGGTACCCTTTTGAAGTTCATACAGTTAACTACAGCAGCTTTGTCTCCTGTCCTTCCTTAGTGAGTTGCTTTGCTAGTATGGTCAAAGTACCACAGACTTCAAAGACAGAAATTTACCTTCTTGACATCCTACAAGCCAGAAGGCCAAGATCAAGGTTCCAACGTTTGGTGACTGGTGCCTTTTCAGTTTGTAGATGTATGCCTTTGTGTGGTAAGCCCTCTGTGTATGTCTGTATTTTTTTCTCTTCTGTTCAGTACAATTTATTAGATTAAGGACTACATTAAAGTCATCATTTTTATTTAGTTTCTTTAAAATCCCTTTAAAAAATATAATTGCATTACACAGGTTTGGGTGGGAGGATACACAATTCATCTCATAATGTTCAATATTAAAGATAACTGGAATACTCTATTCATCTATGGACTACATTTCCCAGACTCCCTTTGCACTAGTGGTGGACTCACAGCTGCCATTTTACTCTTAAATGTCTAGAAACCTGATACCTCTTCTGCTTGATGCGTTTCTGTCCTGGAGCTATGAACCTACACTAGCATCACTTCCTGCTCAGTAGGAGAAGGAGAACACAGGCACACATCCTGTATTGTTATATGAAAGAAAGGAAACCTCTGTCTACACTGAGACTTTAAATTATGGTTGAATTCCTTGTCCTCCCTGCCTGTACCATCGCACACACACACACACACACACACACACACACACACACACACATATCCTTACATATACACTTGCCTACCTAGTTTTAACTAAAGACAAGGTTGGATATTAACCATCAGTTTGAACATAGTTTTCAGACTTAAGGCCAAAATAACTAAAAGATCCATAGTCTATATTATAAACCATAGTCTATATTATAAACTTAAGCTGATTTTTTTTCATTGTTGTTTTGTTCTTGTTGTTGTTTTGGTTTTTTTTTTTTTGAGACAGGGTTTCTTTTGTTTTGTTTTTCCAGACAGGGTTTCTTAGTGTAGCCCTGGCTGCCCTAGAACCAGCTCTATAGACCAGTCTGGCCTTGAACTCACAGAGATCTACCTGCTCCCCAGTGCACTTGAGGACATCTGAGGGTACTCCCCACTTCATGTCCTTAAACTTATTTTTTCTTATCAATAAAATAGCCATTTATTAAGTTGGTAAAGTTAATTTACTTTACACTTACACCCTATCCATAAACAATCAGAAAAGAAGCAAACACTGCGTATGCGTACTGTCTGTGACGTCAAGTTGCTCTGCGTTTTATGACAGAAAATGTAACCAAAATCTACCATGTTTGCTCTGCTCAAAGTGAGCCATACAAGTTCTGCCTGGGGAGACCATAAAAAAACAAACAAATAAAAAAAACAACCAACAAAAAAAAAACCTATAGATTAGAGATGGATAGCACTTGAGTATGCCTAAATGAAACTACAAAGAACTACTAAATATGGATTTAAAGGAAACAAACGCCATTTTTAGATGACGTAGACACAGAAAGTTTGGAGAAAGTTAGTTGTACTAGGAGGCGAATGAAAATAGCTATGAATGAGTTTGAAATCAGCACAGAAGGCAGACCTGGATGAGAATTGTTGACAGTTTTCCCTTGTGCTAGTTGCAGATCAGTAAGGAAGATGCTTAAACATAATCAGGAAACCTCTGTAAGGTGGATGGTCTCAGTGTCGAGTAATGGCAACCATCTGTGTTTCTGGCAAACTTCAGGCTACATATAGCACTGGGCTCTGTGGCTAGATTCCACTTGCCTTGAGGCGAGAGCTTAGGTGAGCTATGATGTCCAGGGGTTGTCTTCTTGCTTGAGGAGAGGTGAGAAGAAACATCAGAAAATTAAACATATGTTCTGTATTGTCCATTTGGAATACATGTTTGCATGTGGTTCTTCATGGAAATGCTTCTGTTGATCCTATTTTGTAGAAGGGGAAATAGATCACCCTTAAAAAATAAGCTTACACAATGTACTGACTGGTTTTGTGTGTCAACTTGACACAAGCTGGAGTTATCACAGAGAAAGGAGCCTCCCTTGAGGAAATGTCTCCATGAGATCCAGCTGTAAGGCATTTTCTCAATTAGCTATCAAGAGGAGAGGGCCCAGCCCATTGTGGGTGGTACCATCCCTGGACTGGTAGTCCTGAGTTCTATAAGAAAGCAAGCTAAGCAAGTCAGGGGAAGCCAACCAGTAAGCAGCACCCCTCCATGGCCTCTGCATCAGCTCCTGCCTCCAAGTTCCTGCCCTCTGAGTGTTCCAGTGCTGACTTTCTTTGGTGATAAACAGCAATGTGGAAGTGTAAGTTTCCTCCCCAACTTGCTTCTTGGTCATGATGTTGTGTGCAGGGATCCAAACCCTGACTAAGACACACACAGTTATAAAGAGGAAGAACCGAATTCTATCTGACTCTGATGCCCATTTTCTTCCATTTCGTCTTTTACTTTGCTTTCTGCAACCCACTTGCTAAAGGGGCTTCCAGAACCATCATCTGCAGTAGCTTAGTTTCTACAATTCCATCACAATGGCTGAGCCAATGATCTCTGGATGAGAGAGGAAGGGGCTACCAGGCTACAAGTGTGGGAAGCCCCATCCACTGTGAGCTCTGTGAACATGGAAGCATGTTTAAATCTTCCTACTCTCCCCTTTCCTTGTCCCCTTCCCCTCTTTCTCTTCCAGGGCTTCTTCTGTACGATGTGGTTGTAAGACTTACTACAGAGAACAATTCACAGAGTGATGTTGGCATGGAGCACCCCAGCAGTGTTTACCTACTCTTGGCCAGGACCCAGAATAGATTTTTTTTCTTTCATCAGCTTGGGTCTTTAAAGATCAGCACTTAATCTTTCAATTTCTTTCTCTGTGTGCAATATTAATCTTCACAATAAAAAACAGAAGCCGAAATCTATTATATAGAAAACTAAATGTTTTTAAAGATGATTTCAGAGCTCAGCGGTCCTAAGTGAAACAGTATGTCACTATACCCCACTGATATAGTGGTTACATAAGCTTAAGACACTGTATACTCATGCTGCTGTTGTTAAAATATTTGAGTCTCATAAACTCTCTTTTTATTTTCAAGACTATACTGTTTAACTCCAGGATTTAACTCTTGAAAAAAAAAAAAAACAGCTCAGAATTCATTTCCCCCTGCTTACTAACCCACAGTATCTAATCCTGAATCGACGCTAAAGTTGATTCTGTTTTTCACATTGTTAGTTTTCTGTGTCCTCTGCTTTTTGGGTTGTTGTGACTATTTTTTTTTCACTGCTAATTAACAATCTTAGGCCTGGAGTCTGTTCCTCTCTCGAAACTACTCACACCCATGGCTTTTCATGCTGTATTCATGTTAGACAGTCTTTCACTGATCCATTCTTGTTTGTAACTGTAACTCTTAGCATAGAATGTGTATTAGAATTGCCCAGACTAGGTACAGTGCACAAGACACACAGCAGTGAGAAACCACTCGTTAGCCTTCAACCCCCAAAGTCCAAAGGGATTCCTGCTCACTCTCTTAACTAAGGACTGTTTGCTCTTTGGCATTTTCGTTGTAATATGAGATATTCAGGGGTCTCAAATTATACTAGGTGGCCTAACAGGAGAGTGGAATGCTAACAATAACTAACCAAAGACCACAGGTTCGACAAAGTTTGGGATCTCCCTATTCAATCCCAGCCTTCCCTGACCATCCACAGAAAAGAAGCTAACACTCCAAATTAGGACTTATGCTCTGTTCCTGCTGCTTCTATTCCTCTTGGCTGTTTGTGTCCTTGAGCCTTAAAATGTATCATGTATCGTCTTCCAGCTACAATCGAATAAAATTTAAATGTAACAGTACTGTTATAATATCCAACAGCATTAGTGTTTTCAGTTCGAGATTTAAGGTTAACAACAACCAAAGTAATAAAACGGCAAAGAATTTTGTTTATAACCATATCTGTAAGCTAATGGTTTAGTTCTGTACATGTAACCAGTTAAAACACATGCATGGGTTGACATGGATGTGCAAAAGCATTCCTAACAGTATTGTGTTACAAACATCTCATAAGTAAATGAGATACATTATCCTCTGCAATGCTACACAGCAAGAGGTTGAACAACTACGTACAAAATCTCACAAACAAACTGTTGCATGTTTAGACACTGGACTCAAATCAGTAGTACTGAATGATTTCCTTTGCATACCTTCAGAAAGAGATTAAAGTAACCTTTGAGATTACAGTTAGTCATGACAGTGACTATACTTTGCTGGAGAGTGAAAAACATGTCACGAAGCAAGCTGAGGATATGAATATCTAAAAATATTTTGTAGGATCCTGATTAATTGGTACATTCAATTTGTGAAAACTCAACAAAACATAGCCTTATACCTGTTCTCTATTTAGTATATGCATTGCATTTTGAGCCCATTTTAAACTTTACATATGTGATTATTTTATATATACAAACATTTTATTCTTCCAAAAGCTAGCAACACCGGTTTGATGAAGGAAACCCCACCCTTAGCAACCCACAGAAGGAATGGAATTTTAATAAATTCATTAAATTCAATGGAAACTCAATACAAATATTGAAAAATACCAACTGCAGCAGTCAGCTGTTGAATAAAAGAGTACAGGGTTGGGGATATAGCTCAGTTGGTAAAGTATTTTACTTGTATACAGAATATCATAGGCTCAAGCCACAGCACCCTGTAACCCCAACATATTTGAGGGGTAGGGATCAGAAGGTCAAGGTCATAGTTGGCTTCGTAGTGAGTTTGAGATCTGCTTAATATACAGGAGAGACTCAGTCTAAATAAACAAAGGTACACAGGTTTTCTTGCTGTTTGTAATACAGCAACAACTACCAAGGGGATAGTTTAAAAGGGGATAACCACAAAACACAACAATTCCATTACCTTGGTAGAATATAACTGTAACACATGTTTTCTACATGCTACAAATGTAAACTCACTGTGTCTTCATTATAGAATGCTAAAGATTTGTATTTTTCTTTCAGATGTTTGACTGGATTTGCATTTCTGCGACAGGAGATACTGCGGGTGGGAAATGGTTCAGCAGTTGAGTGTGTATTGCTTTGGCAGAACTAAGTTTGGTCCTATCTCAAGTGACTCCAGCTGCAGTGGATCTGATACCTCTGGTCCCCTCGGGCTCCTGTACACACCCATAATTAAACATAGTAAAAGTCAACCTTAGAAATTTTTAAGATTTCATGAACAGATATAGTTACTGTTTGCTGTATTACAAACAGCAAGAAAACCTGGGCTTGAAAGTAGTCACATAGGGCTGGAGAGATGACTCAGCAGTTAAGAAAGCAATCACAGAAATGCTGATCAATGCTTTTTCTTTCAATTTCCTTACCATGTATGGTACTTATAATCATTTATCAACATGTTTTTATACCATATATTCATTTTCCCAATAGCCAAGAATTTCCATTTTATTAAGGAATTTTAATATCTTTTTTTTTTAATGTTTTGTTGTATTTTGTTGGTTTGGGTGTTTGGCTGCCATGTCTGTGCGCCATGTGTGTACCTGGTGCTTGAAAGAGCCAGAGGAGGACGTGAGACTCCCTGTAGCTGAAGTGACAGCCAGTTGTGAACCATCATGTGGGAGCTGGAAATTGAACCCAGGTCCTCTTGGAAAAATACAAAACACTGTTAACTTTGGAGCCTGTCCGCTAGCCCTTGACTAGGAAGTTTTAGGTGGTGAATCCTCCTTTTGAAATTTCACCTATCTTAGCTGAAGTCGAGGCAAGTGGTAGCTAGGAGTTTGGAGCTATCCTGAGCTAAAATGAACTAAGAAATGAGAGATGGGTAGGGTGGGAGGATGAAAAGGAATTTCCCAAACATAACAATTTAAATTTTCTGTGTATTAACTAATCTTGAACCTGAGTAGAGGAACTGAATTCTTTCAACCTCTGCACAGTGTTTATGGTTATAATAGAACGTCTTTAGGTTAAGGATGGGGTTGAATCTACAAAACCGGCAACTGGAGAGCCCATCAGCATTTCCTCTATCCGGAGAGGTAGAGGGATTTAAATATGAACAGAAATGCTAAAATAAATAAATAAATAAATAAATAAATAAATAGAATCTTACTAGACCACAATAAATCAATAAATACAGCTCCAACTCAGCTTCCCAAGAAGGATCTTAAAATTACCCACAACACCCCTAGCATGCTTTCAACACAAGGAGCGATGGGACGAGGCTATGCTAAGAAAAAGGAGTCTGTTCTCAGCCAACCGCTATTAAGCTACCATACGACTGAATGAACCGTAGGAAAACACAAGGCCAAGTGAACTCAAATGCTGGCCCCTTGCTGAGGCCCTGGGGGACCCTTGATCACTCGCTTCATCGGCTTCTCTCTAAACCTTCCTCTAAAGCTTCCTCCTCTGCCTCACTGGTTACTCACCGCTTCTCCTGGAAGAGAGCTCTTCAACTCCAATTACTGTCAGAACACTGCACACACACCTTCTCTGGCTCCTTTGTTGTGGTCTCCCCACAGACCACACTGTTTAAGCTTTCCCCTCAGTGACTTCACATCGAGTTTCATGAGCCTGCGTCGTGGACGCTCTGTTTTAGCCTGGTGCACAGCAGCTGGTGTGGTATCTGGGTTTTGTTATCGACCATTGTTACGGGATGACCAGCTGAGCACAGTTGGGCGGCGGCCATTAATCTTTGATGCTGCACCAGGACTGGCAGTGTTTCAAGGCCTTAATGGTTTTTCTCTTGCCACTTGCTGTCCGTTTGATACCAGCGAACAGGGCAGGGCTTTTATGGAAACACGTAACAGCTGTATTTTCAGTCTTCACACCAATGACATCGTTCTTGATTTAACTCATCATTTGGCCAGACAGAGGCCCACTCTTTTTATTTACTTGTGCTGACTCTTGGCTCTGTTTTACACCTTGAAAGGGCGGGCAGGAACTTTTATCCTCCTTCATCCGTAACGCACATCTGCTTAACAGTATGATAAACATGTGTGCCTACTGTGGATCTCTCGTAAGTACTTAGATCAGGAGGATAATGAAACAAGGGCAATGGTTACCCAACGAATGAATTTTAGCAGCCTAGTGATAGTCAAAGCCGAGTCTCAGTGTCTCCAGCCTAAAGAAGTGCTTTCTTTTTCAGTTGATATGAAGGTTTTAGGTGCAGCACAGAGGTTCAGTTAAGATCTCAAATAGAACTAAATAACTTGGATTATCTTCTTAAAACGATTTCATTTATTTATATTACGGATATGAGTACTCTATCCACATGTACACCTGTGTGACAGAAGAAGGAGGGCATCAGACCCCATTACAGATGGTTGTGAGCCACCATGTGGTTGCTGGGAATTGAACTCAGGTCTTCTGGAAGAACAGCCAATGCTCTTAACCACTGAGCCATCTCTCCAGCCCAGTTTGAATTATCTTAGCCTTGTTGCTCAGATGATCCTTAGATTACGCAACTACTTGATAAGGACTACTGAAAGGTGTATTTTGTTCTGTTCTTTTTGGTTTTTGTTGTTGTGTGTTTGTTTTTTAATTTTACTAGTATTATTTCACAAGAATTATTCCACTTAACTCTTGTATTCAAACTATATGAGAGGTAATGGTTATCCCTGTTTGGAGAAGGAAGACTAGCAGGATACTGGCTAGCTTGCAACATCACTTGGTACTTCCCACAGCTATATCAGCTTTTAGCTAGACACATTGTTACACAGATAAAAGAACACATGTTTCAATCTGCTTTGGAGTTTGCTATGAGGGTTTGAATGAGGTCTAGTTGGGGATTGGATGCTTTTGCTTAGAATCATCCTTAATGAACAAAGGCTGTCTCACTTTTTTTTTTCCCTTCAGGTTTCCCTGAAAGCAAATGTAATGGCTGGAGCTACAGCAAGTCTTTTGATTATAAATAAATCAAACAAACAAAAAGGGCTGGAAAAATGGCTCAGTGGTTAAGAGCACTGACTGTCCTTCCAGAGGTCCAGAGTTCAATTCCTAGCAAGCACATGGTGGCTCACAACCATCTGTAATGGGATCCGATGCCCTCTTCGGGTGTGTCTGAAGAGAGCAACAGTGTGCTCACATAAAATAAATAAATCTTAAAACAAGAAACACAAAAAAGCTTTAAAAAGAAAAACCCCACTATTCATTGGTATAAGAAGATGAAAGAGAATTCTGAGTCTGTAACAGTGTGAAGCTGTCATATTGCTTCAGAGAACCTACCCCTGGGTTTGTTTTATCCAAATGAGAAAGAAATAGGTTAAGTCGCTATTTTTCAGATCTTTACTTTCTAGAATAGTGGGAATAGCTAATGTATACAAAGCAGCAAGTCGGCTATAGTTGCCTACAAGCTAAGAAGACTCTGTCACTGAATCATCTAGGGACATTTCACTCCATTCGCAAGCAAAAGGGCAATGTTGGGTGTTTCAGCAGCGGTATAAACTAGTTAAAGCTGACAGTGCAGGTCCCATGCCTTCCAGGAGTGGGAGGTAACTCTCATGCATGTCAGCCAGCTTTCCTAAAATGATCTTGTGCATTTTCTGAACTCCGATGCCAACTCATCTCCCACCGGGGGAACACTGGTCAGCATCTTGTCATGGCGGATCGCTGGCCTCACTTAAAAACAGCCGGAGGGATGCTTTTGTGAAGTCACCAAAGACCTATAAGCATCTAAAACAGGATCCTCAAGCCAGCTGGTAAGTATGTTTATTTTTGGCCACCATTTGTTTCTTTTAAAACTCAGGCCAATTCACTCCAACCAGCACACTGCTGCTCTGCTGCTCCTGCGTAACCGTCAGCACATTTAGAACTTGTGGGGTTCAACACCTGGGGCTTGTCTCTGAGGAAAGTAAATGGTAGGGGTCAGGAGCCAACCAGGGAAGCATGGGCAAGGATTAAAAGCTCTGGTTCTCCGTCCATCTCTCCGCTCCCTCCCCCAGAGTCCATCCAGATTACCTGCCTTCATTTGACCTTGGAGTCTTAGCTCCAACAGTACACACATTCAGAAGCCACTATGATCTTTTAAAACCGAGCCTCACTTTGAATAAGTAATAAGAACAATAGAGCACAGCTATGACTCTAGATAGGTGAGACATTTTCATATGCTCGCAAAAGCTCCATAGGGTAGGCACTTTACCATCCTCACAGATGGTGGGAGAGAGTGGCTTCTACATTCAGGAAGCAAGCAAGCAATGGACTTAGGATTCCAGAGTTTTCTCATGATGCCTCTCGAACTTGCCTATTACCCAGGCTCATGGGTACAGTTGTAACTCCATGAAAGTTGTAGTCTTACCAAAGGGACAGTTTCCTCCCAGTTTTCTTTTCAGATGGTATAGTAATGACTGAAATTGAAGTTATGTGTTCACTATCTTTACAGGATGTATTTGAAGACTAGAAAGAGTGAGAAAATACAGAAATGTGCCATAGAAGGTCCATGCCAGAAAATTCTAACCCATCATTAACCTTTCAACCTGAAATTATTGTCATAGTTGCTCTTTGGCAATTCTGAGAAAACATGAGATAGCAAATTGAGCTTTGAGGTCATGGAGCAGGTAGTCATTTGAAATGCTTAGAAAGAGGAGAAAGAACCCCAGTTTGGTGGTTAAAATGCAAGATATTTGCAGAGAAAAAGAGGAAGGATTGAAATGCAGACACATTTAAAATGGTTACATTTGTTTCTGCCAAGGTGTTCTATGCTGCGGCTCTATCTCACTTTCAACCAGCACTACCTAATTTTGATTCTATTCATTTTATTTATGTAATGTTATGTTGAGTGAGATCATTGTGGCAACTTATTTTGTGGGGAGGAGGGGATATATGAGTGGATGGTATGCGTGTGTTAGTACATGTGTGCTCTCCATGTATGGAGAACATGGGAGCACATGCTTGTGTGGGTACACATGCACTTGTACTTGTACATGTGGAAGCCCGTAATTGACATCACATGTCTTCCTTGGTTGCCCTCCTCCTTATACACGGTGCCAAGGACTCTCTCTCTTGAACCCAGAGCTCTTGGATTAAGCTAGTTTGCCTTTGGGGATTCCCTCTCTCTGCCTCTGTAGTGTGCGGTCTGGGATATCCGGTGGGTTTCCAGGTACAACTAAGCATTTGCATGCATGCTGGGGTCCAAACCCTGCTCCTCTTGGTTACAAAGCAAAGGCCATTGAGTTATCTCCCCTGTCCCCTGTACCATTTTTTTCCCTCTAGTTTCAGTTGCATATTTTTGTAATATTAACAAGCATATGTAGACAAATTTCTCTCACCTGAAGAAATAACCTCTAATTTTACAGTACGATTCCCATAAGGAAAGCTGTATCCAATATGTAGAACTTTGATTCAGCAATCACTTTATTAACATTACATTTTGCTTTCAAGATATACATCCTTGAAGCTTCACATCCGGGATTACAGCCAACGTCAAATTCTAATTTAGTATCTGCCAACACTGTGCATTTAAAGTTTCTGATGAAAAAAAAACAGTTTAACTAATTTTTAGTAATCTCCTATGCATAAGCTTCATATTACATCTTTGACAAAGCTATACAGTAGTTTGTAGTCAGCCCTGATCTTATAAGCCTTCTAATGAATTCTGTTCTCTCACTGAACAAGCTTCTGCATGTGAAAGAGTCATGAATCATCTGTTCTTGTGAGCAGCTCAATGAGTCTATAAATCATGACTCTGGGTAAAGAACGACTAAAATACAAGCTTTTTTTAATCTGCATTTCACACACACTGTAAGTGGGAAATTGCTAAGTGAGCAGTAGTAGACTCCAAGTTTGATCAGGAATTTGTTTATTCCCTTGGGTTTTAAAGCAATTCCTAGTCATGCACAGATTTCCCTCATCAGCTTGAGGCAGCAGAACTTTCTCTGAATGCCTTCCTCAGGAAATGGTTTCCTGCAGTCTTTTCTTTAGATACACAGCAAGATCAGGTGCTGGACAGAGGTTCTCTCACTGTATGCAGCCTTACTGAGTCCAGGGGGCTTTTAACATTTGCTACCAGGCCCTGTCATTTTGAAGAAAGATAACAGGATATGGAGTTATGGTTTTACCTGTGTAAGAGAACCTGTCTAAAAACAAATGAACAAACTAATAAATACATGCTATTTATTTTATACTGGCAGCACTTGCAGGGTCTTCCCAGTAGGGAGGAAGGGGAGCCAACAGAAAGAACTTTGTCAGAGAGGATGAGAAACAGTTACATTCTGATAAGACCATAGTAAGAGCATCTCAGTGAAATAATAATAATAATAAAAACATATAAATACAAAAATAGCTAGACATCAGCCATATTACCACGGTGAATTAAGTATGTCTGCCAAGCATTGGCTGTATCATTTAAGAATGTTTTGTCAGCTACAGGCAGCATAGGCAAAATTGAGGCTCTAAAACAAATCATAGAGGGAAAGAAGTTTAACAGTAGGTACCTAAGGGTGTGGGGCAGCTCACTGTTGTGTAGACTTTTCCCTTCTTTTTATTGCTGTGTAAGCACAGGTGGCTATAGTACATTGAAGTTTTGTTGTCTGTTCTTCAGGCACAAAGAAAAGATCAACAGCAGACAGAAGAGCCAGCTGAGGCTATTATGTTACATTAATAAAGACGACAATTTCTCTTAGAAACCTGGGTCTCTCCACTTTCCTTTTAATGTATTGGTCAGAACTGGGTCACACAAGACTCCAGAGATAAGTCATTGTGTACTGAGTGACAAAGAGAAACGACATTACTATAATTTAGATCAGACTTGGAACAGGGTTAGAATTTCCAAAAAGCACTGTCTTAAGTATGTTAACAAAGCTTATTAGGGTTGGGATTTGAGGAGAAGAGAAGATGTCAGAGTGTAGCCAATGGATGCTCAGCTTTAATTAGACACAGAACCCTAGCCAATCTTCATGGTTGAACTCCAGTCCTTTCAAAAAGCAATATATCATTTTAGTGCCAGACTCTTCCAGGGAAAAAAGGGAAACACGTAAATTTGAGACTATATTGTTAAAATATGTTTTTAATTTGTTTAGCACTTAGATAACTAGGAAAAATTCTGAGACTTATTTTGCATAGTCATATATTTATGATCATGCATGCAAAAACAATAAAACATAGACTCCTCCATTTTTTATTTTTATTTTTCAGAAGAAGCTAAAGCCTCTTAGCTTTACCCTGGAATTAGAAACTCTTATCTTTGGAAAGAAAGGAAAGTTTGTGTTGTGCAAGGGAAGAAATTTAATCACAGGTCCTTAGTAGAAACAGTACTCTATCTTCATGGTTAGGAAAATACTTTAAAAACTGGGATAAAAGTCCAAAAAACATTCATCAACCTGGCAGTGTAATAGTCATCTGGTCCTGTTCTCAGCGAAGAGAGAAAGCTCTAAGGACCGGGAGAAAGACTGTTGCCATGGGTTGCACAATTCTTAGAGAAAGTAGAATCCAATCTCAGACCTGCTGACCCTATCTGGACTGCTTTTATCTCTATCCTTTTCAGGCTGAAGCCATCCAACAATCTGGGAAAAGAATGTGGGGTGAGTAACCTTAATTCCTGGGAAGAGGAGAGCAGAAAGGAAGAGAAAATCTCTGGAGAGCCTTACTTCCCAGTTAGGAGAAGGTCAAAAGGTGCTGATACCACAAGTAGAAAAATAAAGCATGTTTGTATACAACCCGCAAGCCTTTCCATGTTAAACTTTTCCCATCTCTCCCTCTGTCTCTCTTTATTTCTCCATATATTTATTCTGCCTCTGTTTTCTTACTGACACAAGGTATAAATTGAATCCTGGGCTTTGGTACAAGCTAAAATTTAAAATATGCTTCTAGTTTTTTACATGTGGTCACAATCAAAATTATGGCTTACGATCTACTAGGGAACAGTTCTCCAATGATGAGTTCAGTGCAGCTACCTTCTCATCTGAAGAAGGATTGAATTTCTAATTTCAGAGGATGGTGATATATGAAGAGGTTGACTTTCATTTAGGGGTCAAACTGTCAATAGTCTCTGTCTTTAAGCATTTGGATCATGTTCATTGAATGAGATCTTCTGGGACAGACACAGAGTCCATGGCAGATTGCTTGCTGGGTTCAAAAATAAGCATTTGATGTATCAACTTGCTTTCAACCTACAGCCTTCAGTCGTTAGGTAGACTGGTGAATGACACTCTCACACTTTCAATAGTATAGTTTTTTTCATTTTTTTTAAATTATGAAATTCACAAGAGTATATCTCAACCCTCATCAGAAAAGTTTCTCCTTGCAATATATGAAAATTAACAGAGAGGACCTTGAATGGTCTATGCCCAGAGCAAAAGAAACTGTGACCTATTCATCCCTAGCTGGGCCACACATATAACATCCTCTCCTCCAAGGTTCAGAAATTTTTGAGGAAGAAGGACAACAAAATTGTGAGAGCAAGAGGCTATGGATAATATTAAGGAGACTGTGTTTCCCAGATACAACGGGGCACTTGGACAGATAAACACCCTACTTTTGAGATGGCTCACACAAGATCTACACAAGTTCAAGCCAGACAAAATCCCAGCATAGAGCAGGGAATGTGGTCTCTCACCACTAACTCGAAAGCTATTGGCATTTGATAGCTGCTGGGGAAAAGAGAGTCAGTTTTCTCTAATGGACTGACCTCTGGTAGGTCATCCACATACCAGGGCAGGTGCCACTCCCAAGACTAATTGAGCAACCCAAACTGGATTTAATGGGAAAACAAAGAAAACTCAAAATAGAGTGGGAAGTAGGAGAGGGTGTGTATGAGATGAGTTGTGATTGAGGATGTTAAATATGTTAAAATATGTTGTATAGCATTCTCAAAGAATTACTGTAAACATTGCTTTAAGATTATTTCAATTGATAATTTATAAATTCATTATGCATAGCAATACCACTAAATACAGACTAGTATGTATCTGACTGAAAATGTAGAATTGTAACTCAGTATCTTATAAGTTTTGATCTGGGATAGAAAAGAACAGTACATAGTTCACAAAAGATTTCTTAGAGGTCTACTGTGAAATAGTAATTTATCAAAGAAAACTAATAAGAGTATCTTCCCTACCAAAAAATATATCTTATGTCTTATATCTGACCCCCCACAAAAAAAAAAAACAGAAAGAAATCTTTTGTTATCCCCAGGAACTGTGGTAGAAATAATAATTTTTAAAAGACATACAGTTGCTAAATGGTAGATCCAAGATTTGAACCCAATTTTGTTTGAACTTAAAATCTGTGTTTCCTTGATGACAGACCCTGTCCACATGACAGCATAGATGAAGATACATGCATGAAGTTCCCTTCTATATAGAGAGTGATGGGAGACATCTCTACCTTTGTCTTTAGTGAAGACTAACCTTCAGAAGGCATCCCAAGTAACAATGTGTTTATACTTAAAGATACTAAGCAAGTCTTATTCTACTGTTACAGTGGTATGCAACAGTTTCCTGACCTATCTCCTCCAACATCAAGAATCTATTTATGCTTTTGTTGTTGTTGTTGTTACTCAAATCTCATTTCTTATGTTCATTAGTTTTTCTTTATTTTGTTCCCTTGGCACTATGTGATCTAAAACTCATAAAGACATTGTGCCTTACCTAGGGCTCCTGGCTTATAACTCCCTTTCCAAAGTAGATCATATTTCCCAACAATTCTTAGAGCCGAACATTGACGTTATTTGAACTACTTTGCCTTATAGTAGACTAAAGACGTTCATATCAGAATGGATTTTGCTTATACACCAGGAGAAGGACTGCTGCTGAGAAAGGCCATTCGTGGTTCCCTATTCTCTGTCTAGTATCTTTACATCATACTGCTTTCATCCTGTTCCACTTACACACAGATTGTTCACGCTTCAGAGATGCCTAGTCAATAAAGTTGTCATTTAAAACCCCAAAGATGATTCCAAAGGCATCTGTGTGTGTGAACTATGGAGGCTTCCGAGAAGTAGAATATGACTCATCAGCACAGAAGCTCTTACCCTCAGAACCCTTCTAAGCCTTTCTTCCTTCCTTCCTCCCTTCCTTCCTCCCTTCCTCCCTTCCTCCCTTCCTCCCTTCCTCCCTTCCTCCCTTCCTCCCTTCCTTCCTTCCTTCCTTCCTTCCTTCCTTTCTTTCTTTCTTTCTTTCTTTCTTTCTTTCTTTCTTTCTTTCTTTCTTTCTTGGGTTGTTTAATAGTCTTCAATACACAATTAAATATAAAAAAAATGCTTTTGGGAACTCTGTGGGCTCCTCTACCTACAGGGTTCCAAGTTCTAGAAAACTAAACATCAGTCAGTTCTGAAGTGAGTGCAGTCTGTAGCATTCACCTCTCAACCTATCGGATCTGATTCTGGTTCCAGGTAGGTAACATCTAAATTGAATTGAATTAGAGGCCACTCAGCAGGTGACCACTGCATACTTTAGAGACATACTTTGGCATTGCAGATATAATTACAACTCTGAGTGTGAAAAGCTGAACTTGACGGCATCTTTTTTAGTTTCTAAATCATAAAAGCTCAGTCTTCAAATGCAATTATGTTACTTTATTATGTTGTACAGATTGCTTTATGCCCTGTCTCTATCAAACAAGGCAAAAATAATAGAAAGCAGGAAAAAAATTCAAACAAATTATTTAAAGAACATAAGCTTTAAGAATGAGGAGTTAGTTAATAAACTCACCAACTATAGAAATGTATTTAGCAGAAAGATTATTACTGTATTCGTTGTTGTATCAGGCATTTACTTTAATGTGTAGAGCATGAGAGAACTAGAAAAGAAGGAAGGGTGTTCCAGTAATAAAAGAGAAAGTACTTATTTTTATGATTAATCGTGTATACGGTGGCACGCACTAGTCAGGCCTGAAGATATAAAGATGAATAAGACATATTTCCATACATAATAAACAGATACACTTCCTTAGTCATCAGTTCTGTGCCTGAATTACACCAACAGTGGCTCAAAAGTGTTGATTTTACAGTTGCACTACGTAGTTAGGGCTAAAATGGCTATATCTGTACCGAACACTTGCAGATTTGTCTCCAAATCTCTATAAACAGAACAGTATGAGAATATTCATGAAGCGTTACATGAATTACATTAGATATAAGAGGTAATTTAGAGATGTGATACACAGATAAGTTTTCTTTAAGTAACTTGAGCATCTGCAGACCTTGACACCTGCATGGTTACTAATGACCTATAGATACCAAGGATGACTGTCTATAATTATTGTTTATTATACTGTGGTGATTTAAATAGGTACGGCTCCCAAAGACTCTTGTGTTTGAATGCTTGGCCCATAGAGAGTGCCACTATTACAAGGTGTGGACTTATTGGAGAAGGAGTAGCCTTGTTGAAAGAAGTGTGGCATTGTGGGGCAGTCACTGAGGTCTCCTATGCTTAAGCTATGTCCAGTGTGGTACACAGTCCCCTTCTGATGCCTGTGGATCAAGATGTAGAACTCTTAGCTTCTTCTCCGGTACCATGTCTGCTTGGACACTGTCACGTTTTCCACTGTGATGATAGTGGACTAAACCTCTGAAACTGTAAATATTTAAATATTTTCCGTTAAAAGAGTTGCCTTGATTATGGTGTCTCTTCCTGGCAATAAAACCCTAACACATATACCTTGATTAAATATGTTTTAAAAATACTTATTTCCTATTTTTAGTTTCAAGTAACTGCCACAAAGGGTGAGTATGACAGAAATGTATAAAGGACACTCTGAGAGTAATACAGTGAAATAGTCTGTTACACGCTCAGATCCTTCTGGGATCCCTGACAGCAAATACGTTCTATGGCCTTCACACCTGGTAGCTGTATCGATCTTCAGTTTTTAATGTGTCATTCTCTTCTCTACCCACATCACCATATGGCCTTCTTATCTTTGACTTTATCTTCCTAAAACACCTTTCGACTCTAGTCATTGGGTATTAGAGCCCTCCCATTCAGTATGACAGCATCTCAGAGACATACACATACATGGACAGATCCTATTTCCAAATGAGACCATGTTCTGAGGTTCCAAATATACATGTACTTTGGGAGGTCCTAGTTAACACTGTACATTCACTCATTAGTTGCATGAATTTAATCAAGAAGCTAACTTCTTTGGACCTCACATGTAAATGGGAGACTAATAATAGCATTTGAAACCTAAATCATTGAGATATTTTGACAAAACATGCCAATGTATTCGGGATATCACTTGACGTATTGGTAAATAAAGGCTAAAGACTCCTGTAGCTCTGGGAGCTGCAGTCCACATCTTTCTCTTAATGATAATTTTGCATTGGATTGGCTTTGGAAAAGGTCTATGGAATGTATCCTGCCAAATGGTTTAGATAACTCCCCAAACTGCAGCAGAACTCTCTTACATGCTTTCATAAGCTCTTGAAGGAGCATCAGTGTGCCAAGAATTTTACAATTGTAAGTATGTGAAGAGAAAAAGTCATATTCCAAGAATATACACCCTTGGAGATACACCCTTGGAGACTGGTTGACACTGCTTGATCTTTAGAGGAAGAAAGTGGGCTGAGTAAATCCTGGGGCATGGAAGAATCGGTGGATAAGTTTTGGCTGTTGTTTCCTATTAACTTGGATAGGAAACAAAGATTTCTCTCGTCTCCTCTCCTCTCTCCCTCTCTGATTGCCAAGTATCATGATGGAAGGCAGAGAAGAGGGACAACTGCTGATCCTTCAAATTGCAGGCTTTGAGGATCAGTCCTGGTGATAGATAGCAGCTTTCTCTGCTATTAAAAACTGAGGCTTCAAGATCCCCTAAGAGATGTGCTGCTCCAATTCCTGAAGCGATAAACGAGTGACTCCCGAAGTGTTACAAGAAGTCTAGCAAGTTGGCCTTTTCTCCATGACTAGTTCAATCTTCCCTCTGAAGCACGTGGGCTGTTTATTGGTGCAGAATCCTGACTTCATCTTCCATTGCATAGAAGACCCCTTCATGATAGAGTGCATGTGATAGTTTATATATGCTAGGCCCAGAGAGTTGCATTATTAGAGGGTGTGGCCTTGTTGGAGTAGGTGTGTCACTGTGGGTATGGGCTTTAAGACCCTCATCTTAGCTGCCTGGAAGTCAGTATTCTGCTAGAAGCTTTCAGATGAAAATGTAGCACTTCAGCTCCTCCTGTACCATGCTTGCCTGGGTGCTGCCATGTTCCCACCTTGATGATATTGGACTGAACCTCTGAACCTGAAAGCCAACCCAATTAAATGTTTTCCTTATAAGAGTTGCTATGGTAATGGTGTCTGTTCACAACAGTAAACCCTAACTAAGACTGTGCATATCTTTGCCAATGTGCTTAGAGACCTCTAGCCATGAGGATGACTGAATGAGACTGTCAGTGTCAGCCAGAGTATGTCTTTGTGATAAAACAAAACAAAACAAAAACAAGCAACAACAACAACCAAAAAAAAGTTTTTAACCTCCTGGTGCTTACCTTATAGTGAAAAGGCTACTAACAAGAAAAAACATCCATCTCCAAGCCTCTAATGTTTGGAAGCAGGAAGCAGTGCAAGGGAATTAAGATGCTTCTTTATGTTGCTGGATTCTGCTTGATGGTAATTCCACCACAGGATGCTTGACGTTTCAGGAGTTTCAAGAACTAAATGAATTTCCTGAATGTCCCATGACTTAGGAAAGTACATTTCAGGAGAAATAACGATCAAGATCAAATACTCTGAAGAAAGGTTCAAAGGTTTTAAGGGGCATGGAATTGGGTGAGTTGGGACATTGAAGAAGTGGAATAATTAAAAGAAAACAGAAAACAAGTGTCTAAGATGATGGACAACATTATGGCATTTTCAGACATGACGCTGACCAGAATCACCTAATCATTCTCATGGTTTCCATCCTTCCTGTCAAGAGACACCCTTCCACTTTCACACATGACTTACAAACATTATTATTTTATTTGAAACATATTATTACTAATGAATTTCCACTTCCCTTCAGTTAATTCCTATGAGCCTGGCTGGCCACAAGTATTTGATTGAATCTAATGTGTTAAATGACTAACTTAGACAATGGTCTGAATCAGAGGAAAAAGTGTGCTCTGTGCTCTGTGCTTTACGAGCTTCTGCCTCTCCCCCTCTGAATGTTGTAGTCTTGGAGTTTGAATCATTGAGTCATTGGAGTTCTTTTGCTTCTATGAGCAAAGCTACTCTAAGGAGAAAGCCACTCTAGGGCTGAAGTGACATAGACAGGAGCACAAGAACTGTTGGATAATGTCAACCCCAAGGCTGCCTAATTTCAGGACTTCCCATTACATGATCCAATAGTTTCCTTAGTTAAGTTCCTGAGTCACTTCCATTATTAACTCTTTCAGAGTGTTCTAGTGCACTGTTCTCTATGACTTTGGTAGTCCATTTTCTCCTTTATAGAGTCCAAAAATACCTTTTATTTAAAACCAAACTAAATTGTCACATCTACACTTAAGTCTTCCCTATCCCACGGGTAAGATTTATTGACACCTTTCTTCTCCCACAACCTTTTATTCTGACTTTATAATGACTAATATTTACATGTCAACTTGGTTGGGCTAGGGGTTGTCAGAATAGTTGGTAAAACATTATTCCTAGGCATTCTTGGGAAGTTCTAGAAGACATAAAAATTCGAACACATAGACTATGGGAAGATGGTATCTGCTGAAGTCTTAAGCACAAGAAAAAATGCAGAAGAAAAGACTCTCTTTCTGAGTTGAGATATCCATCTTCTCCTGACTTCAAATGTGGACACTTCTGGTTCTCACATCTACAAGTTGGTACTGAACAAAATTACAATATCAACTTTCTGATGATTCTAGAAATGGTAATAGTGTATTGTCAGACTTCTTGGCCTCGATAATCATGAAACCCAGTTCCTATAATAAATCTCTCTCTTTTTGCTTTCTCTCTCTTCCTCTTTTTTCCCTTTCTCCACGCATATATCTGAACATAAGAACACATATACAGTTGATCTGTTCCTCTGTAGAATTCTAATATATCCGTTCACTCAGTGTATATTTACTGAGAATTTATATATGGCAGTTCTTCTTATAGGCAAAGCTACATAAAACTAACTTTTAACACTGAAAATAGGAAAGCATGAATGGATTTTCTCATAAATGAAATGTAGAGAGGTCTCCATGGAAATTATGTTCTAGGCGTCAAAAGAAACTAAATATCAACAAAAAAGGCATGGTGGACAGGTATTTAGGATATGTAATGGTGAGTAAACCTAGAAAGATAGGATAGGTAGCAATGGGTAGTGGCTGCAATAGGAAGCAGGGTGGTTAGGGAAGGTTTTTCTAAGATGATAAAATTCAAACAACATCTCAAAGCCCCGATATGCTTGGATTACACAAGTAATGCCAGCACCTGGGAAGTAGAGGCAGGAGGATTGCAGGTTTGAGGCCAGCCTGAGGTGTATTACAAGAGTCTGTCTAAAATAAAATGTAAGAACTAAGTGAATATTGGGGAAAATGAGGAAGGTGTTGACCATGTTCAACATCAGTGTGTCGTGGAAGAGAAAGTGTAGATATCCAGAGAGAGTCATACTGTACTGAGACTGGGGAGAGGAAGGCAGGAAGAGGGAATGGAAAAGGAGAGCAGAAATCAGATGCTCAGGACTTTGGAAGTCCCTAACCTGAGTTTACCAGATACAGACAAGATCTGACTTCCGTCTTCAAGGCCTCACTGGGTTGCTGATTTGAGAACTAACTTGGGAAGCATATTTCTCAGCTTGTGATTTTTTTTTTTTAGTTGTCTATTCATCTCTAGCGTTTCTCTCCTTTACTGAAGTTGGTTCTTCTTAATATGCTTGTTACTCTATATCTTTTGAGTTACTGAGCAGTTATCAATTTGTTGATGTTTTCTATTTCTTCATCAATCATAAGAATATATATATTACATCATATAATATATATAACATTATATATATTATATGATATATAGTATATATCATATATATGTATGTATACATATGTGCCTATGTTAAATGTAATCTGAAGAGATATGTTAAGCCTCTTCCGTAGAAGAAGAAAAGTAAACATGCAGGTGAGTTTAAGAAGAAAAAGGGAGAAAGCAAAATGAACTTGCATATAGGAAGATAACAGATTTAAAATAAAATAAAAATAAAGCAAAACATTAGTATATTTCAGAATGAGTTAAGACCTAAAAGAATTCAGGATTGTAGTAAAATAAATGTATCGGTTCATCCTCTAAAATGGTGACTTTACTATAGGCAGTCTATATTCCTTAAGCTTAACTTTTACTAAATGCCTGAGAAGAGACCCAATCTCTCTATATTGTATCACTGTTACAGGCAAATCATCAGGTAAGTATTCCACAGTTAAAGAAACTTGTCCCCAGAATATAAATCAAATATGTGCCCCAAGCACATCTGTTACTTCCGCTTACACGCTCGCTCGAAGCTTCATTGAATTGTCAGACAATTCATAGGTTTCACCAAACTTATTCTTCAGTACCAATTGTCTGGTGTTTGAAAAGCTGTATTCATAAAATCACTGGAAAATATTTATAAGCCGCATGGTGCCAGGCATTGGCAAATGTCCTCCTGTGGACATGTGCTGAAGCAAATAAGCCATAAGGCGACTTCCCTCCCACATAATCCCTATGATTCAGTGGGATTGGATGACCTTCTTGGGAACTCTTTACTGTAGTCAGCATGGGTGCCAAAAGCCCAAGGAAGCTTGCTGCGCTGTTCTCATTTAAATACCGAGCTTGCTGGGTTCTTATTCAGACATCTTTAGACACACTTCCTTCTTGCTCAGCAAAACTGCTAATTGGCACAGGAAACATCCTGGCTTTGTCTGTTCTCTATAGAACTTGGAAATGCTTCTACCTGATGCTGCTGACAGAATTCTCCTTTCAATGCTATGAATGCCCCAGACATTTCAATGAAAACATTGGGAGCAAAGTAACACATAATACATTTAGCTGGTCTTAAACTGTCTCA
This sequence comes from Grammomys surdaster, assembly GCF_004785775.1. Taxonomy (NCBI): domain Eukaryota; kingdom Metazoa; phylum Chordata; class Mammalia; order Rodentia; family Muridae; genus Grammomys; species Grammomys surdaster. Next base: position 10,767,669 of record NW_021605377.1, on the reverse strand, counting down.
AGAAACAATGTAAGTCATTTAAAGCAAAAAAAATCCCCAGAAACTGAGGATTAAATAAAATAAGTGTTTGGAATATGGCTATTTAAATTTGACGAAAGCTGCACACAGGACTTTTCTGTTTCTATAGTCTTCTTCACTGGCCCCCACCCACAGTTTAATCTGTTCACCACTTGCTATAGCTAAGATTCCCAAGAAATCTTTTTGCATAAGCTCAAGAAAGCATATTGTATGGGCAAGAGTAAAGACAATTGTTCTTGTACTTACTGCCAGCCAAAAACCTAAGTCTCTCATGCCTCTGAAGGTGAAGGTAGAGGTGGGTGAAGGGAGTTTATAATTCCTATTTTTAGGTCCTTCCGGCCTCTTATGGTCGTATATGAAGCGAAAGGCAAAGGGGAGGAAAAATTAATTACTTGTGAGCACATTGGCGACTGGGGTTTAAATTATTGTGAACTTTTAAGGCTGATAATTCTGAACCTACTTGCCCAAGGCACCTTAACTTATTAACATATGTGTTTGCATGTATTTTCTTTGAATTCTTATAGATGCGCTGTTTCATTTGAGCCTTTAGGGGATGTTGATATGGTCTGTTGTAGTCTGTTCAAATGCATCATTATGAGCAACACTCATGCCCCGATCAGAAATTTTAAAGAGCCATTCATGTCATTGTTTAGCACATGACTAACCAGGTAGATGATTATATACAGAAACCTCATTGCTAGATTTTTCTACATTTAGCTTATTAAAAAAAAATCCATTTATGCCACCTTATTCCCAGTGTTAGAAGTTATCTGAATCATTAAAATTCTATGAGCTGACCATATGTCTGGAACTGTGATAAACATTTGAATAGCCAAAAAAGAGAGAAGCCTTCTGGAGAACTTTTCTTCTGATAATGATTGAATATGATTTACGACTCTTGCTAAATTGTTTGGTGGAATTAGCTTTTTTGAAGAGAGCATTTACAAGGGTAATATTTCATGCTTCAAACCCTCAACTTAATATGCAGTAATATGCAATGCTAAACTAGAGACTGTTTTCAGGCTGCTAGTAGGTTAAATAGTCAGTCCTTGAGAGGGCATTAAAATGACAAGTAAAATAGAATTGACAGTTACAGAAATAAAAAAAAACAATCATATGGGAATTTGGTGTGGCAAAGCTGTTACTTCACCACAGTGAGGAAAATGAATTATTTACTAAATAGGGGTGAAATGGCTAGCTAGGCATTTGGTTGGAGTTCAAATGAAAGCTATATTTTTGAACTGAAATAAATGCTTTATTAATACAATGGCTTAACAACAACAATAAAGAAACATTAGAAAAAGTGATACAAATTTTCTTTATTATCACGAAACAGGTAATATCTTTTTTAAAAAAATAAATAATCACATATAGGCTATGTAAAATTAATGACAGAATTGACTACATAAGAAAATTTCATCCCATGGAATTATACAAAACACAGCACCAAACTGATCAGATAGCAAAAATTATCACTAAGATGTCACAAAAAAGACAAACTGGTAAAAAAAAAAATTGCTAAACATATAAACAAGAATTTAAATTCTAGATGAGCAAAAAATTACTCACAAAGCAACAAGAGACACTTAAGACCCTCATCAGCAAATATATAGAAGGAAAATTTACAGAAAAAAAAATCAAAAGCCAATAATAATTTGTTTTACAAATATGCACTGAAAACCATGACTACTGAAAGTGCTTGGGGTATCTGGGAGAGCAAAGCAGGTGCAAATGTCCTGCACCTGGGTGAACTCTATTGTGATGGAAAGCCATTTTTTCACTACATCTAAAACAGAAGGAAATGCACCATAGGTTGACTGAGCTGACTTGACCTTTGCTTCCCACCATGTATCCTGTTTAAATTACCTAGGGTCTGAATATTGGTCTCCCAAAAGCATGAATTGATACTTAATCCTGAATGTCATTGCAATAATAAGGGGCCTTTAGGGAAGTTGTTAAGTCAGCAAAATCCTAACCTCACAAATGAGATTAGTGTCCTCATAAAAGAAAACAAAATTATCTATTCTTTTTATCTCTTCTTCTATGGTCTGTCAAGTTGATGGCCAAGATTAACCATCACAAGTAGTCTATAAGTTACACTGGTTTCTAAAAGCTTCAGGAGAGGGCATTACACTAACATATTTTAAAATATTTTATATAACAGACATTTCACATTATATTCACATTAATATGACTATTCTTAATTACATATGTGATTATTCCTTTTACTTATAGAATATTATAGAGTCTTATGGATCCCCATAAGCTAGATTTTGAGATAATTTCAAAATGAAAATTAAGATACATAAGTAAGTACTAAGTTCCTATTCTGATATACTTATATCATAATGTGAATGTTACTTATGTTATTATGTTAAGTATTATTAAACAAATTAATTTTAACTGACAAAAACGTACATATTAACATTTGCTGTGTGCTGTAGAATGTTCAAATCAGGTTAAACATACCTATATATCTTCAAACATTTATCATCTTTTTGATAAAACTTCTCAATAATTTATTTAAATTTATAATATATGATTATTATCTATGATTACTATACTGTATAATGGGACGTCACACCTCTTTACTCCTATAAAATAATAACTTGATGCCATTGACAAACCATTTAAATAGTTCAAACTCAGGTTCTCCAAAGAGCAGCAAGCACAATTAACCATGGAGTCATTTTTCCAGTCCTAGCAGTTTTTGATTCTAGCGAATAATAAAGCAAGAGAATGTTTTTCAACCAGGAGATGTCATGTTAGGGTTTAATTCTTAATAATTTCTAAAAAGCCATTTGAATAATTTCTATGTGAGTGCTGGAATGGAATCCAAATCTTCCATATCAGCCAGTCACAGCTGAGCAAGCAATGAGGGATGGAGCCTAGTTAAAGGTAGTAGGTCAGTCCTCTTTCCCTCCCTCCCTCTCTCCCTCCCCCTTCTCCTCCCCCTTTTCCTCCCTTACCCCTCTCCCTCTTTTTCCAACTCTGCTTCTTCTTGGATTTCTGACTTGTGGTAAGTGAACAGCCTTCGCTAGCACCTTCTCCCATTGCTGTGACATTCTTCTACCACAGACCTGAAAGTAACAGGGCTTTCCCAATATATGCTGGAAACATGAGCAAAAAATAAATGTAAAAAAATCTTTATCTCCAGTATTTCCTCACAGTTGTAGAAGTCTGACTAGTACTGTCAAAATCAAAGAAGATGTGAAATGTCTGGAAAAAAAGTCTCTCAGATCACGTGTAAGAAAAAATACATAGGGTTTTCCCCAATTTGATAATTGCATCGACTCACGTTGCATTACAAAGACGAGCTATGAAGACGAATGAAACTTTCTATGTTATCACGTTTTAAAAGTTCATCCGATGTATCATCCATGCTAGGGGTATAACTCGGGGAAGACCGGATTATCTTGATATGTAAAAAAATAGAAAAGGAGGGTGGAAAGATGGGAGAGACGGCTCCTATTGCTCTTCCTGGGGCTCTGTACTCATCCATTGCTACAATTAGCATCCAGTCACATTCACTGGCCAGTGAGAGGAGATCAGACATTCAGACTTTCAACACGTGAGCCTGTAGCAGTCATTGTAGCTAAGGCTCAACAGTGTATCATTTTAAACGTGTTGACTTGGTAACATTTTGCAAGCAGTTTATACTTAATTTTCTTGTAGAGCATGTATTATGAGCCTTACGTTATTTTCATTATGATATTTGGATTTTTTGGTTGGAAATGGGAGTCTATCTGACCATGCAAAAGTATAGACTGCCTTGTTTTCCATGCTGAGATTACAGGTATGAGAGATTTCTCTATCTTCAAAAAGAACAGTACTCTATCAAAGCAACAAAATCTTTACATAGTTTACCATTATATTATTCTACCAGCCCATTTAAAATTTATTTTATATAAATCAATGCAAATGCCTACTCATTTTCCCTTTTTGAAGTTACAGTTTTATACTGTCAAATTACTGGTGTCTTTCTAATATGTTTTTGTTAAAATTTGATTCTCAATGTTAGAATAATTCAAGTTTTTCCCCTCTGATATCTTTATTGGCTTCTGTTTCATATTTATTTATTTTATTTAAATGTCATCTCAGTTATAAACAAGTCAATAAATAAATGAATATGCAGACAAAAAATGGATTTTAAAATCTATTTCACATGCTGAAATTAGGAGTTAATTTTCTCTGGTACATTTCAAAAACAGCCTTACAAATTGGACTTAAATGTACGTATAGTTTGCTATATTTGGTAATACTTCTTATGTGTTTTGGCTTTTGTTTTGCACATTAAAAATAGGTTCGAAAAATCTTTAGGATGTTACAATATATTCTATTGTCATTAGGATTCAGCATACAGCATCTTTATAAGAAATCTCTTAAGAATTCCAGTTGTCAAGTGTTGAGAATGTTACATCAACATGAGTACCCAGGAAGGAAAATAAATGACAGATGCGGCATGCTGGAGTAATCAAACGCTGGTACCTCAGAGACTGCTTTTTGCCTTTTGAGATTAAGGAAGAGATTCATCAAATGGGGCGTACTTTGTTCACACATGTTTCACAACAGATTCACAGCTGCCCTGCAGAAAACTGGCTGAGGAGAGTGCAAAGGCGAGCCACAGGCTGGGATGTGCACATCGCAGGCCTAACGACGAGGAGCTTGTATCCAAAACACACAAAGACCACTTAAAACTCTAGATAAGACAACAAACAACCCAATCTAAAAATTCACCAAAGATGCCTACAGAAACCTCACTGCAGATATACAGATGGCGAATAAGCATATGAAAGGACCCTGGCCTCATTTGTTGCTGAGGAACTACTTTCCGAACAAAGATGATGGGCTATCACTTCAGATTAAAAGGCAATAACTGGTTGCTGGTGAGGATGGGGAACTGTGGGATGTCCCATTCATCGCAGCCACCAATGTAAAATGACGCGGTGACTTGGGGAAAGAGTTTGGCAGTTTCTTCCAAATCTAAACATTAGTTTTACAAGGTAACAAGGCAACGGTCCTCCTAAGCATTTATTAAAATTATATGGACACTCAGGCCCACACAGAAGCTTGCACAGTGGTACTTAGAGTAGTTTCACTATAATGATCAAAGTCTAGGGCCAGTCAAGATGCCTTTTATTAGATGAATGGGTGACAAAACCTGTGATATCCATTCAATGGAATATTACTGAATAAGATACCAGGACCCACATAGGAAAGACAGAACAGACTCATGCAAACTGTCCTCAGTTCTCTACATGTATATGGCATTTTATACACACACACACACACGTGCACAAACACATGTGCAAACATAATATGAAGCCAATTTTGTTAAATTTTACTGCTTCCTTGCCATTGAAAAGAAGAAAAAGGTTTGGCTTGTGTATAACTCTGTGCAATCAGCTCTCATTTCCATAGGTATTGTGTCCACGGATTCGATCGATTTTTGATAAAAATATCTTTATGTGTCTGTACTGGACTGGATACTTACACTTTTCTGTGGTTAATCTCTAAACAATACAGTGTAACACATATTAGTACAACATTCTCTCTTAGTTATAAGAAATCTCCAGATGATTTACTGTATGGGGGATGTGTATAGGTGCAAAGTCTATACTGTTTCCTGTATGAGATTTGGGCATCTTAGAGTTGGATACGGGTAGCAGGTTCTCAGTACAACCCCCTAGTATCAAGGGATAAGTGAACTGCCTCATGTTTTCCTGGAGACCCTTCTGTTTGGTCAGATTTGGATGAAGCCAGTCTCCCTTTATAATTTTGCATAGCAGATAACTAATGCTTATGAAAACATCCTGCAAAGTATCTTCTAGCTCCATGCAGTTCCTTGTCTCTCACACATGTCCAGATAGCAGGTTCAGAGAACACATCTCTACCATGATGTAGCCTCTAGATATGCAGCATTGGGTCATGATGTGCTTGTGAGTTGGCACAGTCATCAAAATCTGTCACTGGAAGCAATTCCTACATCATAACAGCTACCAATAAATGGCTGCAAATTTACAAAAACATATGATCATGTGAAGAGACCATTGAGTCCAGGCTCAGAACTTATAAAACATGTGCATGTGGGAAGAGAGAGATTCTTGCATTGTAGTCTATTTACTATGACAGAAAAATGAGAAATTAAGACAAGAGTACAAAGAAATCTGGGGATAGTGATGCAGGCACTAGAAACACCAAGGAACTGACTGAAAATCTCTGAATATGTGAAAGGAAGAATGAATGACATTAAATATGTAGTCTGGTCATAAGAGAGCCAAATTAAGGACCAGAAAAAGTGACCTGGACAATGCAAGGAGGAGTGGAGAACTCATCTTGAGATTGTATGGCAGCTCTGGGGGAGCATAGTCATTAATTAGCAGGGTGAAGAGGTTAAGATGCCCTCATACGGAGCCACATTTTATTTTAGAATGATGACATAAAAATTTGGCATGCAACCTGCATTTTATTAAGCATGGGCTGGAATATCAAAGGACACACTGTAGGCCTTGATTTTTCAAAACCTACTTTAGTTAGGGTTCTTAACCACTTCAGCCTCCCTTCTAGCCTACCTACAGAGCAGAAGATGGTTAATAGGAAAACGGGAATGAGGACCTGTTTAGAAGTAGTTCTTTGAGATGATTTCAATCTTGATTGTCAGGGTATTAGGAGTCCAGTCCAAGACATCAAACACAAATCAGTAGCAGCAGTCCAGTCCAATCGGCAAACACCAAACACGAATCAGTAGCAGCAACTTGATCCAGAAGAAAGAGTGACACTTCAGTGAATTGACGCAAGTCTGCCAATGTGACAAGAAGCAGCTAGAATACCATGAGAAGTTCTTTGGTGCTTTTTTTGTCTATGAAATCACAAGAAGCAAAGAAAGATCTGTGAAGACCGGTGAAGCATTGCAAGGTGAACCAATGCAAGACCGTTGTTCACTGTCTGTTGGGTTATTCTTAAGCTCTTTCCTAACATCATGAGTCCTCTCATGTTTCTGCCTCAGCAACACATCCTCTCATAACACAGCATCTAGAAAAAACATCACAGGACACAGCTGAGTCTCCAAAGAAACCAGAAATTTTCTCTTCAACATGCATTATATCACAACCTTAATGTGGACCTATAATTTATTAGCTGTTGCTATATAGTGGAAAAAGACTTTTTTAGGCCTAAGCACATTCTTCTTAGTATACAAGTCCAACATTATATTGGCACTATATATTTACAAAGTACAGACCAATGTTACATTTACATAAATATGTTTCATTTAAAAGATATTCTAGATATTAGCAAGATATGGTTAGAACTGATAACTCTCCTATTGAAGGAATAGTGTAGGTTTCGGGTTAGGATTAGGGTTTGAGCTGTACCTTATTCCTTACTTTATGGAAGGACTTTATTGTAAAATGTGAAACAGCTAAAATATAAATAAACCAAGCTTTTATTATCAGTGGGTTCCTCATTCAACCACTGATTCAACTAGACAGAGAAAGTGGGATAAACTATTCTCTCTATACTGAACTTATATTGGGTTTTTTTTTTCATCTTTCCTAAACAATTCAGTATAAAGACTCTTTATATAGATTTTACTATTTGTGAATGTGTGTGTGTGTGTGTGTGTGTGTGTGTGTGTGTGTGTGTGGCCAGCTCATGCATGAGCTCATATAGTAATGTATTGGCTTATGTAGTGACGCTCAGAAGATGGTGTGGTATTCTCTAAAGCTGGAGTATGATATAGGGTATCATCAGCTACCAAGTACAGGTTCTAGGAGCCAGGTCCTCTTCGAGAAGAGCAAAGTGCTTCTAAACACTGACTTACTTCACAAACTTCTATATAAAATATTTTTGGGCACTCACTTGACAATAATATGAAAGGAGGAAAAGTAAAATACTAATAGAGGATTTGGTAAAATAGGATGTTTTAGGGTTGAAACATTGCTAATTACCTGGGAGCCTACTACACTGTAATGTCTGTTTTTATTTGCATTTTAAATTTTCCATAGTAAAAAGTCTTAAGAAATAACTTTTATCAAACAACGTTTTAGATGACGCCTACTTATTCAAAGTTTGTTTCAGTTACAGAGGTAATTTTAGTAAATTTGAAAAACGTGGTGGAATAAGGATTTGTGGTCATCTCTCTTCTTATTTCTGTCATAGAAGACAATTAGCGTATTAACTCCCTCAAACATTATGTGATAGATAAAATGATTGGTGAGTCATATTGGCGTTTGGATTTTGGCCATGAGAATAATGTGACTGTCACAGTCATTTAGGTTGTTATTAGTAGAAAGGAAATGGGAGGTGTATAAGTGTAATGGGAGGCTTCAAGTTGTAAGATGTTGTGTGACCTTTGCCATTGCTATGACAAAAGCAACATGAGGATGGAAAGAAGAGGCAATTTAGCTCACAGTTCAGAGGAATACAATTCATCATGGGTGGGAAAGCACAGCAGCGGGAGGTTGAAGTAGTTGGTCCGTCGTGTTACATTATTAGAAAGCAGAGAGTTCTAAGAATGCTAGTACTCAGTTTCTCTTCTCAACTCTGGGCCTGCAGGCCAGGAAATAGTATTGTTCACCAAGACCAAGACCAAGACCAAGGCCAAGATCAAGATGAACACCAAGACCAAGACCACTGGAGTTGGTCTCAGCTTAGTTAGATCTTCCTGAAGACACCGATGTAGACACACCCAGAGTTATGTTTCCTAGTTGATTCCAAATCTAGACTTATTGACAATGCTCTTAGTCCATTGCTCAAAATTCCCAGGATCTTAACAGCACCAATGTTGTTGAATAATTCAAAAGCCTAAAGTCGAATCTAAGACTCAAGACAGTCTTAATTATGAGCCCTTATAAAATCAAAACACAATTTACATATTTCCAACATAACAAAACAGCGTAATTTCCCATCCCAAGAAAGAGCAACTGTATCACAAGCAAAGATTGGGCTTCCAAGCAAAACCAGACTCAGTATGACAAACATGAACGCTCAGGGCTCCACATACCTGATCCCGCCATGTACTGTGTGGCACCAGGAACATTCTGGAACTTTGGTGAAGGACATAATGACGTCAGACTTATTACAGATTGAATTCCTGCCAAACCAGCAACACAAGATGATACTGTCAAGTTTTGCTACCCTCTTTATGCGTGGTCTATTGCCCTTCTACACAGCTGTAGTGACCACTCTGTGTGTAGGTGGCTCAAGAAGGCAAAAGAGTTGCCTTGGCAGTCTTTTTGTTTGCATGTAAGGAAACCCTTCGGGTGGCGAACTCAGACAAATGTTCTCCTTTTCAATTCAAATGAGTTCACAAGTTCACAAGTTGGAGCCTGGGGTTTGCTCTCCCCTTGCCTCCAGGATTCCTTTCCTATTAGAATGTAAGATTTCTCTTTAATGTATTTATCCATTCCTCCCCTACTAAAATCTATGGGTTCTCTTACACCCTTTCCCTCAGAAAACTGCATGTTTTTTATGTCTTTCTGAAAACTCTTTCACTGTGGCTCTAAAAGCAGTAAGAAGTAACCATGTCACAACCTGGATGCTATGTGATCTGAAAACTTCTTCTACTATATGATTTCTTCCGTTCTTGAATTTAGCCTCCTAAATTCTCAGAACAGCAGCAGAAAGCAGTGAGATTCTTTGTCGTAATAGAACAGAGCCCAGTTTTCAGTTGTTCTCCTCTGGAAACCTCATGGACTAAGGCTGCATTTCTCTCAAGCTTCGGACATTCCAAACTCTCTTTCAATTGGCCCATTAAACTCAGTTTCCAGTACAGTTTAGGCTTCTGCAGTCCACATCTCCAAATTCTTCCACAATTCCTTCCACAAATTAGGTGAGAAAGCCAAAGGACCATTTGGTCATGTTTGCCACGATGACACTTCCTTTTACTATCACTGTTTTGTATTAGGAACTTTTGTGGCTGTTTTTTTAGGCAGGGTTTATTGAGGCTCTCTGGGAATGCAGTCCCAATGCCGAATAAACTCACATTGTTATGTCAGTGTGAAGCGGCTGTTCACAGTCTCCTCAGTTAAGAAACAGAGATATACATGCCAGCTCTTGACACAACTTTTCATTTAGGCTGGGGCACCCGTGGATCATATCATATTCAAAGTGAGTCTTCCAGCATCAGTTAAAACTGTCTTGAAAAGTCCTTACACACCATGGTAATTTTTCTAGGCAATTCTATCTCCAGGCAAACTGACACAAAGATTAATCCTTGTGTAGTCTCCAGGTAGTGCTACCCAAGGACTGAGTAAGATGTTTATATACTTCTCAAACCATAGACACCATAGTGAATTTAATAGGCCAATGATTTTTCTCAAAACCACATATGAATATGGGCACTAAGAACATGTCTTCATTACCTCTTGTCCCTTACAAAGGTCTGATCTCTCTGTATTTCTTTTGTACATAACATATGCTAAGGACATGCTTATTTGACTAGATGGGAAAAGCCAGGAGATTTTTACACTTCTTGCTTTGGTGAATCTTATCCTTGTAAGTTTTAACCCCAAAACCAATGTTTTTAAGAACATCCCCTGCTTTATTCATTTCTTATGTGTGCCATAGGCATGTTAACTGGACACCAGTTTAGCATCTACTTACTTCAGTGTGACTGTACCTATTATAGTGGGTTTCATTTCTCTTCCTGACTTACATTATAAAACTCTTGAAAGTTTTTCATCATTTCACCTTGATCACCTTTGCCTAATGGTATAAAAAAATATTTCTTGAATTAAAATCATTTCTTATCCATCTGCATCTACATTACTATGAAATGCTTCTTGATGACAAGGGTCCACACAAAGATGAATTTTAGCTTAGTAAATGCTAATCCATGTTATTAATAATGTCAAAACCTTAAGGTATCAAATGAGAGGGCAGATTTATGATGGTGCATAAAATTCTTTATTTAGAACAATAAAGTATATGTTTATATAATGTAATTTCAAATTCAAACCTGTATCAAAAGGGTCAGGACATATACCTATTTTAAAAAGTACACATACAGTATATACACATACACATCACATTTTACAACCTTTTATTTAATTAAACTTCAGTCATAAACTATTTAGAATAGTGTTGACATACACTTACATTACAATATGCAAACTCCAATCTATGACTGAACTAGCAATATATCTGTGAAGCCATATAAATGTCGGGATGCTTTTCAAGTTCATTGACTTAAAAAAAACAGTGGTAGAGAGACACAATAATCACATATTAATGCCTAGACTACTGGAGGGTAAGACTATAGGAATTCCGATTGGAAAATTTTATTTAGTGAACTCTTTTAGCCTAGAAATTGAGTAAATGAAAATACCACAGTTTTTGTGTGTTTTAGACAATTTTCTTCTTCTAAAAACAGTCTTATAAGAAAATATTTGGAGATGGCAGTTGTGCATTTACAATGCTTACAAACATTCCAGGATCATAAATATTCACCTTACTATGAATCACTCCTAAACCCCCATCAGTTATAAAAGAGATACCGTCATTTTATCCTGACAAAGGCCTTTTAAGACTGTGTGGAGCGGCAGTAACAAGGGTTGTGTAATCAGACTCCATAAATAAATTTTGATCGGAATGGTTACATTTAAAGCCAATTTCACAATATCATTCCAAAGATAAACTGGCTTACTTTAAAATCCTTGTCCTACTTCTCCAATTTTAAATACAATTTATGGTTTATCATTTTTACAAATTGGCTTTAAAATATTTCTTGGCATCCAAGATCCTTAGTAGCACCCTACATTTCTTTCTGTTCTTGGCTATCAAGAAAAGGAGAACATTTACATTTACCCTCTGACACACTTCCAAATGTTATCGGCGTCTTGTACCTCTTCCTGGTGAAAATGCTCTCCTGGGTTTCATTCCTCAGAGGTGATCCCAAACATTCATTAAGTAAAAGTAAAAGCCATCTCTTGTGTAAATGGTTATTCCGATTCACTCTACTTAAGACTGAATTCACTTTTACTAATGGACCCTATTTACATTAGAAATTAAAACAGCAAAGACTTCTCATTGGCTAACCTATTGTTCAGAAGCCAGAGCTGGGTATTTCGCTTAGGATTCTTTTCGCTGTTTTCTTTGCTTTTTTAATTGTATGGCATAAGGGCTCACTCCTGAAGAGTGACCTCTGACCTATCTACACACAAACACAACACTGAGATCCAAAGAGAGTGGGGACATTATATCCATTTGTGGCAAAGCAGAACAACCTCCTGGCTATCTTTCTCAATGCTCACCCAACTACACCTAACTGCCTAATTTGAGAAACATATTTCTTCAACAACGTGTACAGGATAGCTAAGATTCCATATCAGAATTAAATCACGAAATCAAAACCTACTGTTAGAAACACAGTGGAAACAATCAAATATTCCACAACAGATTTTTTCCATTCATTTATAACTTCGACTGAATTAAGGTTCCAAGCTATGTGACACTGATTTTTTTTCAAAGCACATGAAAGTTCACTGAAGTGTGTTTAATTTTTTACTAAAAGCATATACTTCATTGTGGGTACATACTTTCATGTATTTCCATTTTTTCTCATATGCATTACTTTTTGTAATGCAATTTAGATTTTTTTATTATTATTATTATTGTATAGAAAGCTTCAATTCTCCAATTCATTAAAACATGGCAGTGTGGTAAGCATGTTAGATAACAATATGAAATCCAGAACTGTTCTAACACGACCCACCGATTACCCAGATAGTCTTGATATAGGCTTGGTTTCTACCAAGGAGGTACAAAGCTTTCAATACAATTTACACTCTGCAGATTTCTCAGATAATTTTCATTGAAAATCAAATCTTACACATTACAAAAGAGAACACTCAGAAAAAATGGGCAATGTAAAGGGCAATTTTATACTTTATCTTCTCGGTTTGAGGTTCTCATAATTTAAAAAAAATATTCAGAACATACATGGAATAGGCTATGCAAAGGATATGTATTTTTAATCTGAAAGCAGATATGCCACAGTTAATGTCCAAGCAGCTAGCATTCAAAATAATGTTCAGCATTTTCCTATTGCCCATGCATTTTATTGAACCTTAGTATTTTATAAAAATTGGCAATCTATGTTACTCTCAACGAACCAACGTGATTGACAAGCAGGACACATCTTCCACTTTCTACCATGTCAGGTATTATAATCTGTTAAATTTGTTGATTTAGCTCTACTGATTTTAAGACCGTGCTTTTGAGCATTAAAATCCCAACTGCTAGCTTTGAGGACAAATGTATATTTCTTGTACTCTCAAGCTCAGCGAATAGCATTTTCATAAGCCTGAGCAAAATGAAACTAGAAGATAAATAAATCAAGCCACAAAACTGAGAATTAACAATAGGCTCAGTCTATATACACCTATACCTATGACTCGTGTTAACCTACAGCTATTACTATTCTCGAAGCAGTCAATGCCAAGCAACAATATAGGTTCTTTCAGTAACTAAGCTGATTTCTAATTATTGATCACTAATCAGTTGTATCCTGGAATATCTGAGGGCTTGAACGAGTAAATACAGTATCTCAGTGCACTGGGCTTCATGTTGCAGGAATGATAGCATTGGAGGAAACTCGGAGCGTTAGAGAAAGAGCTATAGAGACCACTGAACTCTTTGGTACAAAGAAGAGCAGCCACCATGGACTGGAGTTGTAGTTGGACGAGCTTTGAAGGTAAGCTAGAACTTTTCATGCAGCTTCAAGACAGAATAGAAGCTAGCAGTTCGGTTTCCATGCGCTTTTGCATAATTACCTTGAAACTAATTGTCTTGAGGTTTTAGTACGGGGCAAAATAAAATTACTACAAGAATTGAGTTAGTATGAAAAGGTTTAAATTTTGTATGTCTATGGTAGGTGAAAAGAACCTTCACCAAAATAAAGGCAGAAGAAAAGTCATATTTCGATTTTAGCCAATTGCTTTCAATATATTTCCATCAGGGGCATCTACAGGACATCTTGTAAATGCTGGTTTGAGAGCACAATGTTCATCGTGGAATCGCTGCCAATTTCTGTCTAATATGAGAAATGCTGTCACACATTTTAAATAGCAAACTGACATGCACAACTACATAAAGCTCTCTCTTTTTTAATTTCATTTCATAAACCTTAATGAATACAGAGTGCCTGATTTTAAATAAATGGCTATGTTTAAAGAGATAATGGTTATACTGCAAATAGCTAATGTCTTCTGACTCCTTGTATTCTTGTGGAATACAAGTGACTTAGTTTGCAAACTCCCATATTAGAATAAAGTGTCCATTTCTGATCTTAGGTACTAAATACCATCATCCATTCTTACTCTCTCCCATCAGGATTAAAAAAAAAAATAGGACCCTTAAACATTCAGCATTTTCTCTCAAATCTGTTTTCATACCTCTGCAGTAGTTTTAAAACATAAACACATCACATTATAATTTTGCAAACATGATTTACACACTCTAGAGAGACTGTCAAGAGAAAAGACCGGCTTCACTAGGGGCCAAATGTCTTCCTTGGCGTGTTCTTCCGCTGGTCCATGTTGACAATTTTCTCCTGTAAGGACTCTTCTGGAGACTCTTCCATATACCGTGGCATCATACTGAAGTTCAGCATGGGCTCCACCGCACAGATAGAACTAGCTACCCATGTCCATTTCTCTAGTAGGATACGGTGCACAGGATTTCCGTCAGGAAGACCTGACGTTTAAGCTGCTCTTGTTAATCAGTAACTACAGAGCGTCTGAGCCTGCTCAAAAGAAAAAAAAACAAAACTCCCCATGGCTTTCAACTCCATACAGTGGCTGATGCTACGGAGTTATTGTTTGTTTGTTTGTTTGTTTTCTACATCCCTTTGTGAAAAAAAATTCCCCCCACTATCCAAGCTGAAATCTACTTGCAGAGACCATAATTAACTACAGGCTGCAGGTTGTAACTGAAGAACAAAGCTGGGTGGGTTTTCAGCACTCAGACATTTCCCAAGCCGTGCAGATGGCACAAGTAGACTGAACACAGGATCTCGTCCCCGTCATTACTTGCGAAACCTTCAGAGTCCTGCTCCGTGCGAATTCTTTTTTACAGATGATAATTCAGTGCAGGTTTCACAGCTAAACACTCCGCTCCAACTTCTGAATCATCCATACAAGGTCACGGTAGCAAGAACAGATAAAAGATGAGGTCTGTCACTTGAGACAGAATAGAAATTTGTTTAAAGCTGCTTCATTTATGAAGCAAACATGAACTGTTACCAGCCTAGAGAGGAAGAAAGAAGAGAGAGATTAAAATGTGTCTTTCTGCCTCCTTTATTTTTTCCCCAATAGCTAAATTCATTAAAAACACAGAATGGAAAAACCAAGTTAGTAATGTGTGTTCCACTTAGTCTCAAAGAACCGGGTTGGGGGGGCCTTTGTCATCAGCTGTGATGATTAGCCACTGTCTCCTTGGAAAGACATTATCTCAAATGATCTTATTGATGATCTGTTGTCTATTCCTTCTCATTAGAAAGTAAGCTTCATAAGACGAGACTTAGTTTCATTGTTGCAGCACAATTCTTAGAACAGGGCCTGGCAGGCAGTGTAATCTACATGCAGCAAGCATTTCTTGAACATGAGAATGGATAAATTTCATTTTTTATCTATTCATGAGAGCAAGAAAATGGAGCCAGCCTGCCCGTCCACTAGAGGTGGATGGATAATGAAATGTGCTACATATACACAACAGAATTTTAGTCAGCCATGAAGAAAAGGGAAATTAAGATAAATTGGCAGGAAAATGCTAGGATCTAGAATGTATAATGCTAAGTGAGGTGACCCAAACTCAGAAACAAAACCAAACATGTTCTCTTATGTGTCTTATGTACAGATCCTACCATGTATTGTGTATACACACACACACACACACACGAGTATAAATGTGGATAAAGCCTATCTTGTCTCTTATGTGTCTTACGTGCAGATCCTACCACATAATACACACACACACACACACACACACACACACACACACACACACACAGGAGTATATATGTGGATAAAGCCTATCTTGTCTCTTATGTGTCTTATGTGCAGATCCTACCACGTAATACACGCACACACATACACACACACACACACACACATGAGTGTAAATGTGGATTAAAGTCTAAGAATCTGCAAAGGAAACCAAGAGAAGATGAAAACAGGTGCTGAGGAAGGATAAGGTTTGGAGTGGAGAAGAGGACACAAAAGAGGTGTGAGAGAGGAAGAGATGATGGGCAGGGCAGGGGGTGGGGTTACAAGCTGAGCATATCCTACTTGAGTATACTACTTATTTCTTGATGTGCTGTAAAAATCCAAGGCATCATTATAAAAAAGTAGTAGGTTTCTTCAATAAAAGAACAAAAACAAAAAAAAAACAGTTGTAAACTACAGGAAGGTAGAAGAAATGAGACACACAAACAAATACACACAGAGCCATACTGAAACCCATTTTTTATGTAAGCTAATGAAAATAACATTTAAACTGGAAAAAAATCTAGGTGTGATAGCATGCACTTATAATCCCAGCACTACAGAGACAGATCCCTGAGGACTGCTGGTCAGCCAGCCCAGAGGTACTGGTAAGCTCCAAGCTGATAAAAGATGTCTCAAAAAACCAAGATGGATGATGGTACCCAGGGACTGACAAAGTTGTTCTCTTGTTTCAACATGTATATGTGCACATGAGCACACATGCACAAGGAGGAAAAAAAAAAGGAATGAATAAATTAGTATCCTTCAGCTTTCATGCCCTCAAAACACCATTTATCTTAGTCTGAGACAGGAGAGAGAGCAATCTATGCAACTTTGAAGCTCTGTAACACAGAGTGGTAGAGAGATGTTTGCAGCCCAAGATAGTGGTTTCTGCAAAGTGCAGAGAGGAGTCAGATGGGGTGGTCCAGGAGACATAACTGCAGCAGGTTAGAGACTACCAGCCTCATCCCTGAGTAGTTCCAGCATCCTGGCGGCTGAGCTAAGCTCTAAACAGTCACTTCTCTCAGCCAAGAAAACCAGAGCAACAAGCTCACACTTAGTATGTGTACTCCAAGGAAGAACAACTGAAATCCTGGCACCACATGCTGAGGAATTCATTTGGCCTCCGTATATCTTATTGTAACTTTGTGAAACACGAAAGCCATACTTTGTTTCAGTTTTTCCGTGCTGGTTTTCAACTGCTGACTGCTCAGATCTTCCGGTAATTTAGGTAAGCAAAACTAAGCCCATATCGATAAATGAGGAGAGGTTAAAAAAATTCAGAAATTGACGTTTTAAAAATAGAGCATGGTAAGACAAGCAGATCGGAACCACGGGAAGGGAGGAAGCTATGCATAATTTGAATTCTAGAGTTAATTACTCAGAGAAACAGGATTGGAAATCTGGTTTGGACTTTTGCTCTTGAGTCAGTAAAGCAAAGAAACGGAACTGAAGACCAACAGCATTTTTTTTTCGTAGAGCAAAGTTACATTTCTTTAGAATGATAGTTTTGTAACATATTCATGAAATAAACAGAAAGAGCGTTGTTATCCTATACAGTGAAGTGTCACTTAACGAGGGGGATACGTTCTTAGGAACAAGTCATTGTGTGATTTTGTTACACAAACAGTGTAAGTCTTCAAAACTAGGTTGGTTAACTCGGTACACAGTTAGGCTATTATACTGTATTGTATGATAATAACTACTGTGAGTGTGGTACCCAGGCTGAGAGATCAAGAGATGCTATATGCCTTCCTATGAAAATATAGAGGTTAAAATATTCTAAATCATCTAGTGTGCTACAGCTAGTTGTAGAGGCAAGGCTTCAACTCTGGACTCAGCTAACCTTTTCTAGTCTCTGGCTTTATAATGCAGGAGTGAAAGAAAGCTCGCCAACAGGACTTAAAAAATATCTAGTAAAGTGACCAGGGTCTCGATGACTACTTATCACTACTTATCTACCAATTCAAAGCCTGTGCCCTAAATGTCCAGGCTTAGTTTAGGCTTGTCCTACCAAGTCTCAGATCGATTTCTCCCACTGTAGCTCTGACCTACAGGAAGATTCAGGTTGTGTTCTGTTTTATCTTCTTTACAACTTTCTACTTATGTGTGTGTTTGTGTCTATATAAATTACAATGTGTAATAAATATAAATTGTAATGTACATATGTGTATATACACATTAAAATACGCTACATATTATAAGTTCAAAAACATTTAAAATTGTAAAATTGTGTGTGTGTATGTTTGAATATTTTTGAAATTATAATAATTTACTTTCTCCTACCATGGAATGATAACTGAAAGTAATTAAATGAATGCACAAATACCTGTTACTTCCCATCAGGCAGCCTGAGCCTTCTCTTTGAGGTAACTGGATTTTCCTCAAGGTCTCAAGTAAGATTCTGGGTAGATGACTTTCAAATTCCAGTCTACCATTCCAGCCCCAAGTGATCTCTCTCTCTACTTTGATGACACACATGTAGTAACTTCTCGGAACTATCAATATTTATCAACAGTTCCCTCTCTTGACTCCAGATATCTCATTTCTTCCTTTCCCAATTTCCCAATCATCTCTGAGACTCATGAAGCTGCACAGTCTACCAGTAAAGACTGACTGGTTCTTCTTGGCAATGCCTCCAAAGTGGTCCATCTTTTTAGTTGCCATGGCCTTCATCCTGGTTCTCATCCCCTCCCATCTGAATGGAACACAATTCTCCTGGGTATAATCTCTACCTCCAGTTCAAACCTCTATCCCACTGGTCACACCAGTATCTGATGACTTTTCCTAAGTTTCTGCTTTGATGGGATAATTAGTATGTTTCTAGCCCCTCAAAACAGCTTTTACATTACTTAATAGGACATAAACTATAACTTCTAGAATTCAAACGTGCTTTCAAACTGATATCCAGTCTTTCCTCTTGGTACCGACCCTGTGCACTGGAGAGTTTTATGTTAACTTGGCACAGGCTAAAGTCATCTGAGAGGGGGAACCTCAACTAAAAAAAAAAAAAAAAAAAAAAAAAAGCCTCAGGCTGTAGATAAGCTTGTAAAACATTTTCTTAATTAGTAGTTGATGGAGGAGGACCTTAATCCACTGTGGCTGGTGCCATCCCTGGGTTGGTGGTCCTGAGTTAAATTAAAAAAAAAAAAAGCTGTCTGAGCAAGCCATGAGGAGCAAGCCAGTAAGCAGCACCCTTCCATGATCTCTGCATCTGGTCCTGCCTCCAGGTTCCTGCCCTGTTTGAGTTCCTGCCCCAACTTCCTTTGATGATCAACAGTAATATGGAAGTAAAAGCCAAATAAACCCTTTCCTCCCCAACTTGCATTTTAGTCAGGGTGTTTCGTCACAGCAACTGTAACTCTAAGACACCTTGCGTGTGTGTGATTGTCACTGGAGTCAAGGTATACAACTTCTGTGGGTTTGTAGCACCGTTTGTACCCTGAGACCTTCCTCTGTTCATGCCATGTGCAGTATCCACTTTAACCCTTTCTATTGCTAAAAAAAAAAAAAACCTATCACCCACCATTTGATGTATCTCATGTAAATATTACCTCTCTCAATGATAGAACCAAGCCTTTCTCCTATTGCTAGTGACTGCTCCACCCTGTCAAACAGAGTTTGCATGTGGGTGGACCCAGTGCAACCCTATGGGATGCTGTCCACATCAATATCCTGGGCTGTAACAAATTCAGATCTTCTAGATGCAGCAGTCTCACCTCTAAGTTCTCACTGTGTAGCCTTTGTAAAGTCCGTTAGTTATTTCTGAGTTTTGTAAATGTATTATGTAGTAATTCCTTTTGTGGGCCATAATTACAATGAGGACACAACTGTGCGAGGCTGTCTTGCACACACCAATACCCCTTTTACTGCATGTTGAGGTAACACTGCGAGAAGAATAAACAATACCGTCTCCCTATAACAAAAGCGAAGCTTTTAATGTAAGTTATCTCCACTTTCTCTTTCTCTTTTAATCTGTGTTGCATACAACCCACTTCATGAGTTCTCATAACCTTCTGTCTACATAATATCATCTAGGCGACAAAGTCAGTTTTTAATGTAATATAAATATCTTCATGTTTCATGTCCACAAACGCAACTTCAGCATTATTTTTTTAAAGAAGGAAACATCTCTTGTTTCTAGCTCATCATTTAATTCTCTCTTGCACTATTTCCTTATTCTTAAAAGATGATTCTTCTTTTTGTCTTCCAATTGTATTTCCCTTGGCGAATTACCTATGGAATGTTCACTCTTCAACTTGGTTAAATTTACTTAAGCCACACTGATTCATTCATTCAACAAACGTTCATCTAGAGTCCATTTCATACGTGCAGTGAGCTGAGTGACGGGGGTAAGGTCCAAACCAGACAGACCCAGCTCCTGCCCTTGCATGTTCTGAGACTAGGTGAAGTATTCATACATCATTTGAATATGTTTGCTCTAAAACGTCATTGATCCTTTTCCTCCTAAGCAAGTGGCTTGGGTTCCCCATGATAATCCAAATGTCACGGGGCGAACACCATCATCAAAACTGCAGGATCGTTGAAACTTGATCCCCAAACCAAACAAGAGCAGATATCATCGGAACTTTTAAGGTGCACTTAACCATGTAAGGTGCGACATGTAAATGACTGGCATAAAGGAACTGAATTTGCAGATCCAGGAAAAGCTGGGGCTTGTGCTGGGGCTGAAAGGCAGAGAACGGGGTTTCTAAAATGAACAATAATTTCAGCTCAGAGAATACCGTTTTAGAAAAGAACTCAATTTGCCTATATCGTTAGATGGGGCTGGGGGCTGGGATGAACCTAGAGAAGCCAGGATGGAAGCAGATAAGAGAATCATAGCCTTGCTGCACGTGGCAGTCACGGGGATGGCTGAAGGCAAAAGTCAAATGTAGGTGGAGCAATTATTATCTCATGGTAAGTCCAGCTGTTAAAAATGGTCTCTCGTGCCAATCAAAGGGAAGTTATTAGAGCAAGAGGCAGGGACTATGACCCAGGTACCCCAGGGAAGACTCAGTCTAGAGATAATTTTGGAATCTGGGACAGGGTGACAGCTGAAAGGACAGAGACTTATAGGGAAAGGAGAGACAGTTCAGTAGACACTCTTATCAGAAATAAGGTGTGCAGGAAGAACCGAGGCTTCAGGGAGAGGAGCAAGCATTGCTATCCCCTGTGGAAAATGCAGGCAAGGGTCAGCCATCGTTAGTGACCAGGTGCTAGAGGTAAAAGGAAGTCAAAGGTTGAGCTGATAGTGCCTCAAAGTGATACCTTTCCAGGTGTCCCAGGTGCCTGAGAGCTCAGAAAGGAGATGGCGTGAACGATAACAAGCATCTGCCTGCTCCAAACCATTCGGAGTGATAAGCATCTACCGGCTCCAACGGTCCCATAGTCACCTTTCTTGCACAGTATACCCCACCCTAAATATCTGTTCTTGGTTTATATACTCAGTACACTCTGGACTGGGGTAGGGCTTAT
The DNA here is from genome assembly GCF_004785775.1 of Grammomys surdaster. Classification (NCBI taxonomy): domain Eukaryota; kingdom Metazoa; phylum Chordata; class Mammalia; order Rodentia; family Muridae; genus Grammomys; species Grammomys surdaster. The sequence goes on along the minus strand of NW_021605377.1, from coordinate 10,746,187 downwards.
TTATGAGGAGCCCTGCACCAAGTGGCCTTTTACCTTGAAAGTTTTATTCTGGCTATAAGACACTGACTATTTTTTTAAGTGGTGGGAAAATACTTTGTTTCGTTTTGCTTTTCCACTTATTAAGTATCTAGTAAATGGATCACTGTCATTTGATAGTGGCCATATCTAATCAAAATTGGTTGTGTTCATTGTTTATTTATTTTTTTATTCCTAACTTGCTGTTTTCTCTTACTCCAAGTTAACAATAAGTGATTAATATTTCACGCATCTCCTACCTAAAATGAATCTACTAATATGGACCAACACTGCCCACCTTTCAAAATCTGAGATTTGCCAGTCAGAGGCCTATAGTTCAACTGTGTAATGGCTTCCGCTACCATTTAGCGAACAGTCCTATCAAGGACATAAAAATACAGTTTGTTTCTAAATGTTGGCCTTTCAGATTTTCTATGGCTCTAGCAAGTTCTTGCAGCTCGATTTCCAACAACTTACCACTGTGCGAAGGTAACAATGTTGATACATCCACAATTACACCTCTTGAAACTCTCTCTCTTTCTGTTGCAACATACTGAAAAACAACAAGAGAAATCCTGTTTGCTTCTGGACAGACTCTAAAGCACACCAAGAGCCAGGCATTCTAAGAGGCTATTCTAGAGATGCAGCAAATAGAGTAGCAAAAGATTGCTGGGGTTGTGGGGCTGGGGATGACTTATACACCAAAGCTTATCTTCAAGCCCATCCTAGGGGGAAGAAAGATGATTTTTTGTTGATGTTATCTGCTGACAAACTCTTAAAAAATTACACTGAAAATGCTTATAGGCCGTGTGTATGTGTGTACATGTGTGTGCATGTGTGTGTGCATGTACATGCACATGCTCATGGGGCACATGTGCACACGTGTTTGTGTGTGTGTGTGCGTGTGTATGTGTGCACGAGTACATGCGCTGATGGACATTATAAGAGAAAATACTATGCTGAAAATTAAAATCGGAGGTACAAAACAAACTTCTGGAGGGAATGGTGAAAGAGGCATCATGGTGAGTTACAGTAGGATGGAAAATATCTTAAAATAATGGTTTTATTTAGCTTTAGGTAAAATGCTAAATTCATTGGAGACAACTATGAGATATGAAAAGCAGAATGTAGGGAAAAGTTATATCAAAGGCTGCAAGTTTGGAAAGCCACGTATAGTGTTGTGGACAGGAAGTAGAACCACATACAGAGATTTAAGAAATAACATGACAGAGAATGTCTTTACAAGAGCTGAAGACAAAAAGAGTGTGATCGTGGCAACTCAGCCAACAGCCTACACATAATACGACACCAGACACAGGTGAAAGAGGTCATCTCCAAAAGACGTAAGGACACTAGAAAAGAGAACAGAGGCAAATGTGCCTTCCCAGACATTATTCCCAGGTAAAGATGGAGGACTGAAGACACAGTGGGAGGCCAGAAATCGCACCAGATCTAGAACACACTGAATGGGAGGTGTGGCCCATCTCTGAACACCTCCCTAAAGATGTCAGAATCGTGCATGTGCACAGCATGAGAAAGGACAACACCAAGCTTATGTGAGCACACAGGAGAACAAAATACCTTATCTCATTATCCTCTTCATTAATCTGTATATTTTCAACTGCCCTTGTAAGACTTGACTGTTTCTTCTGGAAAAACAAAAACAGTGACACCTATTGTAGAAACACCAGTGGCTGCTGCATTTCTTGAGGTCAGTGGTCTGCACTGTTATCATTAAAGACAACTGAACTGCCATCAAGGGTGCTTTTACTTTATCAATCAAAATATTTGTGTGTGTGTGTGTGTGTGTGTGTGTGTGTGTGTGTGCAATGAAAGCATGGTCTAGTTCAGCATTCGTGGGCTGTTCTATAAATAGCTATCACATTAAAAATGCACTTCTTTAATGCTGAGTCATAATGATTTGGCACATTCTGAATTTTAGACAGACCAGTAAGACCACAAAAGAGAGGGCATTCCAAAGAGCTGCCACAGAAAGGCACATCTGTTTGGCTGTTAAGCACAGCATATGAGTCTCAATATATATTTCTTTCTTTTTGTATTTAATTCAGACCGTTAAACAGGGCCCCACCCCTTAAGTGTGCCTTCTCTGGAATAGAGGACACACCTCCAATGCCCAATGGTGGAAACTTTACTAACGTTTGAATGTTTTGAGGCCTTATGTTATAGTAAGAATGATTGTTTCTTCAATAGAACCATTTCTTGGAAAAGAGAAGTGTCATATATATGAAAAACAAGCATATAAAGTTGATGAGGGGGTAGCAAGAATAGCAATGCTCACCTTCCAGTATAAGGCTCCAAAAGCAAAGCCAATTACAAGCGAAATGAGAGCTGGTAATGCCATGGCTGTCCATTGTAGGCCTGAGTCTTCAGGGGACTTTGCGGCTTTCCCTGCAATTAAAAGGACACAGTGGTAAATAACTCGGCTATGTTCTAGAGGGCTGCCTGTTAGATTGTGGCTACGGTGAAAGGATCCCGTAATGACGTGTACAACCTTTTACAGTTTTCAGAAAAAGCAGGGTTTTCTGTTCAATTTTCATTTTGCAAGCAGTATAAAACCATATAATCTCTAAAAGACAAAGGTGTTTTAAAAAAAAGAAAAAGAAAAAGAAAAAAAGAAATCCAACAGGTAGGAAGAGACTTGACACAGTTAAGAGTCATGCATGTTTGGAATCCAGCCTTGATATATTCCTGAGCAGAAAGGATTTCTACCATCATGCAATTCTTTCTTCTCTAATCGATTATCTTAATATTGTTTAGCCTTCCTGCTCTTAGCATTCTGAGCCCCAATTTAAGAACCTTCAGATCCTACACCCATTCAGCTAGGGTTAGTCTGTTGCAGACAGCAAATCATAAAATGCATCTTGCAAACACAGCACTTTAAGCAGCCTTAAAATTGTGGATCTTTGCTCATTCACACCCTCAGTACACACAGTGGAGGAGGACTTTTTTTTTTCTTTTCATTTTATGTTGGAAAGTTTGAAACTACTCGGAAGAATGACTGAAGCCACCAGTGTCACCCTGCACGAAATAACCCTTTAGTGACAAAAAAAAAAAAAAAAAGACTTTGACTGATTTTCCTACAGGACTCATTTACAAAGAACTGTCTAGCTTTTTGGAAACATTGGAGCATTTGCTAGCCTGAAATTCCCTTTCAAAGAGATTGTACATTTCCAACAACGACAGGACACAAATCAACACAGGATCAAGGTAGAGTGTAGAGTGACTGCTTTTAGGTAACCTTACAATAAGAATTTGGTCACAAGGTGAGCCTACAATTACTTAGCAGCTAACATCCCTCCAAGTGATTGCTAGAAAGGAACAGATCCACTGTGTATGTGCACCCCATGTTGATAAAGGGGAAAAATTCTAAAGTTTATCCTAGAAGGTAAGAAATAAATCGTATCTACTATAGTGAGGACAGGAATCTGCTATTCCCCCCAGTACATGTGGATGCCAAGGAGAGAATTTCCTAGTTCTGTATTTCCTGTCTTCCCCAAATCATGTTTGTTTGTGAGCCCGTGTGCATGCGTGTGTTAGAGAGAATGCTTAGGAATGGGTGCTTATGAGATGCAGGAATTGTGTGGGGAGTTGTCTGAAATCGTGTCATCCACTTACATAACAACAAACTGCTTCCTCAAGACAGAATGAACAGTTCTCTGGCCTCCCCCATCATACAGTCACAGGACAGACATGTTTTAGGCATCCCAAATTGGGAATCAATATTCATTTATCTCTCCAAAGCAAATAGCTCCCCTAGTCGCAAAGACATGGAGAATAACCGAAGGAGTGATGGACATCACAAGGGATTTCTACCACTTTAGGAATTTCAATGTCTACAAATAAATAAGTTGGCAGTCTGTGTTTGTTATTTCCTTTGAAGGACAACCTGCTGTGGCCATCATTGTTTACTGGGACTGTTAATGCTGGAACTATTAGTCAACACAAGTCACACATTCTAAAATACAGCAACATTCCTTCTGTAGGAAGGGAAGAGAGCAGGACTCTAAAGACAAGGAGAAGAAAAGGCCAGGGTAATCATCTTTCTCCAGAGCTCACTGCTGCTTCTATTACTTCATGCTTGGAAACCTGCCCTCAGTTCTTCCAGGCATACTAATAATGCTTAAGAGAGAGAGGACAGCTTTATCAAAAAAGGCTTTCTCACATATCTCTGGGGAGGACTTCAGCACCTCTACCAGGACTCTCCACCACAACTGGATGCCTCAGAGCCCACTCGAAGGGTATTTGAACCAAAGCCCATGCACATTACAGAACTCCTCTGCTTTATACAGCGATTGTCTGCCAAGAGCTTGTGGGAAAGAGAGCGGATCTGGACAGACTCTGAGTCATCCTTATTACTAAAACCTGTCCTTGGGTGAAATAGCTTACAAGTAATGGTTGTTACAAGTAATAGTAATGAACATCTTGAAAACATCAGAACACAGAAAACGATGCTCATCTTGCTGAGTTCTTTTTTAGGGCGTTAGCCTGCTTAAGAACTCCATGACAATGCCTCTCCCGGCACTTAGGAAACAGGCAACTGGTTCAGATCCCAAACACTTCAGTTACTAGCCCATCATCTTATTGTCCAACAGTGTCCAGTTGTCTTCATAGTTGATGGTTAACTCTTAATAGCCATTAAGTATGGCCCCCGTGAACATGCATACTAACTCTTGTAAATTCACAGAAGTCCCGTGAAAAGGGGATAATAACACACCAATTGACTAAGGATTTACAAAGCTTAAGCAAGTAGCCCATCATGCTATTTATGTGTCCAGGTGTTCTGACGTACAACAGGTCTCTAGAAAAATATGAAAAACATGTTCCATACTCTTTCAATACTGTTTAAAAGGATCTCAAACTTGAGTGTTTTGAGAATACAGAATGCTACTATTTACTCTGTAAGTATAATCTCATTCATATAAATAGTAGGCCTGTATATTATTCCATCTCTCCCCTTTAGATAGTCACACGGTCCTCTGATTATCACCACTGAAAGACTTATCCTAACAAACTATGATGCTTTTTCTCAAGGTCTCCTGACTACTCTTCCCCAGTTTAATTTTCGTTATGCTATGAGAAAAAATACATAGAGCAACCCCTATGATGATTCTTATTCAGTATCACGTTCCTTGATAATGAATGTGAGTGCCACAGTAGATAGCTTTATGCATCGCTATCTAACTTATGAGTGACATTATACCTAGCCAAGCTGTGACACGTAAGACCTGTGCTTTACAAATGAAAGAAGAAAGAGAAAAATAAATGAGGATGAAGGAGGAAAGGAAAACTATGAAAGGATATCCACCTTGCAAAATAAATTAATAAGTAAAGGATTAAATAGTATTGAATTTTACATTCAGGTTTTCTTGAAGTTGGTAATTAGGACATTCTTTTGCTTCTAATCTTGATGGTGGTAGCCTTTTCAAACTACATAATTATAATTCACAACACATTATATGAAACACCTATTTTCACAAATTAGTTCACAAAAAGTACAAATGTGTAATTGCGAAATAGAAAGAAATATACAAACTGAGACCCATTAGCAATTTAATTTCCAGCATTTGACTTCTCTAGTCTGGGGAGACAGAACTCCCTTCACTAAGGCTCACTGCTCTCTCCAGAGATGGACGTTCAGGGTTGCTGAGTTGGGTAAGTTTGAGTAGTCATACTGGTAGAAATGAACTATGTTAATAAGAAGCATCACAAACCTTTTGATGAGTCTTTATTAATCTACTAGACAAATAATAATCTATACATGCCCAGAGAGACACATAACAAAGTCTGGCAAGAACACAACTCTTATCAAGCAGACACCCTGATAAAGTCTCACGGCAAAGCAAAAAGTCTGCTGCACAGATTGTTCAATAGTCATAGTACTCTAGAAACAGCACAGAAATCCCAAACCTTAACAATGAAGTTACCACCCGCCCGACCCCAGTCACCTGCCCCTGTGTCCTTGTCCCTAACCAAGTTTTAAAACAAGCCTGGAAAAGAAGATGACATTTATCTACCAGTAAATGAACCTCTCACCAAATGAAACTCAACTGCTTCTAAAAGAATGCTACAAAATTCAGAAGCCATAGAACAATATAACAGCCAGGATGTGCAGCATATGTTAAAAAAAAATTACTGATTGTTTAGAGAAATATCTGACCCCAACCATGAAGACACAAACAAACAAAAAAAAAAGATATAAATGCTAAGATGGCATGCATGTTCAAATTAGATGGTAAGAATGTCGGACAAAAGAAAATATGTCTTAGTATGAAGATAGAGCATCTCTGTGCAAAAATACCAAAAAAAAAAAAAGCAGATGGAAAATTTAAAACAAAAACAAGAAGTTCAGACGTGGTAGAAGGAAATCTTAGTGAACCATAAAACTGAGGACTGAAAATCATACATTGAGACCAACAATGATAATGAGGTTTCAGAAAATTAATACACGTCATCCCGGAACTTGGGAAGTGGAGGCAGGGGATCAGAATGTGTGACCAGACTAGCTACACAGCGAGTTTGAAGTCTAGCCTAAAAGATGAAATAAAAACAGAATTCAACTTTTGTGACACCGAACACAATACCAATCTGACCAAATTATGTGTGACTGGTTTTCTCAGAAGAAGAGCAAGAGAACATAGAAGAAATAGTTTCAAATACTACTGCCAAACTTCCCATAGCTTTGGGATTGGAACTTATATGTTCAAGAAACTAGACAAAAACCAAGAAAAATGAATACAAAGAAAATCACTTGTTATTGACATTTTTCACATTTCTAAAAACAAACAAACAAACAGCATAAAGTGAAATCTGTTCAGTATAGAGTACATGGAGAGAAAAAAAAATAGAAGTGGTGATTTTTGTGTTTCAGATACAATATTTTTGGAAGAAAATGCTATGGTGTCTTCAAAGGAATAAAAGAAGGTTTTATTAACCCAGAATGTGCTATGTAGTAAAAAATACCTCTCCGTGCAGCAGATAGTATAGACATTTCTCAAAGAAAAGAAAAAAGATTTGTTGCCAATAGATCTGTATTACAGGGAACTCTAAAGGGGTTCTACATCCTGAAACGAGATTAGGAGGGTGGACTGAGGAAAGAATTGAAGGTATGAAAATAACCTAAACGTGACATATATTTTCCTACTTGAAAGGGTATACAGTTGCTTCAAACAACTGTTTGAAAGCTAAATATGGGAGTTTATGGCTTAAGAGTATGACATTTATAAACACAATAGATTGGTTCAGGGAAGGTCCCTGTTTCTCTTGAAGGCCACCAGCCAATCCACCAATATTAACTCTAAGAAAAACGTTACAAGTGTAAATGTACATTTCAGTTCCTAGCGTCACTATAAATAACACAAAGAGATACTGAAGATAAAATAGAGAGGAAATGGGTCTCGCAGAAGAACGGAGCTCGAATGAAGAAACAGAGGACAAAAACTGGAACCAGAAAGCAAGTGGAAAAAGCAACTTGATCCAAGGTCAGCCACAATGGCAAGAAATATGAAGATCTGAAATACCCAAGACAGCTAGCTGGGCATGATACCACATGCCTGTAATCCCAGCCCTTCAGTGGCTGAGGCAGGCTGATTGCAAATCTGAGGCCAGCCTAGTTACATATTCAGAATTTGTTTATGAAAAACAAGAAAGAACAAAACAATGCACCTATGCCTACCTTTGAAAAACAATAGAAAGGCAATATACAAAAATGCATGTGACTCAGTTAACAGCTGTACAAAGGCATTTTTTTTCCCCTTTAAGGAAAGAAATTAGCTTAAAGTCAACAATGTCATTTTTCCAACTTAAAAATCTGGGACAGGTTGGGACAGTTAAAAGCAAAATATGGAGGATGAAAATAGTAAATTTTAATATCAAGAAAACAGGAACAGAGCATCTGAGATGCTAAAACTGGCTCCTTTGAAAAGATCAGTAGACAAAAGAAGAGATGACACATGCATACCAGGCCCAGTTTCTTTGTGAAATTTGTCAAATCTGATGTGTTATATGAATGCGATTCACAATTTTCGGTTTCAGAAGACTGTCCTGAAAATATTGGACTTTGTAGACTGCCAGCCAGTGAGTTCAGGCAGTATCCTTCCATTAGATGTATTAAATGTCTACATTGTGAAATATATAGATATTTTTAGAGGGAAAAAAAAGACTATATGTAGCTTTATTTTAGATCCAGGTTAAGTTTTGATAGAAAAACATTCTAAAGCATGTACTTCAGAGAGTTTTCTTTTAAAGACCAAATAAGCTATTATGAAACTGTAAAAAACAAAATATACACAGTATATTCAATAATCCTTATAATGATCATTGCACAGATTTGAAAATAAGACAGTACTCCAGGAACGTGGGTTCTTGGGCAAAGAGGACAGAAATTTTAGGGAAAGACATCCACTCTTCTCCAACATACATTCTTAGGTAATAGAATAGCGTCAGCAAATTTCCAAACATGCACTAGTAAATACGGAGACAAAAAAACTGCAAATATCCTTGAAATTACAGAGAGTTAGCACATGCACTTGAAATTTTAAAACTCCATTTTGATCAGGGACATTCTCCACAAAGTTTATTTTAAGCCTACAATGATTCAAAAGAAGGCCTCTGTCATTTTTTTTTTCAATTAATTTCATGCCTTATTTAAAATAACCTTAGCAGAAAGCTTATTGCCCTAATTCCTTCATGGTCCTCTTAACCTCTAGGGAGATCCAATTCTCCAAACCAGATATTTAATTGTCAGGAAGACCATACAAGGAATAACAGTAACAGAACAGTAGTATTAGTAATAATTTATAAACTTTGTTTAAGTCCATGCAACACTCCTATACAGGATACTTGGAGCCATGCATGCAGTAAATCAGATACGTGTACTTACTATTACTGCTACTGCTGTCATTCCTAAGGGAGCTGGCTGCAACAGGGGGTAACATAAATGGTTTTGTGACACTGACTCTGGAATCTAAATAGAAAGCAATAATGTGTCAGTGTTACATGGTGATTTTAATATGAATCACAGAGTCCCCCAAAGGCGAAGTGCAGTATCTTGGTAAGGGCTGGGTCTGCCTCCCAAGTCTAGATTATGCGGTCCCTATTTATTTGATACTCAGTTCAGTTGCTCAGTTGTGTCAAAAGATGCACCATAGTCGTCTTGTAGAGTGACGGCTTATTGCATGCGTAAAGCATGCTTAGAAACGTGAATAGTGAAGAGCTATTGGTAACCCGTCATAGTTTTAAAAGAAAGCAATGAAGTTAGTTCCATCATATGGACCCAGCTCAGGGAGAGGGGATGCAGAAGGAACTGGTGAGGCTCAGAACTCAAATCTCAGAGTTAGACCCTTAAGAAAAAGATATGAGAAGTGAACATTAGGAATGCTGGGGGTGAAGAATAATATCATTCTACTCTCCTAGCAAATATCAGAGTAAGAAAACGTGTGAGCCACCATCATGTGTTGTTAACTCACACAATTCTTCAATTTAAGAAATGTTGAGTATCGTTGTCTTGGAAAAGGACAAATCTTTCATGCTAGATGATAACCATTGGTAGTCATTGATATTTGCTTTCTTTTTTAAATCAGAAACACGCGTTCGTTCTATAGCAACACATTCTGTTCATTCAGCAGTAGAGGCTTAGAAAAAGTTCTAGCTTTACCATGTACATTTAAACAGGAAATGCTTAAACACCTTACCTTTCTCAGGACCTAATGTTGAAGAGAGCACACAATCACTAGTGTCGGATGCCACCATGAAGTCCTTGAAGGCATCAATGGATCTATTGAAAATACTAAAGAATTCTTCAGGAGTAAAGTGTCTAGCTTCTGGCCTCTTTGGAGATTCTTTTACATTCTAGACAAAGAAATAAATAAGCAAACAAAAAAACAAATAAGAAAGATTCTAGTTTTGAAATAACTCATGGACTTGACATCTGCATAATGGACTATTGACTATATCCTCAGTGATTCAAGTATTTGAACTCTACAGGCCAACAGGTTTCGATGAACTATTCTAATAGACACTACTCAAAATGGTTACTGAGAATAGGATGGTATCGGGTCAATCTCAGACTCAACTCATGACCAAAGCAACTAGGGGACAATCAACAAAACAGAAGAAACAATGGACAATGGGACAAAATAAGGTTGTGGCAACAGGAGAATGACTCCAAAAAAACAATTAAGAATTTTAAAACTGCTTATTCCAGTATGAGTGTTAGCTTTTAAGAGGCACTCCTCTATAACAGATGTTCCAAGAATTTACATCTGGGCATACTAAATACAGACAAGAATAGAGATTGATGGGAACTCCTTCAATTTTTTAAATTTTTTAGTTATGTGTTCAGATGCGTTGAGGTGGCAGAGGTGGCATGTACCTATTTGAGAGCAGATGCGGATGGAGTCCAAAAGAGGGTATCATGTCCTCTGGAGCTGGAGTTACAGACGGATGTGAGTTGCTCATCATGAGTTCTAAAAACTAAACTTGGGTCTTGGCCTGAACAGTAAGTGTTCTTAACTGCTGAGACATTTTTGCAGCCCCATGGAAAACTCGTATACACTGGTCTAGAATTTCTACTCACAGGTAAAGACCTTAGTGAAACTTTCCTGCACACATATCATAAGACAGTAAAATTTTTACCAGCAGTATTTGTAACCCTTACATCAATCAATCAATGGATAATCAATAATAATGGAATTCTATAAACAGCAAAAACAACTAATATATGTATAAACACGAGCATATCTTATAAACAATACAACATGACAGAAACACAACATAAAGAAAGGAATAGTATGATTAACTTATATAAAATTTAAACATCCAAATAATAGGTCTATATTAGGGCTATAACATAAATAATACATTTTATTAATAGCACACGTCTGTGATTTCTAGGGATCTAGTAAAAATGCCATGTCTAGCAAATGTACATTCTTTATTATTTGTAATGCTTTAACCAACACTGCCACTTATTAAACACAACTCATCTTTAAATCCCCAATACATATGTTATTTCCTTTGTGATAACCTTCTGATGTACCTGATCTTTTATAATTCCTACTTGCTGTAAATGAAATGACGTTCTGTCTGAGGTAGTAGTATGATGCGCATACTACTATGTACAAGACAATGCTAACGCACATTGTGGATTCCAAGGTATATTCTAACTTCAGAAAGCAGAAACTGAAACAATGGAAATGATCAAGTGTCCTGAAGAGATTATTAATATGGCAGGAATGCTGCGAAAAGGTAGCACTAAGCTAGCTGACCCCTCTAACCAATTAGTTCAGTGGTTTTCAACCTTCCTAATGCTGTGTGACTCTTTAATACAATTCTTCATGCTGTGGTGACCCTCAACCATAAGTTACTTTCATTGCTACTTCATAACTGTATTTTGATACTGTTAGGAAATATAGTGTAAATATCTGATATGCATGATAGCTTAACTGAGACACCCCCCACCCCGTGAAAGGGCCATTTGATTCCCATAAGGGGGTTGAAAACCTCTGAATTAGATACTCCAAGGTCTAGTCTATTATAGAGACAGTACCACAAATAACAATATCAGGAGTGTCTATACTTATTTTTGCCTGACCTGGCATTAAAGATTCTCTACTGTTGATTCTTTGGAAAGGGATCGGGCCACTGTTCCCATTTAGACATAAAGTACAGTGAAGTTAAGGCATGCAAAGCTGAACAATGTAGACTTAGGCTTTGAACCTCTTACTGTTCATTCCTTGAGTTCTGGGATATGTGGCTATTCCATAGGCTCAGAAACCAAACTAGAGTCATGTATAGGGTCATGTGTTGGGGCATTATAGATAATGGGGCAAATAGTCTGAGTCAGTTCTCCAAGAGAAACATTTGCTTTCAACACAGTTATAACTTTCTTTTATTAATTTATTCGCTTTACATCCTGATTGCAGACCCCCTCTTCCCAGTATCCCTTCTCACAGTTCCTTCCCCTACCTTCTCTCCCCTTCTCCTGTGAGTTACTGTCCAACCCTGGTACATCAAATCACTGCAGGACTAGGCACATTCTCTCCCACTGAGGCCAGACAAGGCAGCCCAGTCAGGGGAACAGGATCCACAGGCAGGCAACAGAGTCAGAGACAGTCCTTGCTTCAGTTGTTGGGGGGCCCACGTGAAGATCAAGCTACATATATACTACATATGTGCAGGGGACCTAGGTCAACCCCATGTATACTCTTTGGCTAGTAGTTTAATCTCTGAGAGCTGCCAAGGGTCCAGGCTAGTTGACTCTATTGGTCTTCTTTTTTTTTTTCTTTTGTTTTTGTTTTTGTTTTTGTTTTTGTTTTTCGAGACAGGGTTTCTCTGTATAGCCCTGGCTGTCCTGGAACTCACTCTGTAGACCAGGCTGGTCTCGAACTCAGAAATCCTCCTGTCTCTGCCTCCCAAGTGCTGGGATTAAAGACATGAGCCACCACTGCCCGGCTATTGGTGTTCTTGAATACACTTATAACTTGCTAGGCTAGGATGATAATATGAACTTCACTGAAATATGAAACAAAAATTAAGGTACAAGCAAAGTTGTCTTTTAAGATTACAGTGTAAAGATACTATATTTTCACCTTAGGTGGCAATATTTAGGTCCATTTTAGTATTGCAGTAAAACTACAATAGACTCTCCTTAAACTATCCTTCAATTAAAAGTTTATAGTTTAAAATAAAATAAAATCAGGAGGCTTTCATCTCCCCAATACCATTGCTTAAGAAAGGTCTTGAAGAATTCTAAGAACAAATAATTCTGATGAATACCAAGTTACCTTAGGTGCGTTTTCTTCCATACATTCCACGAGATCATCCACTATTTTCCCAAGTTTGTCTATGATGGAGTAATTACTCAAGCCTTCAGAAATATTTGAAAACTTGTCCAGAAGAGTAGTCAAGCTGACTGATAATTGTATTACCATATCTCGTAGCCAACAGTGACTAGGCTGGAAGAAATTCAGAGAGAGGACAAAGCATCTATTATAAGTGTGGCAGATTCAGGGGGCTCTTCAAATCTGTCAGCAGTTTAGTCACTGACTCCAGGACAAAGAATTTCCTCAGAACACAGGAGGTCAATTCATGTCTTGCTCAAGACAGACTTAACAGTTCAAAATAAACAAATGTGTAGAGATCAGAGGATAAATGATTTTTGTCCTTCCATGGAAGAAAATTAAACCACCCTTGTATACCTTACCTTCTCTTCCTTGGTCAATTGAAAGCCAATTCTTACAACCTGACCCCTCCCTTCACCCACACAGACATACAAAGTTCACGTAGTAATGGACTTTAATTCTATGGAAGACTACTTATGGCTTAGTCACTGCATTTTCAAAAGAACATTAAATACAGACAGGATTACAAAAAAAAAAAAAGTTACTAGGAAAGGGAGTCTTTGTGCTGAAGGAACTCCCAGTTCAAAACCAATTAACCTAAAAGTCTTGATAGATTCCAAGGCTTCTCAATAGATAGATAGATTCACGTGGGCAGGGATGCGATTTGAGACCTGAATAGAGGAACTTGAGTGGCAGTACCAGCTGTGTCATCCGTGGGAGTGAGTGCAAAAGGAAAGTGTATTTCTTGTTCAAAATTATCATTCGACAATTTGCCCAAGAACTATTTCAAATTTCAAGGTTGTGATAGCAGAACAGTAATTCAAGCATGGTGAGGGGGGGAGCTCCCGTAGCCAGTCCTGCCCACTTAGATAGATATTGGAAGCTAGCATCAATGCCTAACTGCACTGACATCTCACTGAGAGACACCAAGCAAACAACATAAACTCAGAATCACACGTCACACGTGTAGAGCATGAAAATGACGGAGATGGTGTGGATAGGTGGGACACAGGTTGCAGGAGATCAGCATTTTTAAACAGCCTTATTTTTCTGTGGTTCCTCTCTAGACCATTCCAGAGCATTTCAGGGCAGTTACAGCTATACAGCTTTTCAAGGATAATAGATTCTATATGCATTATGATCTTAAACTCTGTTTTTATGTGATCAATATTCTTGCCTATCTGCTCGGATCTTCTGACACAATTAAATTTCCGAGCTTTGAATTGAGCCACTCCTTTTATCCTGTGGTTTTTCCTATAAAAATGTGCTCTTTCTCTCTTCTCTCTTTCTGTGCCTCACAAAGACCCCCAGTTACAATAGAAGACTGTGCTCACTCATTTTTTTTATTTTTAACTTGGAGAGTTCTATAACAGTTATCATCAGGTTGCATCTTACTTATAACCTTTCTCATTTTCATAAACTTCCGTCACGTCTGAGAGGTACGATTTCCCAAGGTTTATCCTTTCAAACACAGGGACAACTTGTCTTAATATTAAATTTTTGACATACATTCATTTATTCTTTTCTTTTCTTATTATCCCCATTCCCCACTCTGCTACACAAACAGGATCTTGCTATGAAGTCTAGACAAAGCTGCCACCTTGTGATCCTCCTGCCTCAGTCTCCCAAGTACTGGGATTAGAGAAACACCGAACCATACACTAGGCTTGCTATAAATTCTTGGATATCCTGCTAACAACTCACATATTGCTAAGCCCTTACTATTATATTTTATTCAAGTCATTAGCATTTATATCACAGATCTCCTGAAAAGTCATTGTATCTTTAACTTGGTCCTGTGCATTCATTAATTTGTTTATTCAGCTATGCTGCAGCTCTTTAAGACTCTTGGATCTATTCAGGAGAGAACCAAAGTAAACAGATCATATTCTGGGTTGGCCTCTTTTGACCTTCCTGCCTGGGGGAGGGGGCAAGGGGAACCAGTCTTGACTAGTCTTCTCAGGAAGTTTCTTTTCTCTCTTGCTTCTTTCTTTGTGATTAAATAGAGTCAATGATTTGCAAAGAGAACAAAACACAATTGAATAAGAATGTCATTTGTGAGAGGATCGGAGGTCTGCTTTTTAATTCTTCCAAGATTATGAAATAGATGATGAAGTGTTGTAAAAGTCACAAACAGAATCCTTTCTTCGCTGCCTGAAAATGGCATTACTACTGCTTATCTTTCAGAGGCCATTTAAAACTTAAATACTTTAAAACAAATATTAGCTTAAAACAGCCAATAGAAGCACAGAGCACAGAGGATAGAATGCTCTCTTTTGCTGAAGAAATGTGAAGGATCAAGAAAGTTGACAGTGATTCTGAATGTCAGAGACAACTTTTAGACTCTTTTTTCCCTAAGCCATATATACAGATATCAAAAGAAACAAATAAAGACTTCTTTGAATAGGAAAATTTGCCTGAGATTTCGTTGTTGTTTTTTTTTTTCTTGTTTTGTTTTTCTTGACTCCATACTTCCTATGATCTTATCTTCCTTCCTACTACCTCCTGACATCCATCCTCTGGGTTAACTGGAGCAGGCCTGTGTAAGACTCCAGGCACAGTATATCCTTCACACTCCTATATATTCGTCACGTGTATTAATCTAAAATGCCAATTGACACCATGACACCAAACCAACACCTCTGGACTATGAGCAGATCATGACCTCTAATGATTTAGCTATCAACTTCCTTACAGATTTTTTTTCTTTTTTAATGTACCATGAGGATCAACTACATGCTTTTACTACATGACCCAATAACAGATACGATGAAAGACAAAATGATTATCAGTAATCTACACACAAGTAGGAATACGGCTGCTTCGGGGGGGGGGGGCAATAATGAAAATCCCCCCCAGTGTGGGGGAATTCAAGGGTAGGGAGGTGGGAGTGGCCTGGTGGGTGGTGACATAGCCTCACAGAAGCAGGAGGAGGGGAGATGGGATAGGGGGCTTGG
>NW_021605377.1:10666311-10730255 GCF_004785775.1 Grammomys surdaster | reverse complement strand
GAAGGAAGGAAGGGAGGGAGGGAGGGAGGGAGGGAGGGAGGGAGGGAGGAAGGAAGGAAGGAAGGAAGGAAGGAAGGAAGGAAATCCATGTACTTCTAAGGGCAAACGAATGTTACAAGGAAGCTGCAAGGATTCTGTGAGGTGTGTGACATAGCCACACTCAAGTATCAGAACTGGGCAATTTGAGCCATGCATGAAGAAAATGTGGTAGAAATACCTTGGGGCTTGCTAAGTCTGCCATATTTTTGCCCTCTCAGAATCTGACATAGTATTCTGCATCAGGTTCAGATGGACAGCCTCTCTGTGCTCACTGTAAGATTCATGACATTCACAGTAAACAGAGCCTACTTGGTAGCTACCTGCTTTCTTAGTGGGCCTAGCTTTGGTATACCCCCAATACCAGTCAGATTCAGAGGGACAAAAGCCCTGGCTGGTAAACTCTGAAAGGTATTCACAAGGAGTATTCACCTAGCCTCTAATTCTTGGCAAAAGCAAAAGAATCCTGTTGGTGTGTGAATCTAAACATTCTTATAAAAGCACTTTGTAAAACTTTATGTCTTGACATGGCTAGTATAGACTTTCCAAAATCTTAACTCCATTTGGATGATCAGGGTTTTGGGGGGGATGACTCTGTCAGTCCTCCATGAACAGTTCTTTTGGATCTTCAGGGCTTACTCGGGTAACTTTGCATTTTCTTGTTTGAATAAAAGAGATGGATGACCTTCAAACTGACTAAGATGCTAATCAACCCAGACAGTAGAAATACATGCTACTTCTTAGGACGGGCCTATGAATGGCTCCTTAGCAAGACCTGAAATAGCAAAGTGAGGAAAGATTACATGGAGGGGAGGGCAGCAGAGCCTGAGGGGTCAGAGAACGATTCTTAGTCCCAGTCACCTCACATGGAGTTCTAGGCAAGTCAGTCCAACTTCTCCTTCACCTCCTCCATCAGAAAGAGAAAGAAATCTCTCTAATCTGTGCTTGCTGAAATCTGGAGTCCATCCCCCTTCGATAGGTACTTATCACCACATCCTAGGGTGAACATTAAGTACCTGAAGTGGAATTTGCTGTAGGTATGAAATACACAGTGGATTTTCAATAATGTAAGGAAGGTAAAATATTCCATTGATAGTTTCATATTTGCTGTAAAGGAAATGATTGTATTTGGCATATTGTAAGCTAAATATAGTCTATTATATTCAGTGGCATCTGTTCTTTTAAACTTTGTTTTTTTTTTAATGTGGCTCCTCAGCAACTGAAGATTATATGTGGCCCTTTCTTTTCTATCAGACAGTAATTGGTCTACATGTTCTAAATGGTATCTCAACCATGTTTATTAAGATGGGCCACAGTGCTGTTATGTAAGTTTGCTAAAAGTTATTTAAAACAGTATTCAAAATTCTAGTTTATTCATTTTCTTTTTTTTCTTTCATTTTTTCTCCTCTCTCTCCTCTCTCTCTCTCTCTCTTTCTCTCTCTCTCTCTCTCTCTCATCTTTTTTTTTTTTACAGTCCAGCCATTATCCCTCCGGTCTGTCCTCTGACTATTCCTCATCCCATACCTCTTCCCTCCCCCCCACCTTGTCCCCAAGAGGTTGTCTCCACCACATCAGACCTTTCCACTCCCTGGGGCCTCAAATCTCTCAAGGGTTAGGTGCATCATCTCTCACTGAGGCCAGACCAGGCAATCCTCTGCTGTATATGTGTTATGTGTGTGTGTGTGTATATGGTGTGTGTGTGTGGGGGGGGGGTGGTCAGACCAGCTGGTGTATGTTGCCTGGTTGGTGGCTCAGTGTCTGAGAGATCTCAGGGGTCCAGGTCAGTTGAGACTGCTGGTCTTCTATCGGGGTCACCCTCCACCTCAGCTTCTTCTAGCTTCTTTCTTTCAGAGGCACTTTCTTAAGGAAAGTATTGGTCGCATGGGACTATAACATCCATATTTCAAAGGATGGAAGGAGGATATTAAACTTAAAGTCATTGTTTGCTACATAGTTACGCTTGAGGTCATCCTAGGCTACATAAGACACTCTCTCTCTCTCTCTCTCTGTCTCTCTCTCTCTCTCTCTCTCTCTCTCTCCCTCTCTTTTGGTTTTTCGAGACAGGGTTTCTCTGTGTAGTCCTGGCTGCCCTGGAACTCACTCTGTAGACCAGGCTGGCCTCGAACTCAGAAATCCACCTGCCTCTGCCTCCCAAGTGCTGGGATTAAAGGCGTTCGCCAACACTGCCCGGCAAGACCCTCTCTCAATAGTTAAAGTTAAAAAGTAATACTTTCTTTGTAAATGGGGGGTAGTAGATAAAGACCTAAGCACACTTATCTACTTAGCTGAATTTAATTTCTATAGTAAGTACTCCATATCATAAGAGTGGACCGTCTAGATTCATATGTCCAGTGAATATTCTGTGGAATCACTGATTAAATGCTGGTGGACACCTGACTTACAAAAGCCAATAAGAAAAATCTCTCCCACAATTACGGGTGGTGGGAGGGGCTATCATTAGTCTTTGAGCCAGGCTAAAACTATAGTGTGTCAATTTGGAGGCCGTGAGACAGTTGGGGAACAAAGAAGAAGCATTCTGCACAGACACAGGAAAATATACAGAGAGTCAAAAAAAACTTGTTAGCTTTGTGACCTTCAGTCCCATGAGACCCCACGCATGCTCAGGCCTATGTTGGTGAGATCTTCTTTAGCATCTTATAACAATGGGACATACCTGCCTTTCCTTTCTCCTCTCCCTTCTTTTTCCTTTCTCTTCTCTTTCCTTTTCCTGGTTAAGCTTGAGTTCCCTTTTATCAAAAAGGAGTCCTTAGTGGAATAAGATGGGCTTCCTCAACACTCACAAACCTGGCTTTTTGGCTACAATTAAACGTTGTCTGATAAGTATTTTTTTTGAGCAAATACTATATGCGTAGAATCATCTAGAGGATGGAGAGACGTACAGCAAAGTAAACGACACCATCCCTACTCTTTCTATAGTTAGGATAGAATAAGCAAAAAAAAAAGGCATAACAACGAAACTCTGCCATCTGGGCATGGTGGCACACCCGTGTGACAGGAGCACTGAAAGCTTAAGGCTAGCCTGGGCTACACTGCCAGAGCCTATTTTAAACTTGTCAAGTTATCATCATGGTAATGAAAATAGTGGCAGTGGCACTGCTGCATGCCACATATAAGGCTTTTTCAAACATCTTAATCATGCTTCACAATGCTCTGAGATGAGCACATATGACCTGCGCTATTCAGTTGCCCTATACGTTGCTATACCCACAATAAGTGCCCTCTTGCTTTTAGGAAATTCTATAGAAATTAGGAGAAAATACGCTAAAAGACAACATCCCTTCTGTAGGTACAATGTCAGGGTTGCGGAGCACCAAGTCTTCAGCACTAATCAAAACACACAGCTCAGACTATATGTGGTGTTAATTTTCTGTGGTCCTGTATTAAACGTGAGAGAGAAAGCACAGTCAAGAAGTACAGGTAATGGTCTTGTATGGAAAAAAAAAAAAAAACCCTTCATCTGCTCCTAAAAGAGCTGGTAACTAAGTCGGGCTCCAAAATAGCCACCATTCCATGGCAGGTTGAGTAGATGAACAGACATCGCCGGTAAATGTAAGCAGCACCTAGCGTAGCACAGGGGTTGAGAACAAGCATGACTTTAGGAGACAGTGATGCATCAGGCTAGGGTGGTGAGTTGGTGTAGGGGGAAAATGGGTATTCAGTGACAAGGTTGGGATGAGGCAAGATTATAGAGTCTAATGAACCTTAGGCTTAGGGATCTGGCTCTCAGCCTCCAGCAAACTGGAAAATGAGATGGTTCTTGAGTAGAAATGATTCAGTGCAAATAGAAGGCTCACATGGACAATAAAATAACAAACTCTTCCAGGCAAGATGACATGACGTGTGCAGAAGTCTAAGGAAGAGGGAGCAGCACTGTGGAGGTTCAGATAGTGTGTGGTGAGTTACGGGCACCCAGCTGTCACAGCACCTTGGACATCAAGGAAATGACAAGTGATTACACACCAGAGAAAGGTCCTACTGCCTTTCTTTGCATCCTTCCGTCAAATATTTATTAAGTACCCATCACACAGAAGGCACTGAAGGTATAGAACAGCAGAGAGAGAGAGAGAGAGAGAGAGAGAGAGAGAGAGAGAGAGAGAGAGGTATAGGTAAGATAAAGAGATATATTCTGTCTTGTAAAGTCTGTAAGCTAGGGGACAGTATCAATCAAATAGCCCCATAAACAATCAGGAAACTGCATTCTTTCTGTCCCCTAGTTGCAATAACACCATTTCCTCTATCTGAAGATGAGCCAGAAGTCAGTCAGCATATATGAGGGAGGAATAGATCGCAAATGGATAATTATTTCTAAGTCATTCTGTCAACCCAGGAACCAAACTATCCAGTAATAAGTCATGGGATGGTGAAGGAAAAAAAGAACACAGAGCCAGGTGAAAGAGGCGGGAACAATCTCAGAGTGAGGCTGTGCCTGCCTGAGCTGAGGAAGGCTAGGCTTACTGTTGCCATAGTAATAGGGGTCCACAATCAAACACTTCCGTCTTAGCTGTTCCTTTTAAAAATACTTTCAGAACTGGGAGTATGGCTCAGAGTGCCTGGCAGAAGCACAATCCTAGGTTTGATCCTAAGCCCCCAAACAAACACACAAACTATAAAGAATGTAACCCTAAAGATTAGTGCATGCAATACAGACCAGTAGCTCCTAACCGTCGATAATGACCAGGACGTTCATGTGATTTTAGTGTCTCTAAGACTGTTAATGAGTAAATGCACAGAAATCAGTTGGACATATTAAATCAAGTAGTCTTGCGGGGATGACATGCACTGCATGCTCTGGGAGGGACAATCTGAGCAAGTGCCATCAGGTGACACTGGAGAATGCATAAATCCCATAGAATCAGTACGAACCATCAATCATGTTTGAAAAGGGACACGTGGTCAAGGAGAAGGGTGGGACTCATTCTAAAGTTTCAATGCCACAAAGACGAAGAAATGACTGAGAGGTTTTTGAAGGAGACATGAAGATATGATCTGTTGATTTCTTATCGTAGCTAGAAATAATCACCACTGAACTGGTAATCAAGATCAAGGTCACTTTACAGTTCTTGAGGCCAGATGTATGGAGTAAATCTTACTTAAACTAAACTCAAGGCACTCATCGGGGCTGAGGGAGACCTTTGCTGTGCCTTTTCCAGCTCCAACAGGCCACTCGCCAGTATTCTTGCTGTTCTGGCTTCAAACTCTAAACTCAGCAGAGGAATCTTTGCAAATCTCCCTCTCAATTCAGACACATCTGAATCCTTGATAAGTGTACCGATTGGGCCCACTTGGCAATTCAAACTAGTTTCTCCACCTCAAAAAGCTTAACTGAATTACTTCTTGATAATCCAGGATAATCTTATCTCAAAAATCTTAACTGAATTACTTCTTCCGAGTCCTCTTAGCCAGATAAATTAACTGGACTAGACGTTGCCGGGGAAACGGTATTCATGATATTAAAATCATGGTACTGAAGAGATGGCTCAGCAGTTAGGAGGTGCATTTCTCTTCCAGGACCCAAATTCAGTTCTCAGCTCCCATGTCTGGCAATACCCCTAGCCTCTAGGAGCACCTGTACCGTGTGTGCATGCACAATTTAAAATAATAAAAAAGAATCTTTAAAATTCAAAATGTAAATCACGATCATGGAATGGACTTTTACCAGAAGAATAGAAATGGAAAAACACAAAAAAATAAAGTTGAAGACACCCAAGACATTAAAATATTATTGCTAATTTTATTAGAGTTGAAAATATGTTGCTGAAAGGTAAGATAATAATTCTATGCTTAAGAAACACATACTAAAGTATTTAGAAGCAAATGACCATGATGGCCACAATTTATTTGGAAAAAAATGATATAATAAAATATCCATGTAGAAAAAAATTTGATAAAGCAAATAAATTTAGGGAAGAAAAAGGCTGAACCTGGAGAAGACCATGTGGTATTCTTTGGATATTTTTAGAATTATTCTGTACAACTAAAGGAATTTCCAAAATACATCTAAGAGAACTGTGACTGTGTGTACATATAATTTACTCTAATTAAAAAGGATGAGCAATTAACTCCAGCATCTTTTGTTTTAGAGCGGATGCACACATTAGAGCGAACACAGCTGTGTAGCAACATTCCGCAACTCCATGCCCATTCGTTCTATAGTAACTGCTGGGTGAATGAGAGAACCAGGAGTGTTCATTCAGAACCTAAGCTTAAGAAGTTCAGGGGAAAATCCTACCCATCTGGCTGTATTACAGTATTATAGTTGTGTGGCTTTGGAATTGGTGATTATCAGTGGATTCAAATACTAACCGGATGGATGACCACAACCTGCTATATTTCTGAGAGAGAATCTGCTAGGTTATTTTCTAAGAAGGCCTGTGATGAAAGTAGACTTTCCTTTTCAGACTTTAGCTGCTTTTTACAATAAAAGTGAAAAATAAACTGTATCTTGCCCAGTGCCCGAGGCTGACTTTTATTGCCTTGGCCCCAGGGGATCTTTCTGGCAACAAGTCCCACCCCACCCTTTATTGTTTAAAGACAAAAGATTAGGCAGCTGGGACTCTGACCACCAACAAATCTCCACAGGCCACTCAACTGGGAAACGCCTCTGGTCTTGGCAGAAATGAACCCTTTAAAATGAAGGTAAAGGGTAAGACCCCAGTTTCTGTGCTAAGCCCTCCGAAGCAGCGGGTTTTTCCTGCCAACTGCGGTGGCCAAGAACAATGTTTCTCAGTAGTTCCACGATGGCATGCCAAGACCAAATAATAGCAGGCTTCTCTCAATTGCAGCAACACGCACAAAATATGTGGCAAGAAGTCGGCTTTATTTTTACAAGCCTGACTCCAGCTATCACCAGTCCATACTAAAATTTACGATTTAGCACCGTCTATGACTAGACCAGCACGGAATCATCTGTTTAGTTATTTCCCGTTTAACACTTGCTTTGCAAAGAGTAGCAGGGCTGCTTTTGAGCAATTCTGGCGATCGCCAGGCTCACGGGGGCTGCATTCTGGAGTGGGACGGCTTTATTACCTAGACGCTTCCTTCTAGCGCTTGGCTAAGCACGGTAACTATTCTTCACAGCCCTATTTTCAGTAACCCAGAGTGAAGAGTCGGATGCCCAAAGTGGAGTGGGATGGGAAAGGGAGGGATGTTCTTTTTAGGTCTGTCGTGTACAAGCGGTAGACCCCTGGTCAAAATGAGTCTGGGTTGTAAACCTCCTTGAGTCCTTTGTAAAATATGACCAAGTGTACCTAATGTATAAGATTTCTTCTCACCGTTGTGTGTGGGAGGTGGGGGAAGTTTATCATTTTGCAAAAAAAGTGACATAAAGGCTAAGTACTTTCCTCACGATTCTTGTTAAGATGTTAGTTTCTTTGCCTGTTTGTTATTTTGGTGGAGCTGGGATGGAATCCAGGACCTTTCCATAGGCTAGGCAAGCACTCAACCACTGAGGCCAGAATTTTAAATTGGTTCTTCACCAAACTCTCGCTGACTAAGTCATCAAATGACTGCATTGACTAGTTTTCAAGCTGCCTTGTCTTGATATTTCTATTTGCAGAAAACTCCACTACCAGAATTGACAGACAGTGGCCAGGCTTGAGCGGAGCTGGTCCAGCATGAAGCTACATGTTCAAGGGAGTTCTAAAGAACATTTGGCAGTTCGTGGTGAAAATGTTTACCAAGTAAAAGAAGTATAGCCACAGCCAGTATCTTGAAACGAAAA
Organism: Grammomys surdaster; assembly: GCF_004785775.1. Taxonomy (NCBI): domain Eukaryota; kingdom Metazoa; phylum Chordata; class Mammalia; order Rodentia; family Muridae; genus Grammomys; species Grammomys surdaster. Next base: position 10,722,478 of record NW_021605377.1, on the reverse strand, counting down.
CCTTATGTAGTATTTGAAAGGTATTTTGAAGAACAAAGTAACTTACTTTTGATTGGCTGATCCACAAAAACCAGAAAAAACACTCGCATAATCAACATGCTATGAATATTTATTGGGTTTAAGGGAGGGGGAACTAGAGTTGCAAAAGAGAGCAGCTCAGATAGCTTTCAGTTTACTCCAGGATTACAACAGCTACTGGGAATCGGTATGGATAGCATGTGTTGAAAATATGTGACTACCTTGCAAGTTGGGACACATAGTATCAAACAGCATTAACCTCACATCTTTCTGGATGGCAGAGCGTGATGTCTTAGGAGTTTATAAAGGTCTGCAGAGTTACTATGCATCTTTTTGGTCTACGTAACTCTAGTGGAGTTTGTCCACAGCCTAACATCCCAAAATTTACATCGAAACAAAATTATAACTCCATACTTGTATTCAAAGACCCATTGCAGGGCTAATGAGTTCTGAAACAAAATAAAATATTCTATCCCCTTAAAGGAAATAGGAATAAGAGTAATATATACATGAGATGTTGTTAAGGAGAAAATTTAACACGATTTTATATTCAAGTCCCTTTAAGAGGTGCCCGGGTTGGGGGGGGGGAGGGGAATAGACATCCATTGCTAAGTCTAACCAAGAGGAGCAGTTTCTGTTTAGTGCGCATGCCTAAAACACATGCTGAAATGCTCACTGATAATCTTAGCAGCAGCTTGAGGGGAAAATTAAGAAGAAAAAAATATAGGTCAAAATCTACAAAGATATCATCTTCAAGACAGCAAGCAGAGAATGTCTTTAATGTGGATGATCACAGGTCACCCACTAGTTACTAAAATGCAAGTCAGAAATGTGTGAACTACATACCAAAACATCCATCCCGGCGACATAGTTGAGGGTTATCATATAGTCATTTGGAAGATTTGCCACCTACAGAGACCAAGAATTGAAAAAAAGTGAGTAAATACAAAAGAATTTCTTGAGAAAATTCATGTATCCAACCTGTCATATCATTAATAGCTCAAGCCCCTTTGTTGTCTATTATACAGTACTTGAGTTGTAAATCCAGTCATGGGTGGCTAAGTATATACCATACCTAGTACTGGAGACCTAGCCAACCACCCAGGGCTAGTGAAGTCATGGATCTTGGAGGATATCCTACAACTGTCACTTTATTAATTCTATTGAGGTTTCTGAAATAAAGAAAAAAAACCTTCATAAATCTTGATTTCCATCTATAGCACTGGAACTCTCCTTTGGGACATTTTTCCAATTTGTATCTGCATAAGGTTGTTAGGATCTTCTCATCAGTGGTTCTCGCTGTGATAGGTCAGCCTGAAGAAGGAAACTTCTAGAAGTACCAGTTCGCTACTGCGTTTTACGTGACAATTCCCACAGGGATGCTAAAGGCACTCAAACAGTAGGGCTTCTTCTCTATGTTGATCCTATGTAAAGTCAGTAAAGCTTCAGAAGGACTAGTCTACTTTTTTTTTTTTTAAAAAAATGAACACTTTAGTTTTTAATTTAGGAACATTGGGTTTTGCGATAGGTCTCGGTTCACTTACCTTGGGTTGGATACGATATGCTTCACCAATCTGGCTAGCTTCGAAAGGCTTTGAGAGCACCTAACACATTTATAGCAATAGTGCTGATGTCAGTGAATAAGCAATGGGCTGAAAACTACAGAATTTGGAATTAAGCTACACACTCTGATTTCCTTCATACAACAAAGATCCAGTTACCTATCACTGGTTAAGGGAATGCGCCAAACACATTATAAACTAGCAACCAGAGTTCTTTATTGAAAGCTGGCTAGGAAAATGGTTTTCAATGGCATATACTGTCTTTCTCCTGTGTCTGATATCTTCGTTGTTCCTATAGAAAGCTGCGGTCGTACGCATATTTACCTGGGTAGGTTATCTCTGATATGCTTTCTATAACATAAGACATATGTTGCTTCTTGTTCTTGCCAATACAGTCTGAAATCAATTTGGTGAGAAAATGCTAGTCAAACTCAGAAGTGGTCAGAGAAGAGCAAAGGTAATTATTGGTCCCATGGTAATATTATTCCACCTCTCGTTCATTTCAGCCTTGATTTACCAATTGCTCTTTCTGCAACTCCTGCGACGATTAATAACAAAGAGGTCTAGTCGTTTTCAAGTATTTACTTTGTTCTAGGCACTCTGCCCTTAAGGGGGCAAGTGACATTACTATTTGTCTAACACAGCATCTGTGTTTAATAAGGGAAGAAATTGAGACTTAAAAAGATCAAATCACTCGACCGAAGACACTTGCCTCTTGGGCGTTACCTGTGGACTAGGACACAGGTTCACCGATGAACTGTGGCATGGGTCAGCCACACATGTTTGTTTATTTATTTATTTATTTATTTTTGCCTCTCGCTCATTGCAACAAACTGCCCAATAGTCTATGTGTAAAATGCTACCTACTAGTAGCCTGGCATGGTGACACACCTGTAATCCACTTAGTGGCCAGACAGTGCTTGAAACTCTCCTTGTGAAATCTCTACCATTGTCCATCTTACGCTATTTCCAATAACAGAGTAGAATTCTCAGGGTCTACTGGAAATACACCTGGGCTCCTAAAGAAGGTGATGTTTTTTTTTTTTAATTTATCTTAGGAGCTAACTCTACACTTTAACTTTCTTTTTCTCAACCAGATTTCCTGACATGCTTTTATTACTTCTTTTGCCTTCAAAATTTCCATGCCCAAGTTCAAAAGGTAAAATGACCTAGTCGTTTTACACAAGTCCCACCAACGAAGGCACACTGTAAACCTTAACAGGCACAAGACTGAGCAGTTACATTATAGTTCATGATGGAATCACCATGGAGATTAAAGTCATTCCATAAGGAAAATACACCAAGAATCGGTGAGTATTCTAAATACAGGTTCCTGAAGACATAATTTACATTACATTTTATAACGGAAGTTTAGATTGACCATTTTGAAACCTCAGGATTAGGAAATATCAAAAGGACAGGGATAAGGGAAATGCTGGCCAGCTTCACTTTTACGAAGAATCAGTATAGAGTTTATTTATTTACAGAAGCCAAAAGAAGGTCACAGAAAAGTTCTATGACCAGGACATGAACATCTCCACAGTGTCAGTCAGAGGATGGAGCGCCACACAGAGCTAGTTTACCTATATTTAACTTCCAGTGGGACTAAAAGAAAAGACTGTGTTTGAATATGGGTTTACAAATTATAGTAAGTTTTCATACAGTCATTGTTGGAATCTCATGAGACATACCTTATTAAGCCAATTTCACAAATGAGAACAGAGGTGGAGGGCATATAGAGGGAGGTATGGGAGGTGAAATGGCACCTCCAAAGTCAGAGGAACCAGGAGTACCTGGAAGAAGGGAGAACCCCTGGCTCACTGAGCTCCTGTCTGCACACCAAGCCGCGGTGCAGGCTCTTGCTAGTACTTGGCTTTCTCTGTTTGCTTTCCAATTACTGTTTGAAGAGGATTTGGAAAACCTGAGCTGCAGATATTTATGATCAGGTCATAGATTATGGTATTACTTTCTCAGCGTTTGCAGCGTGTTGGATAGGACTGAGAAAGCACAAATAACCCTGCGATAAATTCCAAGTCTCTGATGTCTATTGATCACTGGGCAAAGTTTTATAGAGAAGAGAGAGCCTTGGACCTGAAAGACAGATGTTGCTAAAAGATGTGGAGTTTGAAGTCCGGGCCAACAGCACAGGTTCCGAAGACAGACGGTTTACACTGGATCCTGGCCCACCACCTGCTAACTCAGGTGTGGGAAGTTACTACTACTTTAGCTTTCATTTCCACATGCAGAAATGGAAATTAGACCACAGGGTGGCTAAAGGTTTTAAGAGGATTAAATAACTCATACTAAGGGCTAGCTGGGCATGGTGATGCATGCCTTTATTCCCAGTACTTCGGAAGCTGAGACTGAAGGATAGCCATGAGTTTGAGAATCTCAAGCTACATAATGAGAATCAAGCCCTCCAAGGTTAGAAGTCCAACTCTGTCTCTAAAATCCACAGGAAAGGAAAGAAAAAGAGGTGCCTAAAAAAAAAGGCAGGAAAAAAAAAAAAGAAGGGGAGGGAGGGAGAGGAGGGGAGGGCTTAAACATGGTGTATAAATGCTTGCAGTAGAGGGCAGCATACTGAATAGAAAGTATCACATACAAGGGATGGAATTGGAAGCTTGTGTTATATCTGAAAGGCTAGCTAGAAAAGAGATGTTACATTAGAGATACATTAGGAAGGGATCTCTGCAAGCTGGGCTAAGAGATCCCTGCTGGAGGCAGCACCATCCACAGGAACAGTGGCCCTTGGGCATATCACGCTATCTCCAAGGACTTTCTACTTTGTCTCTGAAAGAGGATTATGTAGTTAATTACTAAGATTAAGTCTGGTTAGGGTCTCTGGCAAGCAGGGAAGGAACAGGGCAGTAAATTCAGAATAAGTATTTAGTCCAGATGGAAGAGTGGAGAGATCAGAGACAAGCCTGGAGTTTACAGCGCTACCTGGGAAGTACACAAGAGAACAGGCATCTCTAGATGTTGGCATTGCACATCTGTAATCCTAGCACTTTGGAGGTAAAGATGCGGGGATGGGGATTCAAAGTTATCATCGTAGATACAGACAGCCTACATGGAGGGATGGTGATTTCAGCCTGGGCTATGTGAAAGGTCTCTGGAAAAGGGAAACACAGAAAGAGCAATGATGAATCAGAGAGGCTTCTTCCAGCAACGGATGGGAGCAGATACAGAGACCCACAGCCAAACATTAGGCAGAGCTTAGGGAACCTCGAAAAAGAAGGGAAGGAAGGGCTGTAGGAGCCAGAGGGGTGGAAGACACCATGAAAACAAAGCCCACAGCATCAACTAAGCAGCGCTTATCCAGGCTCACAGAGACTGAAGTAGGAACCACGGAGCCGAATGGGTCTGTGATAGGCCCTCAACATACATACTGTGGTCGTCTAGCCTGGGCTTCTTGATGGACTCCTAACAATGGGAATGGGATGTCTCTGACTCTTTTGCCTGTTCTTGGAGCCCTGTTCCTACTGGCTTGCCTCATCCAGCCCTGACATGATGGTTTGTGCCTAGTCTCATTGCATCTTGTTATGCTGTATTCGGTTGATGTCTCTGGGAGACCTGTTCTGTTCTGAAGGGAAATGAAGGAGCAATGCATCTGGAGGCGAGGTAAGGAGGTGATAAAGTTAAATTTTCTGTAGATATTTGAGGTTTGAACATATTCAGTGACATTAGGGGAAAAAACCAAAACCAAAACCAAACAACAACCAAACAACAACCAAACAAACAAAAATCAAATCCAAACAAGCAAAAATGCAAACAAACAAACCCAACAACAACAACAAAAAACCCAGAACAACAACAACAAAACAGCAAAGGAGAACAGTTCTCAGAAAGGCTCGAAACTTTGCCAAGAAAGTCTTGGCAATGCCAGTTGGCACTGGCTGCTTACCAGACCCTGCAGGTATTTGGACTCAGGAGAAAAGAACACAAAGTCGGGACACTTAACTCCATCTCTGGGTCACTGGTCTAAAATGTCTGGTTCTCATGACTCAAATGTCATCAAGGTCCTTAAAGGTCACAAAACCAATGGGCGCTTGGACATCTGTGATGAGACCCTGTGCTCTCAGTGTTTCTTCCAAGTCCTCAGCAGTGACTCATGGTTTCCCTGGCACCATCTATAAAATGGTTTCCTTTTTCAACCTTTCAGGAATGAAGGTCAGGATCTTTAGTCTCATAAGAAGCAGTGATGTTCAAGAATCCTGGCTGTAGCAGGAAATGCTCAATGAATCCACCTTAGTGACCCAACTTTCTGTAACGCGGCTTTCAGTCCTCATGCATACTTCAGGAAAATACTTTCTATTGCCTTGGGACACTTTGATTGGGAAATTTTGATTTTCCTGTTAGTACTGTCTAAAAACCTAATTAACTAGATCAGCTATCATAGGTAATTGGGTGATTTCTTAAAACAAAACAAAACAAAACAAACAAACCCCCCAAAACAAAAAACAACAACAAAACAAACAAAAAGGCAACAGCAGTAGTGATTTTAAAAATTAAGATGACTTCAGAAAACTTTCTATATCACCTCTCATTAGTTCAAAACACCCAAATGAAAGCAAATAGCTACTCTTTCCTTTCAAATAGAATAGGTTAATTTGTTCTTTGCACATGTAGTACTAGGGATCAAATCCAGGTCCTTATGCATGCTTGTCAATAACTCTACGAACCCCAGCCTAAGATCATTTTTTAAAATCTACTTCACAATGGTATGATTGGAACATGGTTTGTTCCTACAAAATTAATGCTGGAACTTTGTTTTTGGCATTTATTTGTAATTCCCTCACCTCCTGTGGTGTGCGTGTGTGCGTGTGTGCGTGTGTGCGTGTGTGCGTGTGTGCGTGTGTGTGTGTGTGTGTGTGTGTAAATCAGAAGACGGCTGTGGCAGTCAATTCTCCCCTGGTACCTGTGGGTTCCAGGAGTTCAACTTAAGTAAGCATCTTTGCATACCAAACTAATTCAACAGTCAGTCATGCTGAAATTTAATCTCCATTATCAAACATGGTGGGAAAAATGTGAGATCTTTGAGAGGTAGCTAGGATTCTGTCCTTAGGAATGTGGACTGTTCTCTAAATATAATGTATAGTTTGAAGGGCTCTCTCAAGAGTATGTCTGCCCTATAAGCCAGTTGGACTAGATCTTTGCTTTCTGTCTCTCTTTGTGATACATTGCCCTTTCTTAGGACTATTCCAGCTAGAAGCACTAGATAGAGTCTTTGGCTTGGACCAGAACTGTGAGCCAAATTAAAACCCTTCATAACTTACCAAGACTGAGAAATTGTGCTATTAACAACAGAGACAGCATGTATATGTGTATGTGTATGCGCGTGTATGTGTATATGTATATATACTTATATATGTTATGATTGTATATAACTGTATATATCTTATGAATATATATATATATACATATATATATATATATAAAATCTTGTGAAAAAAATATATACAATGATTATTCCAGCTAAGTTATAGCAATTGAGCTTCTAAATGCAACAGCTTCCCAATCATCCTAAGATAAAGTTGGAAATAAAATTCATTAGATTATCCTGGTAATTCATAAAGAACACCTGATCCATTTTCCTCGGGCTACTTGCAAGGCATTATCCATTATCAACTTCAATCTACCTCAGAGAACATTTTGAGAAAGACAAATCATGATACAGCAGATACTTAAAGATGAAACAGAACAGCCAAAAAGAATTTGAAATTCACATTTAATTAAATTCCTTCTTCCCCCCACCCCCACAAGTGAAAGGGAGAGAGTACCACAAAGGAGAAGAAGCAAAGGGAGACCAGATGGGAAGAATCCACTTGAACTGTTTCAATGTTTGGATTCCTTCCTACATGAGCACTGAGGAACTTTCAGCACCGTATTGCAACTATCCATTGAATTTTTCAAGTTTGGCTCATCTTCATCCCAGATACTTGACTCTTTCCTTAGGTACATCTGACTCTGCCATGGAAAACAAGTCTTGCAACATTTTTTTTTTCAAAAACAAAGCAAAATGTTCTGTAAATAGATGAACTATTATGCTAAGTAAACATGCCAGAAGAATTTCAAATAAAAGCCATGGGGACCATAGGGGCAGTACAAAATGTCCAAGACGAAATTAAAAAAAAAATGTAAAGCTATAAATCATGTGCTTCTTTGGCATGAGAATCACCCAAGCAAACATACTTAAGGTCTGTGGGCACAGTGCAAGCTGCCACCTACTGTAAAGACAGAGATGGTAGAGAGGACAAAGGAATGACCTCCACTGGAAAAAAGAAAAAGACTTGTGAGCACAAAGCAGAGCAAAATAAAAAATCATAGTGTCAGCTCATGTCCTTTCCATCATTAAAAAGAAAAAACAAAAAACCACCAGAGTTACACCTGCAAAACCAAATCCTCTTCTTCTATTCAATTCCCTCATTCCCTTTAGTCCCGCAAGACTGATTTATTCTAGGTAGTTCAGCCTAATGAGACATCATTGTGGAATAAAATAATATAAAGCTGAGAAGGACTACAAAATTCTCTACTCGTATAGATCTTCCTGGGGCCCCTGACTCCTCTGAGAAATGGGGAAAGGTATATGCAGTCCCTTCAGAAATGGACATAAAGCATGGAAGAGTAGAATTTAAAGTTTGAAATGTTAAGGACCCTCAATCACTTCCATGTTTCTCATGTCTACATTCAGAAAAGTGGATCCTAGAAGAATCCAGCACTTTGCCTATGGGCAGAGTACCAGAGTACCAGATTCAATGGTACTCAAACTACCCCGTGGCCCCAGCTTCCACCAAGGTACCCAGCCCTACCAGCCTTTAAAAGAAACTCTACAATTATCTGCCTCCATAACCTCGCCAGTCACTACTGCTGAAGGGATGAAGCTGACAGATTGGCATAGGAAATACTTAACGTCTTTACAACCATGGGAAACAGAGACCAGTCCTGCAGTTTCTGGGCAAACCACCATCTACTTTCATCCTCTGGGGAAACATTACACTTCCTGAGCCCACATCCACAAGCTTCACCTCAGCACTTCTGCACTGGGGACCACACAGCTCCATGAGAGACTTGCTGGGGCTGTGCTCCATCTATCCTTCCAACTTTGGTTAAAGATCTGGCTTTTGAGCATTCTTTCAAAAATTCCAATCTATGTCAAGCCAAATTCAATCTGGAAGCACAGATCTATAAACAAAAGTCAAAAGGCTTGGTGGCTCTGGGGACCACTGACAGCTACTGTCCCTGAAGGCATGAAGAGGTAAAGGGTCCCAGAGATTCACCTCAGCTCTTTACACTTTTTAGTTTCCTTTTCTGTCTATAGGTAGATCATCTCTGCATTCCCTCTGCGCACAGCACAGTACCGCCACCATAAACGGCAAATGGCGTTTGTCCGGAGACTCCTCTATTTCAACTCTTACAATCATTTGATGAAATTAAGCACAATCAATTTATTGTAAATGGCAAGAAAACTGGGACAGAGAGGATTTATGCTGTAATAACTGGCTTAAAAACGTGTTTAATATATATACCACAAAATCGAAAGGAGGAAACTGAGATTTAGAAAGGTAATTCCTTACCTAATGTGAAAGAGCTAGGATGTAAACACAGATCTACCCAAATTCATGATTTTAACCAATGTATACATGAGCACAAATTGAATCCTATGCTATGCTGTGAAATGTTTTCAAAGTAATTACATTTATGTATGTATGTATGTATGTATGTATTTTATGTGTGTGTATGTGTGTGTGCTTGTACACACAACCACATGCCAGGATGTATGTGGAGGTCTGAAGGCAACTTATAAAGGTCAGTTTTCTCCTCCCATATCAGGGAGCCAGGGATAAAACCTGAATTATTTGGGTTGCCAGAAAGGTCCATTAACTGCAGAGCCATCTTGCTGGCCCCACTGTTTATTGTACTGGTACAGTGGGGGCATTCACATTGTAATTCGGAGAGCTGATCTATCAAACTCGATCAATAAATTTCTGGGTTCAGGGGTTGTTTTATACATTTTAATTTCTGCCTCTATAAAATATAGGCTGTGAATTGCATAGGTCTTTATTCAGTTACAAGGGTTTTTCAGACCCTTCCTAACTTGACTTATTTTCAAATGCCTTAATATAAAATATTCAAGAAAACATACTGAGTTCACTAGAGGAACTCTTGGATGATTTTCCCCTGAGTCAAGTGCTGGAAGGCAGATTTTTTTTTTTTTTGTGCAGTGATTTAACATTTGAACTCACATTAAGAAAATATATTTTACTGTCAATATTAATAAACTCTCCCTTTCCAAGCATTTCTTCTTTCTCATCTTCTTAATGATTCTGAAATTTTTTTTAAAAAAATGTATTCATTGTATATTCATATAGGTCTTTATCTAGTTGCAAGTGATTATTAAAAAGTAATAATCAGCAGATAAAGGCAAGAATAGAGACTCTTAAGGAGGTGTTTGTAATACCCACCTGTGCTACTTGAAAATACCACTTTGACATTTACAGGAAGTAGTACTTTTTAAGTCATGTCCCTTCTGACACTTTGCAATAACACCTACGAGAGAACTTTCTCTTAAGCATGGCATTAATCTTCATATGGTCAGCCTGTGGTCAGATACACCCTCATCTTTCAACAAATGGACCGCCTATTTTTACAATGTATTTTATTTTATGTGTATGAGTCTTTTGTTTGCATGTATATACCCTGTTCACCATGTGTGTCCTTGATGCCGAGGAGACCAGAACTTGGGTATCGGATTCTTTAGAATTGGCGTTACAGAGCCCAGATCCTCTGGAAAAAATCAGCAAGTACTCTGGGTCTCCGAACATCTCTAGCCCACGACCACTTTTTGAAATTTGCAGCTCCCATAGTCTGCTTTCAGCATCTGCCAATATAGTAGCATCTCCAGAAGGCTATGTTCCGGTGACCTACTTTAAGCGTACTTCAGAGCTTTGTATTAATAGACATGCTTAAAATTTGCATAATGTCGAATCACTTAGAGATAGCATTGGGACTGGATTACAGGGAAGAAAATGACCTCTTGACTTTTTCTTTTTTTCCCCAGTACTAGATATTGAACCTAGGGCTTCACACAAGCAAGTGCTCCTGCACTGAGCTACATCTTGAACACTTTGTCTCTAAACTTTTGACAGAATAGACCATCTAAAGCAAACTGTTCTGAAACCTCTTTACAGAACTTCATGAAAAATGTAGGTGCCTGGACATTCTCCCAGACTTATTGAATCAGTTCCTTGGATTAAGGCCCAGTGTTTCATAAGCACCACAGGCAGTGGTGATGTACATCAAAGGGCAGCCTGTCCTTTCTGCATTCACCCAACAACACTGGATGATGAGTGTGATGGTTAGCTTTAATTGTCAATTAGAGACAATCTAGAATTAACTAGCAAAGGAGTCTACCTGAGGGATTGTGTACATTAGGTTAGGTTGGCTTGTGAGCATATCTGTGGGAGATTATGTTGCTTGCTCTAATTGGTATGGAAACACCTAACCACTGTGGGCAGCACCATTCCCTATGCATGACATGCCAACTATATTAGAATAGAGAAATTGAGCTGAACACTAGCATCCATGCTTTAATGCATTGCTCCCTGCTGCTGTGGGTATGAGGTTATCAAGTGCTTCAAATTCCTGCCCCCTTGACTTCTCCTTGACGATAGAATAGAGCTTGGAATTGTGAGCCAAATAAACCCTTCTCTCTTAAGTTGTTTTTGTTATTCACAATGGGAAAGAAAACTAGGACAATGAGCCTGGTATGGCGGGTATATACTAGTAATTCCCGCATGGATTAAAAACATCACAAGTTTGAGGAAGTCAGGTTGGTCTACACATAAAAGTCCTATTTCAAGCAACAGAACAAAACAAATCACATATACACACAAGAAAACAACAAGTCTCTCAAATACTTGAATGTTGTGCTGGGGATATATGTAACTCAAAGATAAAGCACTTACTGAACACAGTTCCTTAGTATCACACCTCCAACCTCACATACACACATGGGAGGGTAAACATGAGCAACTTCTACTGATATACACAGAACTTAGAATAAAACGCATATCATCTTTTTAAAATATTGTTTCCTGGGTCACAAATGAACCAGAAACATGAAGAAAAGGCTCATGATCTATGCTTCCAAAACTACTTTCTCCTCATCCCCCCACCCCGCCCCACCTTCCCACTGAGCTTCAACACTGAGCTGGAATGCCAATAGGCAAAAGCTGTACTGTTTGCTCACCAGACTTCAAGTAAAGTGTTCATACACTGTCAGCTATTTTATGACTTTCAGTGCTAGGGAACAGACTCAGGGCCTTGTGCACACTAGGCAAGAATGCTTTTAAATCTGGAATGTCTTGGCATGTCAAGGAATCAGCATAAATCCTCTGTGTGTTTGTATGTGTGTTTGTGTGTGTGTGTGTGTGTGTGTGTGTGTGTGTTTCTAATTCTTTACTGAGGGTAAATTAGCCAAACTCTAACTACAGAACTCAGCTTTGATTTCCAAGTTCTGTTATTAACACCACACACACACACACACACACACACACACACACACACACACTAACCCATAAACCAGTAATGCGTAATCTGAAGTCAGAGCTCATTGTTTTATATACTAATATCAATAAGTATATTTTATTTCTTTTCTCCGAATAACAACTCTTATTTCTTCCCCATTCTTGTATCAGCTGTGTTTCCTACTTAATTTTAAAGCCACCTAGAGACACAGAGTTGAGAAATGTACACTCAATTTTCCTTTCTTTCTTTCTTTTGGGACATCACAAAGGACTAGGCTGTGCTCCAGCTCAGGAGTCTCCCATCTCAGCTTCTTGAGTCACTGCATGTGTATGCCATCATCATGCCTGGCTCAGCCTCTGATGATACTGAAATCATACCCAGTGGTCCAAGTAAATATAAAATATCTCTCTAAGGTCAGGAGAGAAGGAAATACTGCATCTCCATTGCGCTTTACTCTCTGACTTGAGTCTTAACAGAAGTATCAAGAGAAATGAAGCAGGAAGCTGGCGGTGATGAAGTCGCATGTGTGCAGAATGGCTTTTGCTCAGGGAGGACTTCCAGTGTGACAAGCATGGAGGCGAGTGGATCTGCACTATGGGGTGGAAGAACCTCCTCCTGCTACATTCACTGGGATCAAACATCTTGCCATGCACGGCAGTCTTTGTGCTGATGGGAGGAGCAATGCCATCATAGGTGTCCTGTGGCTATGGTTCCTATGGGAGCAGGAAGGCACAGGGCAGACATAGTCACACAGAGAAATCCACTCAGTAGATAATAGGGAATAGCTAGTCACTTTCTTGGACCGAGAGGACAAGACTAGCTAAGAACCAAAGTCATTCTGTTGGTGTTCAAAGGGCCAGTTATACAGACAAATCCTCCGTGATCTAAGCATCTCCCATCTGCCGAGAAGAAGCACCTGAGATTTGTACACTGAACTTGTGTTGAAAGTGCTCTAAACCTATGTGATCAGCAAGCAAAGGGAAGATTCCTTACTTACCAATTTTGTAATGTCTTTTACATTATCAGTCACAGGATTCCTGCAGATCTCAGTTTTGACAAGAGGATTGAACAGGAGCAGTTGAAGATAAATGCAAGTGATAATCCAAGTCTAAACAAAGAAACAGAAACAGTTCTTGGTGTCCATCAATTTTTTTAAAAAAAAATTCAGAATTATGCAAACCAGTAACACCTTACACCATATGTGGTAAATTCGAATATGCCAGTGCAGGTTTTTTTTTTTTTTTTGGTCTTTTGTTTTAAGCTGATGGCTTAAATGTTAAACATTCAAGCTGCTCTTACCAAACTGAAGAGAAAAAGAGCAACAGCAACAAAATATTCCTGGCTTCGATCCTGTTTGAATTACTCTTTCAATGGCTTTACTGTTAACTTCTGTTGTAAGCTCTCCACAGCCAGTTTCCTGATGGCAATTAGGGATGAACTTGTAGCAACACGTAACAGAATTATCACTTAGGGGACCTCCTCGGAAAAAACTAGGAATGCATGAAATTCATAGCCTAAGGCTGAAGGGAACCACTCTCCTTTTAAATGTAGATAATTTGGCGAGCAGAAACACAACCTTGAAAGGAACTTTCATTTAGGCCTCTATACTAGCACACTGCTCTACGGTTGGCAGAAGGGTGTGTCTTTAGATTGAAGGCAGAATTTAACCTAGTTTTTATGGCAGTGAGAAAATTATTATGTGCAGTCAGTTTGTTTACCACTTACAGGGAAAACATACCCTTAGCCAATAGAAAGATATTTTTGAATGGTGGCAAAAAATTGTTCTCTCTCTCTCTCTCTCTCTCTCTCTCTCTCTCCTCTCTCTTCTTTCCCTGTCTCTCTTTTTCCCTCTCTATCACTCTCCTTCATCCACCTCTCTCGTTTTCACAGACACATGCACCTCGCAAAGAAAAATCATACCTTACACCATGGATAAGTTATTTTTATGCATGATTTGTTTTTCTTTCTCACAGTATATTATAGACTTTTCCAAACTTGAGCATCTGATTTCCATTCCCCCCCTCCAAGAATCTACAAAAACACATACGATAGTGTCGTGCATACAAAAATCCCTCAATATGTGTTTGTCAGATGAATCCACAGCCATGTCAGAAAACTACTGCCATTCCCTAATTCAGTAACCATTTACAGAACAAGGTTCGGGAGGCAAAGACTGCAGCAGTCACCAGGAAAACAAAGACAGTGAAGATGTCCTCGAAACTCAGAGGCAGGTAAATAAATAATGCCTCAAGCCATGATAAATGTTTTGGCGAACACAGAGAAGAAAGCAACTCATCAATTAATCTTAAGGGGAGACAAAGGGTAGGAAAGCAGTGCCAGGGAGATCTAGAGAGAAATGTGACGTGACTTTTGTTATAACTAAAACACACGAGGACTTTGAAAACACTGATAAAGAATGACAACTGCAGGAAAATAAACAGCATAAACAAAGGTATGTGAAAATGCTTAAACACATTTAAAGCCTTTAGGAACCAGCATTCCATCTACAGCATCTAAAAATTATACAAAAGCACATGTGCACATGGCTAGAATCTTTTCTACTTGTGTAGCTAGCTACACGTTAAAAGAAACTAAATTATTTTCAGTAAATATCTGCACACTGACACACTGGACCACACAACCACTTTTTTTATTTGCTAACATTTTCACTATGATAGCGCTTTTATAGATACAGTGGCGGACAAATGGAATTAAAACCTCTTATTCTTACACTGCCTGGAAATCCATTGAGCAGTAACAGTACCTAAGTTTATTTAGGATTATTTGGAGCACTGTGGGGATATAACTCTTCATTACATGATCTCCCTTAGATCACAGTAGAGACCAAATGGTACAAATGATCTGTGTTTCCCCTTAATATCACAGTCTTCCTTCATGGGTATTTATTATATCATGCCTTTCTTTTACATTGCTGATGCTGAGATGTGACTCCTCCTGAAAATGATTTCTCCAAGGCCCTTTATCCTGATAAGATTTGGGAAGCCTCCCCAAGGACCTTGGTAACTGGCCAACCAAGAATAATGTCCATACTGTAGGTCCTAGGAAATATGGAGGACGATGACGTCTCTTGTCTTCACCATGCACTATTCCTGGTACCAAATGAAAACTGGGAAAAGGAAATGGGGTAGAGGTAAGAGAGAGAGGAGAGGAGGGAGGGAGGGGGGAGGGAGGGGAAGAGGAGGGGAGGGAGGAGGAGAGGGAGACAGAGAGAAAGACAGAGAGAGAGAGAAAGAAACAGAGAGACGGAGACACAGACAGACAAAAGTTTCTCATTCATTAAAGAAATAGTTATTGGGTACTTTATTGAGTAGATATCATGTGCCACACATCTCTCTAGATGTTACACTAGATACTGAACAGAAAGACAGAGCCCCTCTACGTCCATAAATTTCACCTTTAACTTAGGGAGATGAATACAAACAGAAATAGAACTGTGTTATATCATCTGATATAATGTTTTAAGAAAAAGAATCATTAGAGCCAGGGAAAGAGATTGATATTAAAACACAGTGAGATCATTTGAACCTAAAAATCACAAACAGGCATAATTTTAGGTTCAAACTGAGAGTCACAAAAGACCCAGGTATGGGACAGACACATTCAGTGTCATCGGGCTGTACGACAAGTGGCACAGCAACAGCTGTTGTGGTTTTTTACAAACTGGAGGTTTGTGGCAAGCACGTATTGATCAAGTCTCTTGGTGCTAATTCTAGCACCTCTGACGACCCTCAGCATTCTCAACAATAAGGTACTTTGAAATTTCTCTTTATGTGTATGAGTGTTTTTTTCCTCTGCATGTATATCTGTGTACTGTGTCCATTCCTGATGCCCACAGAGGCCAGAAGAGGGCATAAGAACCCCCAGAACTGGTATTATAGATGATTTGTCAGTTATCATGTTGGTACTGAGAACTGAACTTAGTTTTCCCGAAAGAACAGCCAATGTTCTTAATCTCTGAGCCCCCAGGAAATTTAACTCAGGTGTCCATATTGTTTAGTTAGATGTAAAGCTGTTACATAGTTGCTGCTAAACAGTAGAGTATGGGTATAAATATATGTACAGGAAAGCCAAAGACTTAGCGATTCTCTTTCCTGTGATGGTCACTTTGTTATGGTATTTGGAATGGAACCACACTATCTATCTCAGCTTCAGAGAAAAACTCAACACAGGCAGCAAAGACCAGATACAGTTGCCCTGGTGCTCTGCAGTTCTCCTGTTTCTAATGCCCACTGCAAGTCACCAAACACATCGTATATATGTGGCAATGACAGACGACAGGCATTCAGGACCACCGCTCTTGCTGTATCTGCTCATTTCAGAGGCCCTTCAAAGACATTGAGAAACTTCCATCCTTAAACCTGAGTGGCTGTCACTCACCAAGACCAATCATAGCAGTTCAGCACCTGGGATATGGTGATTGCTACCTCATATCGTCAACTATAGGCTCTTGGATGAAATATGAATGTGTTACAGCACATCTTGAGTTCCATTTTTGAAAAGAACTATCAGGAGGAGCAAATACCCTGGCATTCTCCAGTCTAAAAACAAAACAAAAAAAAACCATCAGTGCTAGCCTTTACCTTTGTCCTTCCAGGATTATAGTACAGGTAGAAACAGACTGGCATTTTAAACACAGTGATGAAAGGGTACCTCCTGGGTATTTCTCCCCAAGGACTGGATGGAACTAAAGTACTTCACTTAGACATCTGTGGGAAAACAATGCTACTGAGAACGCAGATGCCACATCCCTAAGGTATACTGAAGGGTACATCTTTATTTAAAGAGCAGGAGTAAACCAGGAGCAGCAGATGGCATCAGAGAAAATGCAGAGGTAAAATTAAGGATGCTGCAGCCCATAGTCCAGTTTTTCTGTGAATGAAACAAAACTCATTGCAAAATTTTTAGCATGGGAGGGACATGAACGGACTTTGAATTTAAATAAAACAGAAGCAAATTAATAAGGAGTTGGGGGTAGAGTGCATGCCAGCATGTAAAAATCCTTGAATTTGATCCCAGGCATGATGGTGGACATCTACCTGTAATCCCAGCACTCAAGAGCTGGAAGCAAGTTCAAAGGTCAAAATTCAAGGTTATTCTCAGCTAGAGAGCAAGTTTGAAGCCAGCCTGGGATATAAGCTACCCTGTCTCAAAAGGAACACCTTAAACTAGTTAATCAACCAATGCTAATAAGTTAGTAAGATCACTGTGATTTCTTTGGGGTGACAAAAGGTAGAAACATTTTAAGCAGAATAAAATAAAGAGGTGCCGATTAAGCGTTGCCACTCTAAGCCATCAAAGAACAAATAACAAAAGCACATTGATAAGAAGCACTTAAAGAGTCTGAACCTCTGAAGGCTGAACCCTGAGTCAGGAACATTACAACTGGAGTGTGATTTGAGAGTCAAAGCAACTCAAAGATTTGGCCACATGTGGCCAAGACAAGAAGGTACACTGTATGTAGGGTAACTTGTGCTGTTTTCCAGTAACACCATGTTAGGGCATTTGAATCTGGGTTTGTGGTAGGGGATTGGTTGGGACTGGAAATAAAAATATGACCACCTTTAATAAAGAAGTGGAATTCTACACAAAAAGACTGAATTAAGTCACACAGGGATTCGAAATAGAAAAACTAACAAAGATTGAACATCCTACAGTGTCAAAGTTCAGATCCCACAGAAGATAAAAGCTCATACAGGAGCTAGGCAGGTAGATACCAAAGGAGTAAGAAAAAAAAAAACACATAACATGTAAAACCAACAATTAAGAACAGAGTGTGGCATCACATGGCTACAGATCCCAGCACTTAGAGTCTGAGGCAGATGAATCACAAAGTTGTCATAGGTTTACCCAGTGACACCGTGTCTCAATAAGAAACAAAATCCTATAAAACAAAACAAGGGGGCTGGGACAGATTATGTCAAAGGCTGAGAATCAACCATTGGATTAAGCAATGTGGAAGCCATTGGATAATACTAACCGAGAGTTTTTATTGAGGAAAGTCTAAGAAGACTTATCTGAAGTGGGTTCAAGAAAGCAAGAGAAAACAGTAACCGAGAAAGAATATGAAACTCTTTTGAAGACTTTTCTTTCAAAGGAGAGCAACTTAATAAACAGATTACAAAAAATAAAAACAAAAGGGAGTGGTGAATGACAAGGAAGTATGAGTTGCCGGTGGGGTAGGGGTGTTTGAAAGCTGTTAGAAGCATCAGCACGTTCTTATTTGCCTGGGGATTATCCAGGGAGAGAAAACAGCTGGCTTAGAGCCACATATCTGAGTAGAGAAGGTGAGATGGGCATCAAAAATATAGCCGCTGGCTTCCAATAGAAGTGTAGATAGCTCACCAAAACTAGAAAAACCGTGGAATGGTAGAACAGATACAGGCTTTGGTTGGGAGCGGAGCAATTCAGGGAATAAAGCTACTTATTTTAGACATCTACTTTGTATTAAGCAGCTTACATATCTAATAACAAATAAAACATAATTTTAATGTGTCCTAATTTTAAAGATTAAGAAGTCGATATGACTTCAGAATAATGAAGCCAGTATACAAAGTCAGGTCTGTCTGATTCTAATTTCTGTCCTTTCAAATACAACATACTCTCCCAAGACTAGAGTAAATCTGTCAGATCAATTATAAGGACACTAAAGCATATCGCTAGTACTTTAATAATTTTGAAAATACCAGACATATGGGAACACATTTGTTCCATATTCCATGCACAGCTGAATATTCTACACCCTTCAGATGATCATACTTTTGAATATATGTCCTTTGATAGTTTCTTAAAATACAATTAAGACAGATTGCTACAACAATTGCAAGATGATTTCACCTGCATAGCCCCAATTTTAGCTGTCAGTCAAATACAAATGTCTACAAAGATGCTTTTGCTAGTTTTACAGAAATGTGCTTGGTTAAGGTGAAAATCAAATCTGTGCTAACTTGATCAAATGTCACCGAAGAGGCTCTATTTCTTTCCTTGAAGAACTTTATTTCCAAGTAAATCTGCATTGCAATGTAGGTTTTGTGTGTACTTTGATGCCACTAAGGAAAAGCCTCCCTTTTGTGAAGGTCTAACTCTTTAGTACAGCTCCACAGGAGGCTGGAAGAGCACAGTTAAGAATGCAGAATTCATGGGACATTTTCAATATTAATGATTCTATGAGAAACTTTATAGCCAATTCTCTTCCCTGATTTCTTGGACCTCAGGAGAAATATTCAGCTTGCATCACAGGGAAGCCTGGTAAAGCAACTGCATTACGCTATTGTGACGAAGCTCCAAGCTGCTGAACTTGTCGGGTGGACCATTTTTCAATTTGTACTTCAGTTTGTTCCTTACCCTCTTTCCTACAGACGGTCAGTCACTATTTACATGATCCTCCTCCTCCTGAAAATGTGTCCCTTCTCTAGCTGCTGAAGGCTTTCTCTTCCTTTTGTCTAAAAATTTTCTTTATAATTGTGTACTCTTGTTCTTCCTAAAAATTTTATTACTGCTTTTATTTTTTTGAGCTAATATAATTACATCACTTCCTTCTTCCCTTTCCTCCCTCAAAATTCTCCTGTATACCTCTCCTTGCTCTCTTTCCAATGTATGGCCTCTTTTTTCATTAGTTGTTGTTACGTGCATACTTGTACATGTATGTGTATGTGCATGTGTATGTGTATATGATGTATATGTACATGAAGTATGTGATAAATATGATGTGTATATATGATGTATATATATGATGTATATGTACATGATTTATATGATAACCATGATGTATATGTATGTGATAGTATATGCATATGTATGATATGTACATAATGTATATGTATGTGTATGTGTATATGTATATGTGTATGTACATGTATATGTGTATGTATATGTATGTGTATATGTATGTATTTCTAGATACAGCAGTACATCCTGCTTAGCCTGTACTTGTATGTGTGTTCTCAGGGCTGACCATTAGGTACTGGATAACTAATTGGTAGGCTCTTCCTTGCGGAAGAACCATTTCTCCTACTTTCCTGCAGAAGGCTTTCTTGATGGTGTATTTGCACAACATGTGTCTTGTTCATTAAGGGAACCCATAGAAACCAGCATACTAGCCCTAATGATGACTGTGCCCTAATACTGGAACCTGTGAATGTGTTGTTGTATGTGAGAGAGTACACTCTAAGAGGAAACACTATCTTGCATTGTGGGGCCCAATTATTTCCTGTCTCTGGTCAGAGACAGAATGCCATGAAAAAGATGATTTACCAAGCCTGGCTTTGAAAACAGAGACAACGATCCAAGAGTCAGGGCAAAGGCCACTTGAAGAACCTGGAAAAAGGAAGGAAACGCGTTCCTCCCTCAAGTCCTAGGGAAGGAAGACTTGATTTTAGACATGATATAAGAAAAAAAGACAAAATTTCTTTGTAGCCCTTTAAACCTCTGAATTTGTAGTGATTTTCACAGTGAAAAAAAAAAAAAAACAGATTTCAATTAACACTTTCTGAATGAATTAATCAAAGATGTAACCTGACCACATCAAGCTATTCTGCCTGAAGTGGGTGAGCTGCCTTTACCAGAATTCTGAGCCCCTAATCTTTACTTTAAGCAAAGAAACCCAGCTTTTGTACTGTCTTACTTATTCATGTCCCTGAGTAAGATTTTGTTTGAACAAAGGTTTCCAGGGGTAAAGGAACTCTCTAACACACTCCCTTTCCCTTTCTCAGAAACCATGAGAAAAACACATAATTCAAAACCCCATAAGTCCAGTACAGCATGACAAGCCCCTTACTTACCACAGGACCTCGAACAAGTCAGTTTACCCCCTGGCATACCCATTGATCAGCCCAAGAAATAGGAAAGTAAATTAAATAAGTAAATAAAAGCCTCACCCATTTCTCGAACTAGTGATAAAAAATAAAATGGAAAACCATTCCAACTAGAGAAACTGTACAACCATTCATTGTGTGGCTTATGAACTTTGGATTGGTTAGATGAATAGAGTTTAGGAATGTTTGAATAAAGCACACGTGCTGGCTCACACCTATAATCCTAGTACTTGGCGGAGTGTGTGGGGGAGGTAGAAAATTGCTGTTAGTTCAAGGCCAGCCTAACTATACAGTAAGTTCCAGGGAGGCCTGGCTTTCATAGTGGGAGTTTGTCTCATGAAATAAATAAAATAAGAATGGAAGGCTTGCACAACGAGTGGTAGGAAGTCCTTTACAGCGTGAACTATCAACGGACAGAGTATTGCCTTTAAATTATAGATACAATCATATCTGCCATGTGGAAGGAGCGTCTGAATGATTGTACACGGATGTTTTGACATAGTTTGGGGGAGGGGTCTGATAACGCTGTCCATGTTTTAGTTTTCAACCGTGTTGAGTGTAGCTGCAGTTAAGAAAATTCAGCGCAACGTGCCAATATACGGACAGAATCTTTACCCTTTCTTTCTCTTCCTCTTTCAGAGAGTTCCAAAACCTTCAAGGAGGGTTTGTATATCAGCACCTCCCTGCATGGGTGTGCACACAGACATACGCACATACCCCGAGAGAGATACTGGGCTGAAGCAGAATGTCCCTTCTTTTTGCCTTCTGTTCTAAATGTATCACTTCAGTTTGCAGAGTCATCTTGCTCCCCCCCACCCGCTAGTAACATTCTCTTCATCTGTATGGTATTTTATTTGGCTACTTTGTTTTAAAGCAGCACAACTATTCTCTCTAGGCCACGCTCAGTGAGTGATAACCTCTCCCTCTGAGATAACCTTTAACGCACAGACACACTAAGCAAATCTTACTGACGGCAGTTCAGTTCTTGACTTTTGTTTTTTCCCCCTATTGAGTTAGGGATCAAAAGTTTCTCCCACACACTCCCCATAAAACTTACTACAATATCCTTTTATTGTAAAAGATTGCTTTCAAATTATGGGCATCATGGAAGGAAAAATAATGAAAAGTCTGCATGTCCTGGGAGGACTATGTCATGTAACAGAAACGGTTTTGGGAGACGGAAGTAATAGTATAATCCACACTCTGTTGAAAAGGACAGATCTCAGGTCCTTTACTGAGAGCAGGCTTTACAGTCAGCATGAGAAGGGAAGAGTCAGGGGGATAAAGACAGCTGGAGCCCACCCTACCTACCCCCAAAAAATCACTGTTGGGGAGAACCACCTTAAAGGATCTATCTAATCACTGATCCCTGTGGACACAGCTTGCCACAGAGTGAAAAGCCACAGACAGCAATAGGGTCTGTTCCCCTGAAGTAAACCATTTACTTGATCCAAACATGAAGTCTCCTATGCCGTAGTGTAGTCATTGGCTCGTAGCTCTATGAATCACCATGCACACAGTCCAGGGCTGCCCAGGAAACCAGAAGCCCCCCCCCCCCCAGTTCTGCAAACTTAACAGAACAAAACACCCTCACGTTTTGTGGGTGAGGAGTCTTTAAAGCATCCATTACCAGGCTCCATGTTATGGACTCCGAAATGTCATAAACGGAGGGGAGAGTCTCTTGTTTTCTGTATGCAGGAGAACTAACAAAATGGATATTTGAAGTGCCCAGGAACAAAACAGTGACTGCTACAAGAAACACCATTCATCTCCTCTCTAATCTCAGGAGCCCGCTATGGAAATGGGCAGTTTCCTTGTAGTCCAAATGTGTCTTGGAACATAGCCAACTGGTTTAGCCACCCAGAGACAGGAAAGTAAATTATCAAGACACAGGTATAGTAATTAGTCTTAGGGTAAGGTTTTCTGAGGTCATACAAAGGAGATATATATATCCTTTTCCCAAGTAAACCAGCAACAGGATTCTCACTTGGGGAATTTTTTAATGCTACAAACATTTACCACCAAACATTATAAAGAACACAGCTAACTCACATACACAGACTCCAACTTTCGCTAATTTCTGTCTAGTCATTTCAAAGGAACAAAGGAAACAGCAGTATTCCTTTCTAAATGTTACCATTGGGTGAAGCCTGCTAAGAGATAGCTCTCTTCCTGTGAGGAGCTTCTCCTGTCTTTCTATCCTCTTGCAAAGATGTAAAATAAACCTCTTGAAAAAGAGAGTGTTTCAACATATGCATAACAGTAAGTCTGTAGTGAATAAACTCTTGTATCAAGAGCAACACTAAAACCTGACACTGAATTTAGTGCTGAACATCTGGAATGGGCTTGGGAGGCTGTGTCCAAACAGGGAGACAGAGAATCAGAGAGGCAGAGACAAACAAAGAGGTTGTCTCACAAGCAAGCAAACAATTCTACATTTCCCAAAAATGAATTGCTTAATATAAAAGGCAGATAAATTTAATAAAGACTTTAAAGCATTAATCTACTGTGGAAGGTTTAAAAAAAAACCACTAAAAGAGTAAGTCTTTGTCATACATAATGGCTACTTAGAGGCTAATTCTCATATCCTGACTACTAAAGGCTTCACACGTGATGAACAAGTGGCAAACAATATTCCATCTAACACTTTCACCTACCAAGTAAATACTGCCCTGTTCTGGAGGCCAATAAAACAGTATACAGAGAAATTAAGTAACTTCCTTTAGGCCCTGCCCCTGGTAAATTACTGTTAGGGTTTAACCAAGACTATACAAGGCTGCAAAGAAAAGTCCTCAGCCTTTAAGATAATAAAGCTGACTTTATTCACATGCAACGAACCATTAAGTTTTATGTAAAGGTCCATGGAGTGGGAGAAAGACAGGTTCCTTTAACTTAATCAGCTCCCAGGCAAGTGTCCTACTGAGTTCCACCTCTACCCGTTTAATCGTTTAATCGGTTCCTAACTGAAACCACAGGGCTGAAATAAACAAGCAGTGCAGGTAAATGAAGGCCTTCTAAACGGGAGCGTAAAAAGAATCAATTTATGTGCCTAGAGGGAAGGCAGAAACCCAACATTGAAACGGAAAGGTTCCTGCTGCTAACAAACATAGACCCTTTCAGATGTCTAAAACTCTTTCAAAGTCACTTGTTCAGCAAACAGCTTTGGGGCACCTGAAAAGGAGGTAAGATAAAGACAGGGAAGATCTGAGGACCACCAGAGGAAGATCAAGCTACTCACTCACAAGTAACAAAGTGGAGAGGCCTAGGATAAACTGGATGGATGGAGGGACGGGGTGGGGGATGGGGTGGATCAGGGAACAGGACACATACCAGGACCCCTACCAGGACCCTACAATCAACTTCTAATTGAGTGAGATGTTCAGTGGATCTGCATTTTATCTAGAGACACAGGCTCTAAAGACAGCTTTCAGGAGAGCCAGTTTCTTCAAAGGTATAGAGATAGAGAGATGGCCAGGTCAAAAGGAGCGGTGATAAGAGTATCCCCAGAACCGAGGTGACATGGAATGTCCACAGGAGACCATGTCCGTGGGACTGGAGATTTATCAGATTTATCCGAGTTTAACTATGGCCAGTTGCAGTAGGGGTTGGCGATGGGGTTGTCATGGAATGAGGGCCACTTATCAGCTGCTAAGTAGTCTTGCCAGTTGTCTCAATTTTACTATAAAGGGATTAGTGACCCTAGCACTGAAGAAAATGATGTGATCTCTCCCAGCCTCCAATAAACTGTCCACAATCCCTCAGGGAATTTTTGGGACCACAGAAACCCTTCTCCCACACAAGACGAAGCAGGATCAGTTAACCCTCTGCAGGTAGTCACAGCTGTAATTCAATGGCCAGAAGACACAATATTCCTCCTGAACACACACACCCCTACTTTTCTCAGTCTCTTTTATGAAATCATGTGATCCTCAGAGGGGTTGATACACATGTAAACCTCAGGGCCAGTCCCTTCTCAAGTCTTTCATTTCTCTCAGTGTGACCAGCTGTGAATGTTAACATTACCTACCATGCACTCCAAGAGGAAACTTCTCTGATGAAGGTGGAGGGTAACATTCATCTCAGAGCACACACAAGTAGTCTTGCCAGTTGTCTTGATTTTACTATAAAGGGATTGGTGACTGACCCTAGAAAGACTTGAAGAGTATCAAGATCGGATTCAGTTTTTGAAAGGTTTATCCGGCAGCGGACATCCGAGGGAATGATTGGGGGAGTGGGGAACAAGTTCAGAGGTAAGGAAGAGACCAATCAGGAAAGGTCTATCAACTTGATCCATAGTTGAGCAAGATGGGAGGCAGTATTTGGTATGATGGAGGGATGTGGCCAAACTCCAGAGGTTATGGAATGAAGTGGAAGGCCTTCTTGTCTGACAGATAATGAATGGAGCAAAGGGAAAGTACAATTGATTTTTCAGGTTGCGCTCTTTGAGTAGGTAAAAAGTGGCTGCATTCCCTGAGCCATCTGTATACATATATGAGTGGAAGAGAGGCCCGATCTGGATGTCCTAAGGCCAACAGAAAACAACAAGCCATGTGCAGGATATGATGAATTAAATAAGTCCTAACAGACGTGAAAGAAACGGCTTTTGCTTAAGAGCAATGGTGAGGCGATGGAACGAAATCGGACCAAAGGGGAGAGGCCACAGGCTTGGGAGGGGGAGGGGCTACAGGACCGCACTAGAACAGCTGCTCATAAAAGGACAAAGCGGATGAGCAGCATCTGGAGAGGTAGAAAGTTCACCTCTGCCTCGGTGAAGGGGAAAAGGAGGAGGCCGAAAATGATAGCCACAGCAATTACCGTTTTCAAATGCCCAGGAGGGGGATGACTCACTGCTGGCTGAGGGAAGACACCTAAGCAGATGTTCTGACCCTGAAGAGAAACTAGACTAGGCCTGAGTTGTTCAAGGCCTGCTGCTGTTGTTTTGAATGCCTATGTGATCAGCTAAGCATCTATGCTGGTGTATATATTATTCCACTAAAGACAACCGCAAGAGCATACGTGTCGCAAAATATACTAACAGCTCTTTAGTAACACCAACTTTGGGGGCTGGGTGACCCCTACCTTGCAGTCCGCTTGAAAATTTTGTTAATGCCTAATTCTCATCAGTTTTATGATAACAGTATGTGACAGAACTGGAGAAGACTTTGAACACAGAATATCATATCTGTGGCCAATTCTTTGGGGATGTACTTTTAAAGAACTAAGAGGAACGGCTGCCAACATCAGCCAGAGTATGGAAATACAGTTTAAAAAAAGAGAGAGAAAGAGAGAGAGAGGGAGGGAGAGAGAGCAAATAAAAACCTCCTGACCTTTTTGAAATGTCCATGACCTCCAAGGGCACTGGTTCTTTTAAGGTGACACTGTTCAATCACATACCGATTAACTGCTCTTCAAACTGACCTTCCCAGATGCCCAAAACTCTGATGTGTTTGTAGCTGTCCCCAAACCAGCACCCAAATTGTGAACTGCAGTCTGTGCTCTCCTACGTGGAGGTTGGGGGTGGGGGTGGGTGGGGGGCAGAGGTGGCCGGATCCTGAAATGTGTCAGCTTGTGAGAAGCAAGAGCTTGAAATTCTTTAAAATCTGTTAAAAAAAAAAATCTTTTGAACTACAAACAATTCAGGGAAGGAAAAAAAACGAGTGTGAGCCCCCACTAAGTCTGGAAGTGAGTGCCCAGAAAGTCCTAGGACCCTTTGTGCTTCCTGCTGGGAACATAATTAAATGTAAAGTATTGTCACAATAGCTGTCAAGACTGTGGCATGAGGGGGGAGAGGGTGTCTCACAGGCTATTTTCATTTTTACCAAACTCCAAGGCAAAGCCTGTGAATTTATACACAGTTAATGGTTAATTAGGGAGGAATAGACATTTTCGGGAGAGGTGTAGCCACTGATAAGACACAAAGGGTCCTACAAGCAAATCTCTCACCTATACTTTTCTAAATAATCCTGTTAATGAAGCTCACTGAGTTACTGCCACCCTCCAAGTGGGGAGGAGATGTGAAAGTAGAAGCGGATCAATGTGGGGGGGAGAACAAGGGATTTGAGGGGGCTGATGGGCAAGTTAGTATAAAATATAGTATGTCATAATCCAAATGTTATTAGGCACATAATCACTGTTGCTAATAAAAGCATAAAAACAAACAAACAACAAACAAACTTCAGATCAGGAAGTACATCAGGTAGCTTCAGAAATCCAAACTTTTCTATTTCCTGGATTTTTCACCATGTTAAGATAGAATAAGCCTTCATAATGTGTCTTAGTGCTTTCCAAAAAAAAAAAAAAATCAAAACTGTCAGAGATGAATGAAGGCAAGAACACAGGGAACATTCACAATCTTGATTATCTTCTTCATCTTCTTCATCATGTCGATTGGCAAGCAGGATGAGCAACGGTCCAGAGACTAGTTTTCCAAATTGTTCAATGTGTGCTCGACACACCCATTATCTTCTGGTAAACTGAATGAATTACAGGGGTGCCCCCTTCTCATAGACTGTGGGAAAGGGGGAGCCAGCTCTCCTGATTAGAGGAAGAGACATCACTTGGGATGCTGACTTTAAAATGTAGACTCCTGATTGTCACCGAGTATCCAGCTTTCTGGGGCTTGTCTATCACATGCCTGGACTATGTGATTCTTACGCTATTTTAGGCAGCTACTGACCCTAATGATCAGGGAAAACACACACAAATGTAGAAGATGGTAGATACACAAGGTTTCATCCCGTTCAAAAGCTATCTAGTCGATGCTTGATACAAGTTCAGAGAATGTGGGAGACCGGAACATGAATTAGCTTTGCAAATGCCACGGCACCTTTCTTCTAGAATATCCTGTTCCCAAACCGTCCAGGAAGCTAAAAGCAAGACTCCTGCCAGTCAATCCCACAATACTCTGTGAGATTTCTTATGGGAAGGGAAAGTGAAGAAGAGCAGCTGGAGGCTGGCTGTGTCTGCTGGCTGAGTCTGAGCAGGACAGCAAGGCTTTGCAGACAGCAGCAGCAATGTCTTTCAACACTGGATTTAACAGTTTTCCTGACGGCTGGACTTAACTGGGTTCTGAGTGCTGGAAGCCTTCCCAAGCTCAGCTTACACTCTATGCCCTTGCAACGATTTTAGAGATCACCCATTGCACTTGAGTGGACCCATTTCTGTTTCGGCTACTGTAGATGACATTATCTGCACAAATCAGATGTAAGAAGGCAACACTGTTAAGCATTTAACAGTGTTAAGCTCCGAAAGCTTAGTCTAAAATTTTCCTGGGAATTTTCCATTGACAGTTGACAGAAAAAAAAACAAACTGTAAAACGATAACTATTTGGAATGTCTTTAAAAGGACATTAGACAGTCATTTCTAGAGAATTTTAATATATGTTTGCTACCTGAAGCACAGTAACACATTTATGTTATCTGACACAATCTAGGGAGGAGTCCTTATGGTAGTAAGACAGTTCAACCATGAGTCCACTGACATACCTGGGATATGTTCCCCTCATCCATTCAAGCGCACATTCTCTGGTTGGTTCTCTGTTTGCTCATTTGTGTTTACAAAGACAATGATGTTTGAAGGAGAACATCACAAAAATTTTGATTTTTTTGTCACATTTGGGCCATAAACAAATTATGAGGCCTCTCTGGGACTTGGTTTTCCTGAAATAACATTTTTGAGGCTTTGAAAAGATTAAATATGGTATTACATGTAAAGAACCCATAGAATGAGGTAGATAGGAGGACATTATGTGCCAGTTAATGCTGATTTATTATTTTATTAGCAATAGGAAATCCCTTAAATGTTGAAATCCACAAGCTGCAGCCTAAAGTCAAAAACATGTGTTTTGGGCATGTTCTGTCTCCCTAAAGATTAAAGACCAGCACACAAGAGTGACAAAAAAGAAGTTTTGAGATCACTCCTGGGTTTGGATCTGGATCAGTAATCCCAATAGTGACAGGGTCCTGTCCAACTGCTGGAAAAATGAGACTGCTTTGTTTGGTCAGTAGCTCAATGTTAACCTAAATAGCAGCATCAAAAGTCAACTTCGGCTTCCCTGATAAAGCCAAGACAGCCTAAGAAGACCAAGTGTTTTTTTGTTCTTTATGGGGGTGTGGAAATGCAGAGAAAGATGGGAAGCATCTATTTCAGAAGCGGATTGCCCGAATGCTTCTCTCTGTTCTGCCATTAACTCTCCTGTGGCCTTCAGAAACTTGTTTAATCTTTCTGTGCCTCAGTTTCCTTGTCTATAACAGAGACATAAGAAAAGAAACCACTTAACAGAGGTGTGGAAGATTAGATGAAGTTGTCGGAATGGTGTAAGACACTTGATACATGACTTGAGAAATGTCTCCAAACTTCGCTGGCTATTATGATCTGTTTCAAGCATATATTAAATACATATGCCCAGTAATATCATTTCCAAACTTTCAGGATGGTGGTTCAGGCCAAAAACCTGGGTATCATCTTGAATCTTTCCATCTCCCAATTTCTACTTCTTATCTGTCATATTTCCAAATACCCCAAACACAATCTTAAAACAGCCATTCCTCTCCGTTTTCTCTTATACCACTACAGTTCCCACCAAGATCCATCAACCCTTACTGAAGGATATTATACACAGCATTTTCCCTTTCATGCTTGATACAATGATACACTCTGGAAATATAAACTGTCATTGTCTTCTTGAAATGTCACTATATTTTTCCATCACACTCACAGTAAGATTTGAATTTGCAACCAGGGCTTGTATTGCTAAATCTTATTTAATGATATCATTGTATTGAATTTGTATGCCTTGAAAAGCTTTCTCTCTCTACAATGCAATGACCACAGACACAGACACACACACACACACATGTATATGAATATATATGACTGCTTCTGTTTGTATTCTTATGTTAATTTGGGTCCCCAAAATTGTTTGTGTGGGAGTCCATACTCTATGTAAGACATTGAGGGGTCCTGTCTCCAGTTGATTCTGAATAGTAAGTAAAGATGGCTGGGCAGGGCAGACAGAGGCAGAACTTTAGGATTTTCTAGGGCTTGGGACCAAGAGGAAAGAAGGAAAAAATCCTCCATGCCAGGCGAGGTGGAGAAGAAGAGATGCCACACTTGAAAAGGTGGGAAACAGACAACATGACCACTGTATAGGAGCTGGAGGAGAGCAACCCAAGAGGGCTGCCCAACTGGGTCCAGGGCAGCCAAGATAAAATATAAGATTTAATAAATAATAACTTGGGATTGTTGGAGGGAGGTGGACTAGCCATTTGGAGGTTAGGAAATGGCCCAGCCATTGAGTAGATTAAGGCGTAACAAAATATAAAGACTATATTTATGTCTTTCACTTGGGAACCCAGAACATTGGAGTGGGTAGCAAGGACTGCACCACCTGGATTTATTTAATTTATTAATGCTACATATATATGTATATATCTACATATACACATACATATACTTATGTATAAATACATGTACATACATACATACACACACACACATATATATATATATATATATGCATATATGCCCCTTTATATTCTTGAAACATATAAAATGTACTTGTTTCTCAAATACCCTCTGCTTCCTTTGAGTGGCAAGTCTTTCTCACTATTCAAAACTACTTTCTCAGAGAAACCTTCCAATGCTTGGCTCTTCAATATGGTTCATTAGGATACATGTAACACAGTTTCAATTTTTTATCTATTTAATTATTTTTGAATACTTGTCCCCAGCTGGTGGACAATATTTAGGACAGCTCTAGAAGGTGGAGATGGGCCGGTGAGGGAAGATTCCTAAGAACAAGCATCTGAAGGTTCCAACTCAGCCTGTTCTATCTTGACATTGCTCTTGGTCCAGGTAAACAGAAAATCAGTACATAAAACCAAGAGGGGACATCAGGCTCCATGGATACAAAAGAAATAGTAAGCGTTTTGCTTATTACTGCGGCTCTGGCTTTCAGGACAGTGTGGACACTGCTAAGTAAGTTTGTATGAATAAGTAATCATTGGAAACCTCCTTTCCTGGTAGATAGTGCAAAAACATAGTGACCAAGTGCAGATGGTAAGATCCCGAGAGTTCCCCTTCTGAAGAAGCAGATAAAGGTAACCTAGGATTTTCTTATACTGTTTCGTCCCAGTGATGCTAAAGAAAGCCACTACAGCATCTTGCAATGCCAGTCTCTGAGGAGGTTACAATTCCATGGAACCATAACTTTCTCCCTATAATGCAAATGAGCTGCAATCGATCCATATTCCTAAAGCAGTGCTTCATAAAAAGATTATTCATGGTGACTCTGCACAGGAAACAGACAGGAAATAAGATTTCACCCAGGGATAGACACATTTGGAAGTGATGAGATAGGTTAAACTTTTAAATGCTAATCACATCCCTTCCCAAAGCTTTGGATATCTCTAACCTATTTGTTATCCCTACAGAAGGCAGAAAGGACTCACAGAATGGCATTTTTGTAAGCCTGTCCAGTTTGTTCTGTGACTCAAGAATGAAACTAGCTACTCTTTCTTCAAGGTCATGTGCCAGAGTGCTGACGAACCCCCTCATGTGACTTCTGACAAGAAACAGAAAGTGGCGTGCCAAATAACTCATGTTGATATCTCATCCATCCTGCAACCAAAAAAAAAAAAAAAAAAAGAGGAAAAAAGAAAAAGAAAAAGAAAGGCTCCCTTTTTGCATTTTCTTGCTAATAAGCATGAGTAAGTGACACACGCTGACTTTTTTAAGCTCTTCTCTTCCATTTTTTTCACCATAAGATCTGGGAAATTATACCTAGCATTTTGTATAATGAGACTCTAACACGAGGCATGTCGGACATAAAAGGGAAATAGATATTATTTTTTATAATGTATCAGCACAGCTGATAACCACAGACACTCTTTACTATTATTAAATGTTTGGAAAAACAGGTCTCATTGTCTATCTGTGGTCAGCCTGGAACTCACAGAGATCCACCTGTCTCTGCTGCCACAGCTCTCAAAGGCTCTGCGCTAATGTGCTAAATAAACACTAATCTGATGTTCTGAAATGCAGCCTTCCACCAAGCCTACAGGAAGATTACCAACGAAGCTAAGTTTAGCAATCAGAGGAGTAGTCAGAAAAAAACTTCAAGACCTCAAGTCCCCACACTAAGTCACGCTGGGAGAAGAAGAAAGAAAAGTTCTCTTAGGGACAGGAAAGAGGGTAAGTGGGTAAGCTACCTCGGGATAATCCTTTGGGCTTCGTTTCCAAGCGGCTGCTTTGCTGAGGATTCCAAAGAGGGTGGAGGAAGAAATGTAAACACTGAGATTGTTTGGGGAGCAAAGAGCCTCTCTCACCAGATGGCAGCGAATGGGGATGGGATGCACTTCCTCAGGAAATGGAGAGAGGGGCTTGAGAGCAGAGCATCCAGCTAGATGAAATTAAGCCGACATGCTTCAGCTGCTAGAGAGTCCGAGTGCCAAGTCTGCACTGACCTTCCTGCATGAAGATTTCCTTCTCACTTTTCTTTCTGCTCCCTTTCGTAAAGATCCGTGCTGGAGGTCTGCTTGCAAACTGAGGCAAGAGCCGAACTTTGCCCTTTGTGATAAAAGTTCTCTATAGTTTGAAAAGCACAATGATTTACTTTTTAATTTTTTTTCTTTTTTAGAACTGCTAAATTGTTTGTCTGCGTTTTGTTAGCTTGTTGCTTTGTTTTGAGAGAAAGTTTTGCTATGGTGGCCCAACTATCCTTAAACTTGCAGCAATCCTCCTGCCTCCAATTTGTAAGTACTGGCACTGTAGCATAAACTACCATTCCCATCACTAAGATCTTGAAGCCTCTCTCTGATCTCAACTATGGAAATATTGTTCCGCTAAGTTCCTTAAGCCTTTCATTCATAACTATCTTCCAGATGGAAGCTTCTTACATGGTTACTATCCTGACTTTTCATATCACTTGGATAAAAATTGATACATAGTTACAACATCCTAGGAATGTCTGTTGCTCTGGCTACCCAGGGTACCTGTTATCTAGTCTAAAACCTTGGAGATTTTTGAATGAAGCACGAAGTCTGTGGGTAACCTGAGAGAGGGGATCCATTTACTGTAACTGTCTCCCGCGGTATTGTCACTAAACGGGAAACTGGGAACAGATCAGACTTGATGACTGACAGTTATAAAACTCTGGGTGACTTGCTTAACCTCTCTGAACCCATATTCCTACTCTGTACAATGGAGCTGTCACATTGCGGTTCTCACAGATGGGGCTACTTAAGATATGAAGTACGTAACACACTTTACTCACAGCTAAGAATCTGGCACACAAAATGAACAGTTTCAGTCCTAAAACCCTGACTGGCTCTTAATTCGTTGGGAACCAGTGCTTTACATAAGAAAGGCAAGCAACTGGCCACTGTCTTCCACCACCTCAAGTAAAGTCTTTACCATTTTTCTCTCTGAGCAGAATTACGTTTAAAGAACATGTGCAAATGCAGGGGACTGACAGATACCTGGTTTCGTGTGTCTCCATTGACACTGATGTATTTCTTTAAACATTCCCACTTACCCTTGACACCCACCCTGTGTCAGCTCATGTCAGTAGGCATAAAACTACTAAATGCCCTAGACTGATGGTGGCAGAGGATGTTTTCTCAAGCTCCCAAGCATGAATCACTGAAATCTTAGTTCAGGCTGCAGAGACGGTTCAGCAAGTAAAGATATTTGCTGCCAAACCTCAGAACCTACACAGTAGAAAGAAAAAACCCAGTCTTGCAAGTTTTCCCTGACCTACACATACATTAAATAAATGTAGTAAACGTTAAAAAAATAATCATAGTTTGGTTAACAAAAATCTTCACAAAGACTTTGGCTAAGTGTTACTAAAAGAAGAGAATGTAATTATGTTCTGTAAGTGATAAAGGAAAAAGAGAATTTCAAGTTATTATAAATAATAATTCTGATATGATTTGTGTATGTGTGAGTGTGTGTGTGTGAGAGAGAAAAGAAGAGAGACAGAGAGACAGAGAGACAGAGAGGAGAGAGTGTTTGTTCAGGGAAGGAGTTTGGAAAGAAGACTCTGGAGAAATACTCATCTGTATTAGACAAATCAGCCACACGACTCACACATGCACTGGAGTGTGAATACCTCTGGTCATAATCAGAAGATGCCAAAGTATGATTTATCACTCAGGATATAGAGGAGATAACCACAGGGGACCTTGCCTCGTGTGCTTGGATGGTGAGTGTTGTGGGCTTGGATTTCATCCTGGTACTACAAAGACCAGTGGTACAATTTAGCCAGGTTAGTCATACAGTCAGACTTGCCTTGACACAGCCCTGCACAGCGTGCATTATGGAGAACCTCTAAGATTCTAGAACCTACCACTCATTTTGTCTGTAATAAAAGGGGCACCTTCTCTGTGACAGGACCACAGGGCAATCCGAGACACCTGAATTTAGGGTGTGAGTCTCCTGGACTTGTTGTGGTCCTTGTGCCTTTCCGGTTATTCTACTTTTCCTGGATTCTCCTTCAAAAACTAGAACAACATAGACTTTTAGGGGCAAGGAGAAACTTCAGTTCTTTTAAAATCTAAGTTTGTTTCTAAGGCATTTATAGGTATGGTCAGTTTGTCTTGCCTGTTCTCTTCCTTGAGGGGAGGACATCACAAGTAAACTACCTATCACCACTGGTACCCACCAACACTCACCACCAACAGCCCCACCATCCCACCATCCACCACCACCATGGATGAGATATGTCGAATCTGGTTTTCCTTGATTAGAATTTGTGGGTCAGACCCTGCTCCGCATTGAGCCCAATTTGGCTATACACACTTCTAGCTTGGTGAGTTTAGTCAAAGACACCGTTAAGACTCTGTAGTCAACGATTCAGACAAGAAACCCTTAAAAAAAAAAGAGAGAGAGAGAGAGAGAGACTGTGAGGCTGGAAAAGAGTAGAAAACAGGAGCTGCTTTCTGTCTTTCACAAGTGCTCTGAAGAAGTCAGCACGCCATCAAAGAAACATAGCAATGTAATGTTCTGTCAGAGAATGGAATGCTTGTTTACCTGAAGTAGTGGACTGATAAAAAGAAACTTTCGTCTGCCGAGACTGATAAAAAACTCACTCCAAGATTAACCTGGACAATTAAGCCCTTAAGCTCTGAACAGAGTCACTGGCAAGAGGCTTGGGGTTTCCTTCAGTTGTACAGCCTGTGCTTAGCGTGTGTGAGGGTCTGGCTTCAGTCACCAGCACCAATACCCCCCAAAAACAAAAACAAACAAACAAAAAAAACAGAACAAAAAAACAACAAAAGACAACACCCCCCAAAAAAACAAAACAAGAAAAAAAACAAAAAAACAACACTCCCTCAAATAGTTATTTAGAAAGCTTGAAGCTTTTCCCGTTCCTCTAGGCTTATGATAGCCTGACTTTTGCCCCCAGAAAAGAATAAAACAGTCTATGGAGACTACTCCATTCATCATACCGTCTCCCTCAACGTTCAACAACCCGTGGCAGCATCCTTACAAACACCCACGCCTTTGGCCAGGCTGTTCATAGTGACACAACCTCAAGTCTCATATCACCCCTGATCTTGCTTGACTTTCCAATGAAAACAGCTTTTAAAAGATCATCCACATCCTACACATGGAATAAACTGACAGAGTAGTCATTGTACCATCTCAGTGATAAGGGACGCTACTTACAGGACACGCCACCTAAAGTTAGACAATATTCCCCTACTACCTCATTTAGTCCTGTGTTTTCTGACTCTTAGTCATCCTGATCACCCTTCATCTAGCTCAGTCAACCTGTGGGCTAGGACCCCTTTGGAGATGATCGACTCTTTCACAGGGGTTACATATTGGATATCTGGCGTAGCAGATATATTTACATTACAATTCATAACAGTAGCAAAACTACAGTTATGAAGTAGCAAGAAAATAATGTTATGGTTAAAGGTCACCATAACATGAGGAACTGTATTGAAGGGTCGCAGCATGAGGAAAGTTGAGAATTATTCATCTAGATGAAACCGTGAGGACCAGGAGAAAGAAAGGAAGTCATATATGACGCTCTAAGTGAGTGACAGTGCTATAAGCCTCATTCTGACTCTAAATCTCACTCATGCTCTGCCATGTGTGTGCAGCTAATCAGTCAACACAACAAAAAAACCTAGAATTTACTGGCTAACAATACAGCAGGAAACATGTTAACACTGAAAGATTTCTTTCTAATTGTATGCTTATAGCTAGGGATAGAACTGGGGATTTTTCACACACTAGGCAAGCACCCTACCACTGAGATATAGATAGATAGATAGATAGATAGATAGATAGATAGATAGATAGATATCCCCAGCTCTGCAAAAATATTTCTTGTCATAGAACAATTCTGAGAAGGTTCATTGCACACATGTTATTTCTGAATTTAAGTGGGGGAGAAGTAGGGTGGAGAGGGAAAGAACAAGAAAAAAAGGGAGAGAAAACAAACAAGGTAGGAAGAAAGAGAAACTACAAAGCTCATAGCTCCATTTTACCTAAGGTTACAGAAAGGTTAAACAAAGGCAAATACATTGCCTAAGACCCCGCAGCAACCTAGAGGTGGAGCCAGAGGTTTAACCTAGGTGCTTTTAAACATAAAAGTCATGCTTTCCCTAATTCTTCCTCAACACTTAAGTGGATTTCTCCCAATGCTACAACTGTCATCTCAATTAAAAATAGTGGGGAACCACTCTCTGACTCCAGATGGGAAAAGGTTAACGCTGTGCATTCCCCACCCCCTTGACCCTCAGTTCTAGGCACCAAGCTGACAAATGTGGACTTTCGAAATAGACCTCCTGGTTCATGAACCAGCCCACCATGGATGAGCTTCTGTGACCTTGGGCACAGGACAGAAAAGGAACTTTGCTCTTGGTAAACTCTCTTGAGACTGAAGAAATGCTTCTAATCTTCCCATTCACCCTTCAGTCTAAGGAATGAGATATCACTACAGACAGCTCCAGCAATCCTGATTTCTTCCTGCAAGTAGAACTTCCCTGAGTGTTTCCTTTTTACTGGGCCAAGTGCTTTAACTCCCAAGTGTGGATTAACTCTTCTATCCTTCGTAGTCTCCTATGAGAAATGTACAAATCCTCATCCTATTTGACAAATGGGGCAACTGAGACAGGGGACTTACGTGATAGAGCAGGACATTTGTAGTAGTCTGTTTGGCTGAACCTCTTATTCACCAGGAACTACAAATTAACTAGTTACATGGCAACACTCTTGCTAAGGGATGCTAAACAATTGTCTGCTAAAAAGTTATCACTTTGGGCTCAGAAGCTCAGTCAGTTTGGCTTTCGCTGTACAAACGTGAGGACCTGAGTTCGGATCCCCAAACACCCACATAAAAGCCAGGCACAGCAGGGCAAACCTGTGATCCTGGTGGTAGGCTTTTCGTCTCTCTACATTCTCTTTGTGTTATGGTCTTTGCTGGATAGTTAAGGGATCCCAAAGCAAAGGACACAACACAAATGAATGACAGACTCACATCTCAGACATAATCATAAAGACATTTTTATGAACATTCCTTTATCTGATTGTGGAGATTTAAAATTGTCGTAAAAAAAAAGTATTGGAAAATAGGTTAACAACAAATTGATAAAAATAGTCTCTGGAGCTTCCCTCTTTTCTCCAAGAAGTTATCTAAAAGCATAATTTGAAAATACTTGTCTTTCTGACTTTCAAGTACTACATTATTTGAAAGATTCCAAGCTTTCAAACCCATCAAGTAAAATGATATATATTTTTTTCAGTTTACAATGGACTTCCCCGACAACAGTCAGAAGGCTTAGGTATGGAGCTTCCATGTGACTGTTCCGGAAATGGGGGGTTGTGGAGCTGTCTATGAAGGCCAGGATCTCTGACTTGCAAGGCACTGTTCAAACATAACCATTGGCACTTGTGCACAGTGCTGAGGAGCTGGAATCAAAGCAAATTGTCCGTCTGACAGGAAGTCTCACCTCAACTTCGCTTGCTTTCTGGTTCCCTGGTTTGAACAGGAATGGAGGATGAGGAGGAGATGCAGCAGGAAGAGGAGGAGGGGAGGAGGAGGACTGTGAAAGGAGGGAGATTAGAAGGAGGGGGAATGGGAGGGGGAGGGGGAGGGGACAGCCTCACCAGCCACTCAAACCTTACAATTTATGTACGTTTCCATAGCTGTGGGGGAAAATTTGAGATGATTAACTTTTAACAAAAAAATGGTTCACTTGGGCTTGAAATCCTCTGTGAGATGGTAGTGCATGGTCATTCTAACCCTATAGCTCTGGGCTTGTGGTAGCACTGTACATCAGTGGTATGGTGGTGTGGCTGACGACTGTTCACTTCTCTGTTGCCAGAAAGGAAAAAGGAGGCTCCAAGGCCCCATACTCTCTTCAAGAGCAAGTACTCAATCACTTAACCTCCTTTGATGAAGTTCACCTCCCAAATGCTCTAGTGCTTCCCAACAGTGCTACAGATGGGACCAAGCCCTCAGCACCTTGCCTTGTGGGAAACAGCACTATAGCACACGTGGTGTCTCTAAGCATGTGTGCAAACATGGGCATGCAACAAGTCAGCAATTTAGAGGAATCTAGTCTTTACAATTCAATAGGTGTGGCTTCCGCATCTAAACCCTTATACTTCCTGGCGTTCTTTCCCTGTTAATCCCAAGCAAATCTTCTGAATGTATCAGAACTCTAGTTTCTTTATATTTGAAGAACTTAGGATTTGGCAGATAGGAGGATATTATGGACTTCAAAATATTTTTGCTTGAAAATCTTGTGTAGTTTGCGACTGACTCTGTGTCTCCTTCACGGTAAGTTCAGCATACTTAATGTACTTGGTGATCTAACATCCTCTTACTAGGTTCACCTCCCAAAGACTCTCTCCCTTCTTACGCATCTAGTCCTTTGAGTTACTGTTCATGGAAATGGTCATTGTTGAAGTAGTAGCTGACAGTCTATCATTTGATGGCCCTGTGAATATCCCGTGGAGTTACTTCTACCCATTTAAATATGGGGAAAGTAAAGTTCTGAGAGAGAGAAAAAAAAAGCTGACCAAGGGCCACTAAGCCACTGACTAAAACACTGCTGTATCTCATCGTGAGCTCTCCTCTCCCACATGATCTTTAGTAATAGAGGATGCTCTCCTTAGTAACAAATGAATTACCTACTCGCTGAAAAATATTCCTGTAAGTGGCAAGAAAGTAGCCTCTACAATTATCTGTGTATGAAACTAGTCCTATTTTTAAAAAATGCAGTATTTTTTTTTAGAGAGAAGGTTGCAAACAATTGAACCAATAGTCAACAGCCTGAATCAGACGTGTTTACTTCAGTGTGCATTTCTAACATGACTGATTGAGCATCTAACATGAGCCACTCTGCTAGGCAACAGTAACTATGACATTTTTGTCCAGATTCTGTTACTGGCAGCTGTATGCACTATCTGTATCACATTTGCTTTTTATTTAGTGTTCCTGTAAACAGGATTAGTATCTCCAAAAGTAATGACTAAGTCACACTAATGAATCACACTAACTCTCTTTGGGTGACAATAATGGCAAATACCACAAACTCATTGAAGAAATGCTTATTTTGGTTTCTTTATCTGCAAAATGAAATTCAGAAAGAAGTACCACCCACCTGCCAGAAGGGAAGTTCGATGAATGGATGAATGAATCAATTATGGAACTACATTCTCTTTCTCCTAAGCCCTGCTTTGCCGCATTTTATTACGAGAATGGTCCGATTTTATAAAACAATAGTGGTAATTTTAAAACAGCTTCACGTGTTAATACTTTACATGGATTACAGGAAACTTTGATCCTTCAAGCTGACTCATTCACATGTAGGCAAAGGCACAGAAAGAATAAGTGGTCAAGTCAGCTTTGCATTTAAAAATGTAATTGTCTAAAATGTTGGAACATATAAAGGGCTTAGACGGGGCCCTTTCATTGTGAATGGTAGATTTAAAAACTAGCTGTAAGTATTAGAAGCTATTCCTGATCTTAAAAATTAAAATCCTTCACAGGGAAATGTACATTTTCATGATCTAAAACCATCTAGCTTAGCAAATTACCAAACATAATTCTAAAAGTGGAAAAGAAGTTTCCACTGCTTTCCAAGTAGTGTTGGGTTATAGATCTCTGTGGCTTTTCGATATTATAAATATATACAGAAGGTTTAAAGCACACTCCTGGAAAGGTCTTCAATGAAAAGAAAACCTTCTAATTTGTTATAAAATTAAAAAAAAAAAGACAAAGTCAATGGTAGTTCTACACACACACACACACACACACACAAATTTATTTAAATATTAAAAACTCCATGTTAATCCTCTTCTTTTCATTGGCACCTTTATGACCCTGTGGAGGAATCACCTGGAAAGAGTACACAGCTCTTCCTCTCCACACTTATAGCAGAAGAGATGGAGATGAGGTGAGTGGTCCAGACAGGAGAGCACACCAAAGATCTCTGGTGAGGCCCACAGAGCAAAACTTTAAACTTTAGCAAAGTATCACAGATCCCAGCCAAGGCAACCACAAAGGTTTGATTGGTCATGAAAACTGGAACTGCCTAATGTGTTTATTATGTCGCAAGTGTTAAAGTGTGGGGTTATACAGAAGCATAAGTAATGGCTGTGCATTTGTCTCCTGAGCTTTGTTTAGCAGTCCTTGGGTTTCCTAGATCGTATTATAAACAGGTTTATATCTCTACTCTCCCTTCCCAGGGCTCATCCGGCTAACAGTTTTAACAGTTTAACAGGCAGCACACCCACAGGACAGATGCCAGGATACAGCAAGACCTTTACAGCAAAAGCATGTTTTCTGTGGTAACTCTCTTCTTCAAAATCCAGGAATTGGTGTGTTCTTACAGGGTAGTTGCTGGGTTGTGGGGAAGACCCCCAGAATACAGCAGAAAGCTCATCACAATGGCGTGTCTGTGGACCCTCCACAGTTCTGAGTGTTGGCAGCAATCCTGTCTATGGGCACACAAACACACACAAAGCAGTAATGAGATGGGATTTACCCTGGAAGCACAACGAAATGGAAATGGTCATTTGCTTCAGAGATTTCACATCCATCAGGATGAAAAGGAGGAAAGGGTTCTAAGCACCCACAAGGCTTTTGTTCCTAAGATGAACTGCTGGTGGTAACACAATAAGTGTGTACAAAGCAAACCAATGCACCCCCTCACACACACACACACCAGCCAGGCTAGGCTCTTGCCTCCAGGGTTTACACAGCAACACAGCTACACACCAGAGATGCCCTTTCTTCAAAAAATGACCCAGACTGCTTTTCTATGTGGATACTGTGGACAGATGGGTTTGCCTGAGTTCTTTTCACGCCCTTTTTCTCGGGCGGTCACCCTAGCGAGCAAAGGCATTCTTTGAAAGGCAACTAGGAGATGTTTCAGCTGCTGTCTGTGTACAGAGAACACACAAAAAGGGCCACCTAATCACTCTCCTAAGAGCAGGCTCTAATCCACAGCCCCTCAAGAGAGCCAAGCACAGCCAACAGCTACAGGTGCACAGTCAAGTGCTAAATTTGCATCCAGATAACCAAAGGACAGCTATTGTGGTCTTTGTCTTTTAATTGTCTGGAGTATTGCCCCGATTGTGAACTTTCTTTTAATAGGCATCTCATTACACTCTGGCAGCAGTCAGAATTCAGCATTGCCATGGCACGACATTCAGAGGGATCTCTAGTCTCTTGGCTGTAGGAAGGTCCAGCTGGCTTTTGAATATTCTGATGTCAACGGAGAGAACCAGTGGCTTCTGACATCTAAAGAAAATATGCTTTTGGACATGCATCTTGTATATAGTATTTGCCAAGGAAATGAGGTGGGCAGGGATTGCGTTAGAGACGCTCTGGAACCTGGTAAAAACTGAGGCAAGCAACAACTTGGTGAAGCATCATCACAGAGCGAGCCTTCCCTCAAAGCTCTCTGCTCTGTCCGCTTCTGTGGCCTCTCAGCTACCACCGCTCATTACTACTGTCTTCTCAGTATTAACTCTTGGATGCCATTCAGCAATACTAAGACTCAACGGCTGGTCCAAGGCCACGTGCCTGGTTACAGAAGGAAGAGCACAACCCCTTCCTCTGGCTCCCTCTATTCATGTTTTCTGCCACATCACCAAAATGGCCTTTGGTTGGCTTTCTACATTCACCCCCTATAGATGTTGGAGCCTGGCAGGCAGACTCAGGGAAGCACTGTCTCTGAAAATGTCTGTCCTGGAACTATCTGGTTCTGTTTAGGATTCTTCCACACTCGGATGATAAGAAGAGTGTAGAGGTTTTGTTCGAGTAGAAA
Organism: Grammomys surdaster; assembly: GCF_004785775.1. NCBI lineage: Eukaryota > Metazoa > Chordata > Mammalia > Rodentia > Muridae > Grammomys > Grammomys surdaster. The sequence goes on along the minus strand of NW_021605377.1, from coordinate 10,680,237 downwards.
TCCCATCCTTGTTTTAAAGAAATAAAAAGCAGTAGATGAAACTCCTGAAGAACAGTCTAAACTTAAATCTTAATGTCTTTTCCTTCAGCTGGTTCATCATCACAGAGCAAGAGTAATATACTGTAGCACACTGAAGTAACATGGATCTGGTTCAAACTTCTCTTTTATTGGTATTGCTTTAGAAGAGACAGATATTTACAAGCAGTGACAACCAGGCCTACTTTCCCTTTCCTTCAGTTGAGGAAACAGATCCAGAGAGGTCCAAATAATTTCCCCAAAGTCACACAGCTCAGTAGTCAGGTTAAGAAAAGAACACAGCTCCCTAATAATCAAGCTAGTGTGTCAACCTGAAAACAACCAGCAAAATATAGCCAAAGTACACAGGGCAATAAATACAACAGGCTTCCTTTGGATGATACACATCACACTTTTTGAAAAAAAAGCAAAACAAAAAATAAAAAGCCAGGACCCCTAATTATAGGAGAAATGCCCCACCTTCTTCTTTTCTGGATAGACAGAAATAGGTAGGGAAGGATAATGGTAATGTCAGGCCTGGTCTCAGTAAACAGTTTTTTTGTATGCCCATAATTAAGTGAAAAGGCAAAACGACTTGCAGCAGCTATAAATCAGCAAGGCAGGAGTCAACCGTCTCCATGAAGGAGAGTCTGTGCATACACAACCGTCCCCGAAAGGAGAGCACTGTTCAAGAATCTCGTCTGGGTGTTCTCTCTCACCACTCAGGTGACTAATCCCAAAGGCAGAACTCCAGCAGCTGCTGTTGAGTCACATACTTCACAGATAAGAGATCTCTACTCAGAGACTTCTCTCCAAACCTTAGCCTGATCTAAGCATGGCATCACGAAGGTAGCTGAGGGACAGGGAGGTGTCCCCAGACTTGGATAGGAGAGGGGAAAGGCAACTGATTGTCCCTTGGTTCAAACAACAGAGAAGAAAAGGATGTGCATCCTTACTTAGAAGAACAAATCCAAGAGCAGGGATAGGCTGACCAATTCTTCTTAGTCTAAAAAAAGACAGACGCTGAGAACCGCACAAGACGAACTTAGCACAAGTATACAAACAGGAAAGTAAATCAAAGGAGCCCTCCCTCTTTTGTTTGCGCCCTTAGTTCTCTCTGCACTTCCAACTTGAAATAAAACTGTCGAGTGACCCTTCTCAGATCCACACACCATCCTAGTTTCTGCGTATTCCTGGTTTGGCCCTGTGTTAAGGGAAACTGTTAATCAGAGGTCCATCGGCTTGTAATGAAGTCCAGGCACTGAATTAAAGGATCCAGATTTGTTGCTCTCTGTCTTGCTCCAGAGAGGTCATTTTCCTCTGGCTTTTAAGCTAGTGGAGAGGCAATTCCCTTCTCGGGAATGTATTTCACACTGTAGTACTAGTGAGCTACTGTGCAGGGACAGAGCTGTTTATCCCCACGAGTCTTTTCTGCCACCATCTGAGAGACATCTTTATAACTATCTTACAGACATCATACAGATAACAGAACGGAAATCCCAAGATACCGTTTGCCTAAGGTCATTAGTGTCACAAGTGGTAAAACAGGCATCAGCTTAAGTCTTCACCTGGAGTCCTCCCACTGAACATATTTTAGGTGCTCCACCAACAGGGAGAGAAGGGATAAGAAACAGGAAAAGAAAACGACCAAAGCTGAAAGTCTAGCTATTTTGGCATTGATTTGATTTCTAATGTTACTTAAGGCAGTGGTTAAGATTTCAATCAATCACCTGTCATTAAAGAACAAAGGTACAGCTCACAATTTGCTATCTTCTCATCAAATAGTTAGACATAAATAAAATTTAGCAATTTTAATTGGTTTGGCACCGACTTTCAGATTTCCATATGGTTATTTTCCCTGTTTTATGTTAAACGTAATCGACTTAGCACTTGAGTCTGAAAGTCTTGGCAGAATGTATCAATTAAAAGCTACATAAATTAGAACCATTGGAAGCACACACTGCAAACTGAGTGACTGCAGGGACAAGATGTTCAAATGCTCTTTTCACAAATATGTTAATTTTCTATATAGTAACCACCATTGTCACTCACGTGACAAATATTTCACAGACCAAAAAAAAAAAAAAGGGAGGGGGGAATTTTTTTTTTTTTCTAGTATAGTAAGAGCTAAAATTCTATTTGTTTCTTTTCTGGGAGCTTCAGCGTTCCTAAAATAGACCTTTCTGCATTGTTTTCAAGACAGATCTTTCCTGTCTCCTTATTTCTTGAGACTGACAGCATTCACCACAGCTCTGGAAACCTGCGGGGGGGGGGGGGGGCAGGGGAAGGTAAGCACAACAGGCATACTCATGAACACATTCTGCTGACTGCACCTTTATGTAAACCGCCACTGGCATTGCAGTGTGGCCTCTCAATTGGAACTATTAGAATCTCGTGGTTTTTAAAAGTAGCTGCTAGACATTTCTGAGCCAGTCACAGTTTCCTTTAGATACCATAAATTCCTACAATTTGGAAAAAAAAACCACAAAGAGAAATCTCAAAAATACAAATCACATTCGCATTGCAAACTTAAGACATACATCACTGGCCTGGTTGCTCCTCGGGACTCGTGTACTTATTTTTCAAATACTGAAGCCCATCACCACTGCTAAGTAAATCAGAGAGTCATCCATCAAGCCCCAAGTGGCTGCTGATGGAATTTTCACACTTATTTAGCTTGACTGAAGGCTCAAAATGCCTGGAGTCCCCATGATTCTTTCAAAGCTATAAAATTTAAATTAAAATCCCTTAAAATATTAACATTACATTTTTTTTTATTTACTGGGTAATGAGAGCATATTGAACAGGGGGGGTTATAAAGGAAGTTGATATTGATCCCATATTTACAGTAGACTATTTAATAACAATAGATTTTCCTCCCAGGCAAAGATAACATCAGATTAAAAAGACAAAAAAAAAAAAAGGCCTAGATTTTTCTTAGTGTCCAGTTCCCTCACACCAGGCTCTCTCTACACATTCAGAGTGGCACAGAAATTTTCTTTGCAACTCTTGGATTAGGAGATTTGACGATAGGAAAGAGAATCTAATCCCTTCCTTTGTTTCACTGGATTATTTTATTGATTTTGAGCTATTTTCCAGTGTCCTCTTTTTCAGAGACAAAAATGCGAATTTCTAGAAGTATCTTTAAAGGAAACCTTGAAGGTCATTAGATTCCAGACAATGAATGCCTCCATTCAATGAGAGCACTGCCCTCTTATTGCCTACAAACCCTTTATCAGCAGTCTGTCCCCCTCAAAGGGCCTGCACTTTAACTTGGTCCAAACAGGTCACATTTCTAAAATACTTAACTGTCTCAAATATCTCTGGTCGGCAGCACTGAGTCACTACTGCAGCCGCAGCCACAGCGTTTCGGGCTAGATCGACCTCTTTCTAGTTTTCAATGGAATTATTCCATGTAATCCTATTTACACAGTCATTTAATCAAAGCGAGAAAAGAGATTACAGAGCTCGTGCTTGGTTTGCAAAGAGGGCACAGGGATCATCAATCCTACTGACTCTCAAAGTGACTGCACAGTACACTCCTCTCTGCTTTGGCGTGTTGGACATTAACCTTGTCTGTCTCCTGTTTTCTTGTTTAAATAAGAAGGCTTGGACGCTCTTCCTGTACCGGAGGCTGCCACACTCAGAGCCGCCACCATTATTCATGTAAGCGGATGCTACTTTTAAAAAAAGGAATAGGTACCCCACCCTTGTTTATTATTCTTCCAAGCAGAAGGCATGTACACATCAAGCAATCACGGCGAAACTTTTCTTTGTTGCAGCAACCCTTAACATCCTCATCTCAGGATCAAGGATCTCAGGTGTGACCCTCTGGGTAAAAACTAACCTGCACGCAGGGGCGGATACCTGCCTTCCCTTTCTCCCCAGACTCACTCAGGGCAAGTGCTCGAAGAACAGGATGCCAGGCCATGTTCCCTCCCCCTATCCGTTTCCAAGCCAGGGAAAGGTGCTTTACTCTTGCTGTTTCCTAATACATCTGCGTCCCAGCCTAGCTATCTATTTTAAATAAGACATTCTACGAGTAATTTGATAAATTACTTGCAACACACTGATGCCTCCATCAATGCTGAAAATGAGCACAAAGCCTCGAATCCTATCCCCTTCCATACATTTCAGAAATTTTAATCACCTATAGAATTGGGGAGAGGGGGCTGTGAAAGAGCAGCTTTACCCAAACTGCTGCAGATGACAGAACAATTCGGGAAGGAAGAAGCATGAAGAAGTATCCACCGCGAGGGTAGAAAGAACTATAGAGGAAAAAGAGATTATTACAGTGTCTCTTTCTACACACACACACACACACACACACACACACACCCCACCCCGTCAACGAAGAAAAGACACAATTGTACCCCCGGGCTATGTTTTATGCATAAAGCGCAATTTAGAGACTCTGGGCATTATCTCAATAACTATCCTTAGAAGGTGCACATTAAAAAAAGAAGTAGAAAAGAGAAGGAGGAGGAGGAGGAGGAGGAGGAGGAGGAGGAGGAGGAGGAGGAGGAGGAGGAGAAGAAGAAGAAGAAGAAGAAGAAGAAGAAGAAGAAGAAGAAGAAGAAGAAGAAGAAGAAGAAGTTGAAGAAGAAGAAAAGAACTTTTACTGTTTTGTAATGGGATAGGGTGTCATGCGGTGTGGAAGTACTACTACCCCATCTAGAGCTTTCTGGAGGCCCACCCAGAGCTGTGAACCCGTCCGACACCTCAGGCTGCCAAGTTTTCCCCGCCTGCCGGGCAGGTTCTGCACCCCGCCTGGTGCTGCCGCCTAGGAGCTCGGGGTTGGCTTCGCTCCAGCGGCTGCACCCGCGTCCGCACCGCGTCCCGCGCCCACCTGGGGACTGCACAGATAAATCTGACTGCGAGAGCGAGCGAGGGAGGGTGGCGCGTGGGAAGCTGTTTCATAATCTGCCCGAATCCACGGGGGGGGAAAAGACCTCCGGTCCTCGCCAAAAGAAAAAAAAAAACAGAAAAACAAAAAAACAAAAACAAACCAAGCCTTCCCCTGGGTAACTCGAACACCCAGGCCGAAGAAGCGAAGCCTGCATCTGCGGTTTGCCACTGACAGCTTCAAACTTCGCAGCTGCGACTGCAAACTTGCCACAGGCTCATTTCTCAGCCCTGGCTTCTCCCCAGCTCCGGGGCTCACCACCCCCGGGGCGGCGGCTCCGGCTCGCACAACCACGCCTGCCTCTCCCACACCCTCCTGGCTCACGGGGCGAGCGCAGCCCCACATGGCCCGGGCTGCCGGTCCCAGGGCGCGCCGGGCTCCCCGGGGCTCCCGGAGCGGATTTCCTTGGAAAGCCTCCGAGCTCCTCCCGGGCGTGCCCTACTCACTTGTGTCTTCTTCATAAGGAAAGGCAGCGCTGCGATCCAGCCCAGGCAGCGGTGTGGCGACTCCGTTTAGCTGTTCTGGAGCTCCAGCATATTGCACGAGCAGCGGCTGCAGATAGTCCCAGCATTGGGTAGCCCGAGCGCAGCGCCCCGTCCTTGGCCGTTGCTTTCCCGCGGCACTCTCGGTCCTGGTGACAGACAGCAAATGAAGCCCGGGCTGCTGCGCCGCCAGCGCTTTTTATACAGCTCCCTCCCGCCCGCTCCGGACACGCCTCCTTCCCTTCCGGAGCCTCGGGGAGGCGAGCTGCGCGCTGAAGTCTAGGCTGTGAGACCCGGGAGCGCGCTGAAGGGCGGGGATCGTCCCAGAGGTTGGATCGATCGAGCCTGGTGCGTCCCCTGTCTGGGTACTGGCCAGAGTCCCTGAGGCACGGGGCGTCTCGGATGCGGCTGAGCAACCTGCAGTAGCCGTCCCGCGCCCGTGTGCAGGGCTCCGCGAGTCCCAGCTCCGCAGCAGGCTCACCAGGCACTGTCCGGGGACCCGCGTTGCACCGCCTGCTCTGGATCATCAGCTCTGGAGCGACGCGGGTGGGGGCAGACTTCACTTGGTTCTGAGCAAAGACTTTTCCCCTACCCGGCCTCAGGGAAATAGAACCACCAACAACAAAGTTACACTCTATGGTTTACCAATTGTCTTAAGCAGTTTTTCTTTTTTTCTTTTCTTTGCTTCCTTCTTTCCTCCTTCCTTTCTTCCTTTCCATTCCTTTTCTTTCCTTTTTCCTTTTGTTTCTCTTCCATTACTTTAGTGAGAAAATAATTGACTCCGGATCAAATATTACTAAGAGAGATGCTGTTTTCAACAGCTTACTGCAGTGCCTTTGGAAACCAAAATTGAAAGAAACAGATAGGTTACTAAACGCGAGGGTTGTTCTTACAGCCAGGGTTTTTGAAAGGTCCACTTTTAGGTTAGGGAAGTTTGTAAAATCGGGAAGAATGCAATGATCATAGCAATAGCACACAGCATTATGTGATGGATCTTTTATGACGTAGTAGGTGTTATGCAAGAACTACTCATAAATGATCTCTTTTCCACGGGCCTAGTGTGTAGAACCTGGTGTGTGTGTGTGTGTGTGTGTGTGTGTCTTTCCCATTTTACAGATTAAGAAATATTCGCAAGAGGTTAATTTTCCCTAATAGCCAAGTAGCAGAGTTCTGATTCAAATTCAGAACCTTGGATATATTGCCCTTAAAAAACAAGAATGTTCTTGTTCCAAAAGCTCTTCAATATTTTTACATGTAATTGAAGAATAATAAAAAAGCATTTTGTTATTTTAATAAGAAAAATATTAGCCCGGAATCCCCATCAGTAATCTTTTTGGAAAAATATGCTGTCCATTCATTCTTATAAAAGAGGAGTATTCCAAATTTGCTTTGATTAGCTCGGTTGCCATTGTTAGAAATGTTAACATGCCAAACTCACTGTGCTACTTGCCTACTGGTGCTGTGAGAATCTCACGCAGAATAAATGGTGTAAATGGTCCCACGTTTATCTTCGTGTTGAGGGTCAAAAGTCCAAAATGGCTATTGTTGAGAAAAAAACAGCTGTTGCCAAGACCGCATTCCTCTCAGCAGGCTGAGTGAGAGAATTCATTTCCTTGCCTTTCCCAGCTTTGAAGGCTGCCCAGGTTCCTACACTCACATCCACCTTTATCTTCAAAGCCAGTAATGTTGAACTAAGTCTCCTATCAGACAAATCTTACCTTCTGGTCTGCCTCCCCATGGCACTTCTAAGGGGTTGGGAAATTGTATTGGTTTACCTGAGTGATCCAGAAAAATATTCCCACTTTAAAGGCAATTGTTTAGCAATCTGAATCCTGGGTTCTTGAAGGAAGTGCTAGGGGTATAAATCATAAATTCCAATCACTAGGGCATGGCTACTTTGGGGGCTGATATCCTGTCTGCTGGACTCATCTGCAATACTGTGGAGGTAAGTCTGTGCTGTGCACTCCCACCTAGAAGAATAGCTCTGTTAGTTATAAGATTATTACATTTTGGTACAGGAGACCAGAAGAAAAGCTAAAAATATAATAATATGACTGACTTTTCCTTTCAACAAAAAAGGTGCTGCATATCATTTTGACCAAAAGAAGCAAGAAGGCTAAAATGGTACCAATTATAACGACATTGGAAACTCTTTAAAGTAAGAGCTCCTTTCTGGTAATGTTGCCTTAACACACCCTACAGTGTGTCTTTGGATTGTGAGACAGAATCAAATACCTGTTGTATGTACAAAAGATCTTTGTGCCTACAATTTGCCTTGAGATCTAATGAAAGATGATTGTTAGAGAGGCTGCTTTTCCTTAAGATTCCCTCATAGACTGTAAGAACTTGCTTCCAAGATTCGAAGCCAGGCATTTATAACCATAAAAACCCTGAGATGATTTTATGTGGCTCATGGTTTACAGAGCACTGAACTTGTTTATAAGTATATTCTAAAAAGGATATTTAATAATATAATAGATCAACAGACTAAAATGAATGATTTCAAATTGACACTTAAACTTTTTCTGTATAAATTGTCTTTGTCAAAAATTAATATAAAATGGCTGGGCTATATATAAAAAAAAGATGGGTTATGTACACCTTTAATTTAGGAGGTAGAGGCCAATGGATCTCTCTGAGTTCCAAACTAGTCAGAGCTAAATAGTAAGGTTGTGAGAAAAGAAAAAGAAGAGAAGAAGAGGAGGAGGGGAGAAAGAGGAAGAGGGGGAGGGGAGGAGGAAGAGGAAGAAACAAGAAGAACAAAAAGAACAAGAAGCAGAAAAGAAGAGGAGGAGGAGGAAGAAGAAGGAACAAGAAGAACAAGAATAAGAAGCAGGAAAAAATGGGGCAGGGATGAAGAGAAATACATAAAATATTAAAAAGAAATGCTTAATCTGAATAACTGGAACATAGCAAGTGTTTTCCTCTATTAAAGTTACTTTGTGAAGCTGGAGATTTAGCTCAGCTACTAAAAGCACTTGTTTTACCAGAGGACACACGTTGGATTGTCAGAACTATTAAGTGGATGTGACTCCAGTTTCAGGAAAGTTAGCACCCTCTACTGAATCCTATGGCCACTGGCACACATGCAACAGACACACAGATACCTTCATACGCATGTAAATAAAAGACATTTTAGATAAAGATTATTTTTATGTGAGCCAATGCAGTGGCTTAGCGGGTCAAATGCAGTTCAAAACTGAGGACCTGGATTAAATCTCCGGAACCCATGTAAAAGTGGAAAGAGAACATCAACTCCACAAAGTTGTCCTCTCTCCTCCATGTGCACACTGTGGCATGTGTGAACCCCCACATACATCATACACGTACATGCATAATAACATTAATTGAAAACATTTATTCATTATTTTGAAGTCAAGTATTTTCTTGCCCCAAATGTTATTGATGTGTATTTAACAAATATGAATTGCATGTGTATCATGTACAACATTATATATATGTACACATATATACAAATGTGTATATATGTACATACATATGTATATGTATGTGCATGTATGTACATATGTATGTACACATGTATATACATGTGTATATATGTATATCTCTATGTATATATATGTATATGTGTATATATGTGTGTATCTGTATATGCATGTATATATATGTATACACATGTGTACATATGTATACACAGATGCAAATACATATGTGTACATGTGTGTAAACATACATGTGTATATTCATGTATATACATGTGTGCATATATATGTAAATGTGTATATACATACATATGCATATATGTAGATATATGTACATGCACACATATACATATGTAAATATGCATTTGTATACATATATACACAATGACTTTAAATTATATTTTTACTTTACATGTATTGGTATTTTGGCTGTATGTATGTCTATAGACCACGTGGTGCACAGGGAGATAAGAAGAGGGTGTCACATCCCAAGGAACTGGAGCTATAGATGATTGTGATATGTCTTGTGGGTGCTGAGAATTGAATCCGGTCATCTGGAATATCAATCTGCATTCTTAGTCATTCAGCCATCTCCAGCCCTACAGTGGCATTCTAAAATCAAGCTACCTCACATGTCTGCATTCTCATATACTTACAGTTTGGAGGCTGAGGTTATTTAAGAGCTACCTTGTCTGCCATATCTAGTGTACACCACATTACTGACTGCCGTTACCACACTATCATCTTGCTGATTCAGTCAAGGGACTTGAAAGTGGAAGGAACATAAGGAAGGCATGAAAGGGAAAAGCTGGTAGTAAACCACACATAACAGGTCTGCTTATCCAGAGCTGAGGACTGACTCAGAAACAACAGACTTTATAGCTGGTACTCTTCTGCAGACGTAGGTCAGCATATAGTCCTTATCAGGAGAAAACCAGCAGGGTTAATATCCCAGTAGATAAGGGGCACTGAGGTGTTTTCTCATGGAAGCAAATGCACTGCCTGTCCCACAGTTCCGAGTTCAGCTCGTAGCGTGTTGGGTAGAAAGCCTTCCTACAGTTATCTAGTCTTCTACACTTCTGATGCTATTAGTAGATAGCCTTTTGTGCATTTTAAAATATTAATCCATTCATGGAAACATTTGGGGAGCTCTACATTTTTGCTGTTGTTGGGCATGTTTAATTTAAACAATAGGTGTGACCATCTTTGCCTTAAATACAGGACGTATCTTGTGTTCTTTTACCACTTTGTGTCTGCCCTCTTTTGGATACGTATGTTGATTTATCTTGTGCGCATGTGCGTGTGTGCTATGTATGATGTATTTGTATTTATGCATATGTGTGTGAGGTGCCCTCGCCTATACGTGGAAAGAAAGAATACTACACATGAAATACACCAGCTTGCATTTTTGAGACAGGGTCTCTCTCAGAACCTGCCGCACACCAGTTTCATCTACACTGGCTGAGAGCCCATGATCTATCTACCGGTTCTTCCCCTCCCGGTGCTAGGGTAATGGCCCTATGTGTTTGCCTTGATTTCATCTGCATGTTGACGATTGCAACTTGGGTCCTCATGATTGTGTAACAAGCACTTAACCACCGAGCCACCTCCCTAGCCTCATAAACCTGTTCTTATTCAAAATGGCACCCTGAAGAGAAACCTGCACTGTCCAAGCAAATTGTACCGGAAGAATGGCAGGGATTTCCAACTTTAGATAACGAAGGAGGAGAACAGGCCAAAACATAAGACTCACTCTCGATTTATAGAACCTCCTTTGATGAGAAGCTTTTGGTGGCTTGCCACTGCTCTTGTCATAAAGAATCCATAACTTAGCAAAGCCTGTGAGGCTTCCCTGGCACATCCTGAGCTCCCCTAGGGGTATGCCATTTTCCTGCTCCCCACAATGCCCTCAACTCAGTGCATTTGCATGTGCTCGGTTCTTCATGCCTCTGATTGGATCACTTTGCTCCACCCACTCACCGTTGCCTAGGACAAATCTCAGTATTTAGGTCTGAATCCAATGCGCCCTGTACTGCCTTCACCAGCCAAGCCGCTCCTGATGGCCTCCATTTGCTGAAGTCCTCTTACTATAAACTGAATCATAAATTCCTTCTCTTACAAGAACCAGCTGCAGGTCTACATTCGTTTGCTTTTGTGATCGTTCCATTGAAACGACAGGCTGTGCATTACCTTCATTTGAGCATAATTGTATCTCCAACGTCTAGGGCTGTGGGCACAGGGCCTCTTCCAAATATCAATCTGATTAAGTGACTGAGGCCAGATGTGAGCCAGTTATTGGAGCAAGGAGTCTTAGAACTTCTGGGTATGTGTCAAAAGTAATAACTCAACTTTATAGAAATAACTCTTGCTACATACTCGCTAGCTCACTTAGTTAACAGATATTTTAACACTTCTACATAGGAGTAATACATTTTCACAAAATTAATATTTTCCTAAAGCACCGTTTTCCCCAAATATTAACAATTAGTACGCTATAGCTGATTGCCTCCAAGATACTCTAACATTATTAGAAACAGAAACGTCTTCCAACCAATTGTCCATTCTTATCAGTGTCTTTCTTCAGAGAAGTCTTGTGAATCCTACCTAGCTATACACAGATAGAATTCCAACTCTGCTGCCAAATTTACCGTTACATGTGTACAAATCTGATCATGGCACTTCACAACCTATGCATGTATTTTTATTCTTGGCATGTGGGATACAATGTAAAGGCTCTCACAACTGGGTCACAGTATGTAGTTCCCCGAGCTCATCTATTGCATGACCCACCTCCTTCTGCCCCCATTGGACATTCTTGCCTCTGTGCTCATTGTTCCTTTAGCGGCTTTTCCTCTATTTTCTGCCTGAGATCTTCTTTTCATTACTGAAGCCTGGCTCAAATATCACTTCCTCTTTGAAGCAGAGTGGTTGCTCATTCCTTACAACTTTAATTAGGTTTACTGTTAATGGGAACATTAATTTGTAATACACGAGCCTCCACACCATGTAGAATAAACAGCGTTGCCCAAGATGCCCTGAGTGAAAGTGAAAGATGAGCCTTGGAAAGTTTAACAGAATATTCTAGAAAAAAATATGCACATAGGACTTGAGTATGGTTAACCTTATGTCATTTTTTTTCTCCCCTAAGAGTATAATACTTTATTTTTAGTTTAACAAAATTTGTTTTTAGAAACAAATGAGATCATTTTATTTAACATATATTTGTGTTAGTCTGTTTTCTAATCTTTAAAGATTTTAGAAATTGCTTTTATTTTATGGACATAGGTTTGAAATTGTAAAAGAATTTTGGTAAAAAGCATAGTTATACAACTAATCTGCCACCAAAACAAAAACAAAAACCTAAAAAAAAAAACAAAACAAAGCAAAGCAAAACAAAACAAAACAAAACAAAAAAACCAAAGCACCAACAGCAACAACAAAAAATAAAAAAATTCAAAACCCAAAAACCAAAAAAACTCAAAAGCATAAAACAAATCCAAAAAAAACAGAGAATGAAGATGAGCCTATTTGTAGTAGAACAAAGACACAAGACATTTTGTCTAGACTTGACTTGTGAGAACTGATTCAGCCAATCTAGAAGCAGATCTGCCAAAAAAGATAAAAGAGAAAGCATTCTTCTCCTAAAAGAGGTAAAATAATAATAATAATAATAATAATAATAATTTTGAAACATGGTCTCCTCTTGTTGGTTAGGTTTGTTTCAAATTCCTGGGGTATAAAGAATAGTTTCTAAGTTGGCAGGACTACAGTAGGCATGTACTACCTCATTGGAATGAGTGATTATAACACTTATTTAATATTTAGTTATTTGTATGTACGATGTATACACATGTGACTATATTCACCCATGTTTTCAGGTGTGCTCAAGTACACAGAGGCTGGAGTTCCAGGCCATTAGGGAATGCCCACCTTGTTACATAGGTTCTGGGATCAACCTCAGGTTATCGGGCTTGGTGACAAAAGCCAATACTAGTCATTTCACTGGTCCAGTGATTTTTTAAGAGTATTCATATAACAACTTTTAGAAAAGAAGAAAGGATAAAATTGATTTTCTATAGACTGTGTTATTCTGGGAATGTACTTTTATATATTCTGTATTCTTGCACCATAAGACTGTATTATACATCTGAAATTTTTAAATGTCAGAGTATGACAACTTTCATATGTTTTATTACATCACTCTTCTTCATGACCATGTATGCTATATCATATACTTGCACGTTCCTATATAATTTGAATTATGTCTTTTATATGTCCGATGAATATTATGTGCATTAGATAAGTGACGGGCATTATCTTTGCCTGTGACATTATATTTTTGATTATTTGCTTATAAGGAGATTTATCGGCCTAGTGTTCTCGTTTCACATTCAATTTTTGAAATGCACATCCTCTAAAGAATCATTTAAGTGGAAAGTTGCTCGAGCATCTTATTGCTGACTTGACAAGTTTGCCCTATAGGACTCTTTTTTTTTTTAAAACAGAAGCTGAGATAGTCTTTACTCGGAACATTGGAAGGACGGGGTATATGGCTTTTGAAATGGCAAAGTGAATTAAGAGTGTAGGAGCGTAGATAATCTGTACTGTTTGGAAATGTTCTAGCTAAAGGTGTAACTTTCCTGTAAAATTAACAGGGACCATGAGGTGTCTCAGCAGCTCAGGGCAGTTTCTGCTGAGCCTCATGAGCTGAGTTCTAGTCCTATGTTGTAGTTCACAATGGTAGAAAAGATAACTGATTCCTGAAGGTTGTTTTTACCTCCACTGTGGCAGGAGAGGTGCCCCCACTAAATAGATACGATAATAATAATAATAATAATAATAATAATAATAATAATAAATAATAATATAAATGTAAACAGAGAGGGGAGATACTATCATTATCATATATGTGAGACTCTCTTTCTTCCTTGCGCAGGGGTTGGAGCCATAGATCTGATATTAAAGTGGCTAGACAACAGATGGACTTTGCACTGTGCATTCTACAATCTGAAATGGTCCCCGTAGACAGCCGATCTCTCTCTCTCTCTCTCTCTCTCTCTCTCTCTCTCTCTCTCTCTCT